>NC_091128.1:98384321-98734321 GCF_040183065.1 Periplaneta americana
ATCATCATATATTTTTTTCTGTTTTTATCACCTCCCTACCATTTGTTTCTTTGTTTGCTAACATTTCAAATTGCGAATTCTTTACGGTACTATAAAACATTCTTTGCGATCGTCATTTGTTTCCCCGCATAGATAGTCGACTGAAAATAGCGGCTCTGTTCAAACGTTTTAGTGAAGGTAACATTAGTGAAATAGAATTTTAGTAAGTCAATATTTTGTATACAAAAGAAATATGTTATCTGTAACTGCTGTACAAAGTTTCATGAGAATTTGTTAGATAGGAAAAAAAATTATTAATTTTGGCACTAGAGGGAGGCGGATCGCATAGAAAACCACAAGCCACAAAGTTCAATTTACAGTCCTTTTTCCATGGTACCACTCGTGACGTCAGAATAAATTTTTCAAGTCAAAACATTACAATTTTTTTCTTCTTATTGGTCGAATATTGACGTTTCAAGTGAAAAATTAAGTAATGAAATGAAATGTCATAATACGGTTTATTTAATTTTAAATTGGAATGATGGCGGTCACAATGGATATCTATAATTTCCAAATGATGTTATTTAGGTATGTTATGAATTAATTAATTTTCACTGGAGAAATATTACGTAGGCAGCCCCTTTTTGTATATATATATATATATATATATATATATATATATATATATATATATATATATATATATATAGGATCGACCGCTGTAGTGTAACGGTTGGCATGTCTGACCGTAAAACGAGCGGGCCCGGACTAAAATTCTGGTTGGGACAAGTTGCTTTGTTGAGGTTTCTTCCGGGGTTTTATCTCAATCCGTTAAGAGCAAATGCTGGGTAACTTTCGGCGCTGGACTCCGCTTTCATTCCGTTGGTATTATCATCTTCATTTCACTAGATAAGCATTGCAGTTGATAAAGCGTCGTAAAATAAACCAATTAAAATACATATCTACAGTTCCCACACACTGAAAATTCCGCAGTGACATTTGCGATATTCTCTTTCATTTGCAGTTATCAGTTGGTAGTTCACATGTGTGTGGATAGATGGCAGAAAGTGAGCGAAATTTAAATAGATGGTTCTGAAGGTAGTGTAGCAGATATATAAACCATTTCGCAAAAAGTAGCAATGTTAAGTGAAGACTATCGTAAGAGACAATTTGCTCGTTTCTCTAATTCGTGTTTTTGTATGTTGAAGAATAACGTAGTTTTGTGTTCGATGTTGAGTTTTTTCACGCGAAGTAATTTATTAGGGTTGTTACTTAGTGCCGCGTCTGAAACTCAGTGAAAAGTGTTTTCAAACTTTTTTATCAACATGTCTTTTCAAACGATTGAGGCTGTATACACAACAAATAACTCAGATGATGAGGAAGAGAACGAAATGTCATATGACGCAGGTGTTGAGAGCGGTTACACATGTTCATGTAATACGTCCTATGAGAAGGGTGAGTACAGTAGCCTACACATTCTGCATTTGTTTTCTCGCAAATTCGCATATTACACGTTGTAATCATTTTCAATGTTAGGCCCTACTTTGTTAGGCCTATATACGGACATCGGTAGTGTCATCTATTAGTCCCTCTTCACTCATGGGACCGGGATTGTCCTCGCGCAGACCGCTTGGGTAGGCCCATCGTACTACCCGGGATGAAACGGTGTGCATGCCTTAAGACAGTGGTTGGCAAAGATGACGTATTATGAAATACAGCCCGCAAAACATAGAACTGGGAAGGAGGGAGGTATATGAGGAGAAGTCACAATTGCAAGTATTGCGTGCGCAGAGACGGACAGTGAACATACCGAAACTAAAGAAAAGTTAAATTAAGTTTATGTCCATGTATATTTATTCAGTTCTTTTTCATTTTTGTATGATTTGATTTATTTTTTCTGTAATTTTAATATAATTTAAACATTAAGATGGAGTGTAATTAACTCATTAAAATTAGGAATCGAGCTGCGTGTAGCGAAATTTATCTGAGCAACGAGATATTCGTCTGTCCTACGCGAAGTTCTTTTTTATTTTACAACTGATCCTGTCGTCTTTACTTGAACACTGCGGTCGGTCTGGGTGGCGCAGTCGGTACAGTGCTGGACTTCTGCGCCCGAGATTGCGGGTTCGATCCCGGCCCAGGTCGATGGCATTTAAGTGTGGTGAGTCATGCCTTACTCCTCCATCCTGCTTGTGTGCTAAAGTTTCTTTTTTTTCTCTTGAATATGTTTTTGCACCAGGAATTTTTGTGTAGACGTAGACGATACTGCACATTGACACAAATTACAAAATAAAATTTTATTGTCAGTTGATAAACCATCATCTTTAAATTCTGAGTGTTATATAGAGTGTTAGTTGGGAGACCGGAGGGAAAAAGACCTTTGGGGAGGCCGAGACGTAGGTGGGAAGATAATATTAAAATGGATTTGAGGGAGGTGGGATATGATGGTAGAGACTGGATTAATCTTGCTCAGGATAGGGACCAATGGGAGGCTTATGTGAGGGCGGCAATGAACCTCCGTGTTCCTTAAAAGCCAATAAGTAAGCAAGTAAGGTTATTTTACGTGGAAGGAGTCCATAATCGTATCTATTTTTAAGAAGGGGCACAAGACTAACTGTAGTAATTTTCGAGGAATATCACTTTTGTTGACGTCGTACAAAATTTTGTCGAATATCCTTTTGAGAAGATTAACTCCATATGTAGATGAAATTATTGGGGATCATCAGTGTGGTTTTAGGCGTAATAGATCGACTATTGTTCAGATTTTTTGTATTCGACAGATATTGGAGAAAAAATGGGAGTATAAGGGTACAGTACATCAGTTATTCATAGATTTCAAAAAGGCGTATGACTCGGTTAAGAGAGAAGTTTTATATAATATTCTTATTGAATTTGGTATTCCCAAGAAACTAGTTCGATTAATTAAAATGTGTCTTAGTGAAACTTACAGCAGAGTCCGTATAGGCCAGTTTCTATCTGATGCTTTTCCAATTCACTGCGGGATAAAGCAGGGAGATGCACTGTCACCTTTACTTTTTAACTTCGCTCTAGAATATGCCATTAGGAAAGTTCAGGATAACACAGAGGGTTTGGAATTGAACGGGTTACATCAGCTTCTTATTTATGCGGATGACGTGAATATGTTAGGAGAAAATCCACAAACGATTAGGGGAAACACGGAAATTCTAGTTGAAGCAAGTAAAGCGATTGGGTTGGAAGTAAATCCCGAAAAGACTAATGGCCGGTTTGTCCAAGTATTGTTAGAACACTTAACAACTGTTAAACCTTCAACAGTTTGTTAAATACAGTTTTTCCATTTGTTCAACACCAGTTTGGCTTAACAGATTCTTAACCGTTTGTTAACTTTAAATGTAGGATTTCAGGCCGTTAACTCATTTAACAAACAGTTAAACATGGCGGTTAACACCACAGCTGTTCAGACAAAAGTTGTGAAAATATATTATGTTTCTCTTCTAGGAATGTTTAGAGTAAGGGCCGGTTTCACCAAGCTTCAGTAAATCAGTTCAAATGAAACATTAACTAGTACTGAACATTAAAATATTTACACGAGTACATTTATATGTGCACTGTCTCCGTAGACTTCAAGCCGAGCAGCTATATGTGCGTTGTCGCTCTGGTTACGTCATGGCTCACCGGTGGAGCAGTCAGTAGCGAGTTGGCTTGCCATCCATGTGGTCTGTGTTCGATTCTCGGCGATAACTTTTTTTTTATTAACGTAACTAATTTTTATACATGTTACCTTTCTTCATTTTTTAATTTTGTGTAGTGGAACGAATTATTTCGCAACTCTGGCTCAACTAGGAGAATTTAAAAAAACTCTTGGGAGATCAATTTTCTTCCCGAAATAAAACAAAGATAAACAAACAAATTAAAGAAAAATAAAAGAAATACACATGTGGATCTAATACATTGTCCACATGCCACCGGCGTCTATCACTGTCTGGCATTTTCGGGGCATTGAGTCCACCAGATCGCGGAAATAGTTCTGGTCCTTAGCGAAATCTTCCCAGGTAGCCAGAACTTGATCCCAGAACTGATCTGGATTTTGAGGTGGGATGTCTCGATATTTGTCAATCCTACTCTTTTTCATGCTTTTCCGTGAACCGTCTTTGAACGTTTATGGCGGTGTGCGCGGGGTGATTATCCTGCTGGAAAATTAAATTTCCATCGGAAAGAAAACGATTATAAATTCCAAGAGTCCAGCTCTTTCGCTTCTGTTTTAAAGTCAGTGCAAACATATCTTATCGCTAGCTATAATATAATTCTAATAAATGAAAGTTAATATACCAATTAAGTTTTGTTATGTTTGAATGCACATTATGTATTAATTTACTAATATTTCTTAGGTACCGGTATGCAGTTATAATAATCACTTTCATGCCTTAAAATAAAACTCAGTGGTATGTTACCTAGTTGACTAGTTTCAGCTTTGTCTCAGCCGTTTTTATGACATTCTAACCTATGATCAGTTTCTTCTAAAATTTTGAGTACCGATACCACGATCTTCGTGACGCGGTATCTTTTGTGAATTTTTGTGTCATTCAAATTTTTTAAAATGATCGGTTTTTAAATGGTTAACATTATCTCCATTTGACTCTTAATTTTCGAGTAGTTCCAGATATAACAATTCTGCGTCGAAACGTTCCGCCATTTTATATTGCAACTAATGAATAATTAAAAATTTAAAGACGGAAATTTCTATCACTAAATTTAATGATAGTTTTACCGGTTCGTTAGGCTAAAGATGCTTGATGAGATATAAAAATGATTTAATGAAACAGTAAATAAATTAATGAATCATTAAAACCTTAATGAAGCATTGTGAAACCGGCCATAAGACTGGTAATATATAATTTAAAAGATATTTTGGAATATTAATATAGGGAAGATAATCTTTAAAAGTCAACTGATTATCATACTGACGCTTATTTCGATGCTGAGCTATTATCCATTTAATATTGAGAAAATGTGCGATCTCAACATGGCAAGAAATTGAAGTCATATTTGAATATCCTACAAACAGAAATAGGCCACTTGTTCCAATTCACCAGCTACTATTAACTCTAGATTCTATGTTACTGGTTCTTCAACTATAGCCGATGTCAATAGTACTTCAAAATACGCAGTGAGTAAATAATATGTTTCAGCAGCAATTGCTTCTTTAGGACGAAATTACATATAATTTATACATGGACCTGAATTAGAGAATTTTATATGATACGGAATTCTCCTCGGGGTTTTGTGTACAGTTGACTATACACACATTCGTGTAATTATTGTCACCTGGTGGTCATAATGCTGAGATTTTTCTAAACAGAAATTCATATTTAGCATTATAAAATATAACCATACTTATAATAATTATTATTATTCAATAGTAGTCAATACAACTTTCATTTATCATTTATCAACTCTCTGTATGAATCATGGCTACTGTAACAGGTTATGATTTTACACGTGTTTCATGACTTACTCTACAGTACAGAATTTAAATAATAATATCAGCCAATAAGAAGTTGTCTTATATATGCAAAATCATTACCAACTGCTGTTGAGTAGTTAGAATAGTATTAACGACAGTTAAAGTTAAGTGTTGGTTATTTTAAACAAAATTATGTTGAAAAAATGGAAAACATCTTAACAAAACGTTAAAAATAAACCAGCTGTTAATTTAACATTTGTTAAGCCAAATTAAACAATACTTGGAAAAACTGGCCATAAGTATATGATTATGTCTCGTGACCAGAATATAGTACGAAATGGAAATATAAAAATTGGAGATTTATCCTTCGAAGAGGTGGAAAAATTCAAATATCTTGGAGCAACAGTAACAAACATAAATGACACTCGGGAGGAAATTAAACGCAGAATAAATATGGGAAATGCGTGTTATTATTCGGTTGAGAACTTTTGTCATCTAGTCTTCTGTCAAAAATCTGAAAGTTAGAATTTATAAAACAGTTATATTACCGGTTGTTCTGTATGGTTGTGAAACTTGGACTCTCACTTTGAGAGAGGAACAGAGATTAAGGGTGTTTGAGAATAAGGTTCTTAGGAAAATATTTGGGGCTAAGAGGGATGAAGTTACAGGAGAATGGAGAAAGTTACACAACACAGAGCTGCACGCATTGTATACTTCACCTGACATAATTAGGACCATAAAATCCAGACGTTTGAGATGGGCAGGACATGTAGCACGTATGGGCGAATCCAGAAATGCATATAGAGTGTTAGTTGGGAGGCCGGAGGGCAAAATACCTTTGGGGAGGCCGAGACGTAGATGGGAAGATAATATTAAAATGGATTTGAGGGAGGTGGGATATGATGATAGAGACTGGATTAATCTTTCTCAGGATAGGGACCAATGGCGGGCTTATGTGAGGGCGGCAATAAACCTCCGGGTTCCTTAAAAGCCAGTAAGTAAGGTTATTTTACGACGCTTTATCAACATCTCAGGTTATTTAGCGTCTGAATGAGATGAAGGTGATAATAACGGTGAAATGAGTCCGGGGTCCAGCACCGAAAGTTATCCAGCATTTGCTCATATTGAGTTGAGGGAAAACCCCGGAAAAATCTCAACCAAGCAACTTGTCCCGATCGGGAATCGAATCCGGGCCACCTGGTTTCACGGCCAGACGCGCTAACCGTTACTCCACAGGTGTGGACTTTACCGTCTTTATACTCTAGAATGATTAACAGAACTGAACCAATGTGAATTCTGACTGGTATGTGACTGTGGATCTGCACATCTGTTTTCTGCAACGGACTCTGGTTTTCTTTCAGGGTTACAAACTTCAAAATTAAAATAATACAGTTTCTTAACTTGCTTTCCCATTGTTGAGAGGACTCTAATGTTTATCAGATTTTGAACCGGAGTAGTACAAAAATATTTCTCATAGCTATTTTTCACAAATCGATTCGAAATCTGGTTTTAATAGAGATTTATCACTATTTAATTAATGTTTATTTTTTAAGAATTCCTCGATTTTTATTAGAGCCACTTCTAATACGCCAATTGGCTCGTCTCATAAACTGAGACCACTCATCCTGCCTGTGGTTTACCCATGATTTCTCTAAGGCGTTAAGAAAAATGATAGAAATGATTCGCGAACCTATCCCCCACCGGTATACTTTTCGGATTTTCAAATGCTGTCGTTCACTTACGTATATTCGGCTGACAATGGAACCAAGGGCGCCCACAGGTTTTTTTTATTTTCTCTATGTGCGCGGTACATATTTTCTCAAACCCTCGGTAAACAATTCAACAAAAATGAGAGACTATGAATACGTGCGCAAGGCAATTTAGATTTCAGAATTGGCTGTTTTTCATGTTCTATTTCCTCTCTCCTTGTCCATCCATTTTCTATAATTTTCTAACCATCTTGCTACCACTGAGATTCGATCCTGCGGCGCCTTTGAATGAAACCTTCGCATAAGCAAAGCTTCTGAAAACAATGAGCACAAGATGAATACAAGGAGAACAAGTGCAATGCAAGCACAACAAAGAGAATATTAGGAGAACGGGAAGACAAGGGGAAAAGAAGAACATGGAGAGAACAAAAGGAACGCAAAGAGAACAAGAGGAATACAAGGACAGCAAGGGGAACAAGGGGGATACAACAGGAACAAGGTGAAGATAATGAAAACAATACATGTACCTGTCGATAGGTGATCGCACCTATATGTAGTTCTATGTAAAGATATGCAGATTAGTAAAGCTTTTCACCTTGCCGATATTTTAAAAAGTGTAATGAAATAGGAATTGTAGTGAGAGCTGGTGGTATGAAAAGGAAAAAGTGGGACAACCCCGAGAAAAACTCTCTCAAACTTGCTTCGTGTAACGCAAATACAGGATTTATCGTTCTTTACGGAGCTTATTTCCGAAGACATTCTGAGCAAAAAATGTCACATAAACATGAGTCCTATTCTCAATACTTACAGAGTTACGTTTCGTTATTGCTGTGAACGCGTGATCTTGGTCAACGTGCAGTCAGCAGCCAGCGCGAGCGCTACGGAAATAAAAAATGCAGTTACATAGAGCGACGAGTGCCGTTCACAAGCGTGCGGCCAAGTGTACTCAAGCGGACGGCGACATTTTTTTAAATGTGTTGTAAACTCTCCAAGATTGTAAATTAGGGTGCAAAATTGAACTGCAAATAATTAATTCGGTGGAAGTAGTCTGATTTGTAATAATTGTTGTGATAAGTGCGTAAGAATAATGTAATTTTCTAGTTAAAGATAGAAAAAAATGTCTGTACGAAGCAACTAAGAGGTTCACAGCACAGCTCATTTTTAACTTCATAATACTTGCCAATTAAAGAAATGATACTTCTTAATGGCTCATTCTCTATTTGTATTATCCTTTTACCTTCAAACTAAAGAAAACACGTATTTTACAAACAACTTTAAATTAGTGTAACTCTGAAAATATTGAGAATAGGAACTATGTTTATATGACTTTTTTGCTCAAAATGTGTTCAGAAATAAGCTCCGTAAAGGACGGTAAATCCTCGTGCATCACCCTGTATAACTCCGCCAATACCGAGATTTGAACCCGGGTCTGTTATCGTCGCAAGCCAGCGTTGTGCCAACTGATCTACCAAAGCGGAAAGAGTGTGTGTGTGTGTATCTAATACCTACCCACTTCACTTGCGTGATTCGGGTTCCGCATATTGCGGATACATGGCAGGATTGTGACCCATTTTCAAGTTGCACACCACTTCGACGGGCCACGCTATACATGATGCGTATATGTGGAGAGTTATGTGGTGTACAAGGGCGAGTGTATGTGTAAGTGCAGTGTAGGGAATGGGTGAGTATGATGATGAAGATGAGGAAGGGAGAAGGGGAAACCTGGTGCCGGCACATAGCCTACTCCTGTCGAATAGTACGAAGGGACTTAACGTCCCCGTTTGACGGACGAATCACTATCAACAGTGACATATGCCTTCTCTTCATATGCACTGAAGAGAGATTTGGGATTTAACCCAGGCATATTGGTGAAGAATCTAGTGATTAGAAGTTGTGCACCGCTATCTTTCCTAGTCCCAAGGTAGAAATTTTACACGAAAATCTCTGATCCCGCCGGGAATCGAACCTCTGTCGGCTAATCTAGAGGCGAACGCGCCACTACAGAACTAACTCGGCGGACAGACGGAAAGTTAAAATGGGGAGTGTTAGTGGAATGAAATGTTTAGGCTAATGTTCGGGGAAACGGGAATACTCCGATCTTGTCGAACACAATATTATGACGTTAGCCTATGCCAGGTATTGTTTCTATCGAAACCGAGTTCGGCTAGGGACAAACTGGCTGGTTTACCGGAAGGGCTCATATCACCCTGGGCTCTACGCGAAGATGTTACATGAATGAGTCAGACGAAAGAACGGAAGACGCTTCTTGATAAACGACGAGATGCAGTTTCAGTGAATGGAGGAGTGCTGCCCCAGTTTCTCTACGAAAGCTATAAAACTTCTCACTGTCCCCTCCCCCTCTTACCAAACTTTCACGTAGTAACTGCCATCGTCCCGCCAAAACAAACACCATCGCCGCAAGGTTATCGTCTTCTGTCACGATTTGGAATAGTAGATCGCAGATCAGGCATTTCGTAAGTCGTATTCCGAGGAATAGACTGAGCCAGCTAGCGAGCTTAGTCTTCCAACCAGATGGCCCGAATTCGATCCCCGGCTTGGTCGTGATGGAATTTATGGTGAACTAAGTGCAAGTGGTGCCATTCTAATTTTTTTAAATTTCGGTTTTATCCGTTAACAACCGCATATTACAAAATTTTAATATAAACATATTAAATAAGGTATAATAATAATAATAATAATAATAATAATAATAATAATAATAATAATAAGCGGATACAAATAAAGGAACATTTAATCCAACATGCTACTGCAAAATTATATGTACAGTAATTTTAAAACTCGCAAATGCTGATCCACGCCACAAAGAAGAATATTTACAACTCCTACTAACTATAAATATGTGCCCGAGGTTGCGGGTTCGATCCCGGTGCAAGTCGATGGCATTTAAGTGTGCTTAAATGATGCAGGCTCATGTCAGTAGATTTACTGATATAACCTCAGCAGTTGTGAGCGTCGTTAAATAAAACAATTTATGACGCTTTGATATAAGACACATATTGATATACAGGGGTATCATTTTGTTCTTTGTGCTAAAGTAGATCGCCCCCATGTGGTGCTCCCTGGATAAAACTAGGCTTACATAATCTACACTAAACACTTTCACATGTCTACTGCTGTGGAGTAATGATTAGCACGCCTGACCGTGAAATGAGCGGATCCTAGTTCAAATCCTCAAGTTACCTCGTTGGGGTTTTCCCTCAACCAACAAACAGAATTGTTGGGTAACTTTCGGCATTGGACCTCGGACTGATTTCGCTATCATTAATTCACATATCATCATCATCATCATCATCATCATCGTCATCATCATCATCATCATCATCCATACCATAGCTCGGGTTCAGTTCACGGGGTAGCATGCTATACTTGTACAAGAGCACGGACGTTCGACTAACCAATCATTTACGGAATACAAGTGGTAAGCACAATAAGCTTCAGGCTGCAATATAAACCTTCGAGTTACTCCTCCATATCGTATAAGAGAGAAAAAAAACGCTTTCATATGCACCCTACAAAGAAAACAAACTCCTCTCCTTGCTTTATCCTGTAATAAATTGGAAAAGCGTCAGACAGAAATTGTACTACTGGAAGGAATATACTTGTTTAAAGAAAAAAAAATGACTATTTCATACAAATCCACAAATGAAAACTCTTAATTGACTTTAATTTGAAGCAATAATTTTACTTTATTTGCTTGAAGTCTATCCCTTTCAGGTGTCTAAATGATTCTCATCAAAGAAAACACGGAGACGGTACACAAATTCTAAACATTTCCCAAAATTGTCACATTTCGTTTCACTTTCTTTTAATTTGTTACGTATCTTCAACCCATAGATTTACACCTTTCTGTTCTGTGTTCGAGTATCTTTATTTTCCTTTCTCCTTCTCCATATTTTCTTTGCTTTTTTTTAAGCACAAAATTCACGAGCACGATCTCAAAAAAATTTGAAAGTTGATGGTAACGTTAGGATTAGAAACGAATGAATTTATAAACTGAACTAATTTTTCGACGCTGCTCCAGTGTAATTCGTAACCTGAATTTACTTGAATCCAGAAAACGACTCAACACCCACAAACTCCTCTCTCACAGTTCGATATGTGAAATGCGCTGGTCATAAAAGTTCAGAATATTTTCTACGAAATCCTTTCCTTTCGTTTCACCTTCAGGATCAATATCACCAGTTTCTGTTTAACTATCTGGAGAATTAATTTACCTTTTCTCCTGGAAATGAGCTCTGTGTATGAAATTGCGCAAAAATAAAAATTTTCGCACCACCTTTTCACTTAAATTCTTCAAATTGTTTTCTTTTCCTCTGCTCCTATTTTTCTTCCGTCATTCTATAGCATCCATCATGTTTCGGATGATTTATATCACCACAGGTATAATTAGCGTTCCACACATTTGATTTTATCACTAGAGGTTTTAATTTATCTAGAGAAAATCAAAACTGAGTGGCATTTAATTGACTGTTACACGATTAGAAGAAAGTACAGGGACATCATTTTATTTTTACTAACATTTTTAATATTAACCTGGCTATACCTTTGGATCAACGCCATTTCCTACCCCCTTCCACAACTGGAGTTCGATGATACTGGCGTAATATACAAACAAATCACTTTACTACGTATAGGAGGGAAGAGAAGTAGTTCATCCATTTACGTAAACTAGGAAATATCGTGCTTTTGAGTTTGATCATTTTCATTAGATTTTTGTTTAATCAAAGTACAGTATAGTATTAACAATAAGTGTTTTTACTCATGAACTGAGCTGTCCATGTGGACGTATTCATTATGCATTATGCAGTGTATGTTATACTGTCTACAGGACATTAGCGTACAATATAGAGAAAGAAGTTAAATTGAAAAATAATCATAATATGGATACTTAAACACATTTTTGAAAATGGTGGCCGTTCATTTCGATACAGGCTTCAGTTCTAATGTGCATATTATCGTACTATAGACTATTGTACCTAATCTCAATTACCAGTTTCGTCCTTCGTAACTAGTAACTCATGTAATTCTGTATCTACTCTTTAAAAGAGTACCTTACGTACTGTAAATTCAATCTTCACTTCTGCCCGATCCGAAAAGATAAAATTACTCAGACATACTATCTACTGACCGTACAAGTGGTTATGTCGTAGGGTCGTAGAAAGGGACAATTAATTACTTAAAGAGGCCCTTTTATTTAAGTTGTTTTAAACAGTTGTATAATATAACATAGACGTCCAATTCCTAACAGAAATTAATGTTCTCACAAAAGAGCTAAGACGACAGCCCAGCCACTAGCTGGCGAATAAAAGCAGGTGGGGGAAACCGAGATACGACGTTGGCAAATGGACGACAGTACTTGTGCGAAAATGATTCAATATTGAAAGCTCTTTCGTCACTGGAAAACGCGAACATATTTTTGGAACGTACTGTTTACTGTGACCGTAAGGCTACTATGACTGTACATGCGGTCTTGGATCTGTATGGAGGACGGTTGAACTTCATTAGTAGAAGGGGTGGGAGTGAAGTACATTAAAAACTCAGGTACAATAATAATTGAAGTAAAAATAAAATGATGTCCCTGTATATAAAGTTTAGAAGAAATAATGTATTAAGTTATAATACTAATACGGTTACTAGTTAAGAAGGCTTTGTTGATTCAGTTTAATTTTTATTAAAACAGTTGCATTCCACTTCAATTATCAATATATATATTAAACAATAAACGTCCACACCTGTGGAGTAACGGTCAGCGCGTCTGGCCGCGAAACCAGGTGGCCCGGGTTCGATTCCCGGTCGGGGCAAGTTACCTGGTTGAGGTTTTTTCCGGGGTTTTCCCTCAACTCAATATGAGCAAATGCGGGGTAATTTTCGGTGCTGGACCCCGGACTCATTTCACTGGCATTATCACCTTCATCTCATTCAGACGCTAAAGCGTCGTAAAATAACCTACTAAAAAAAATAAAAAATAAACAATAAATAATCTCTGATAAGTGACTATCCATAATCTCATACAGCAGAAGTTATAATATAACCTAAATAATATAAACAAGATTAATGATAGATAAGTTTTAATTGAGGATGATGAAATAAACATGAATCATTTTAAAAGGTAGAATTATTGAAAGTGCAATGTTGGCGAACAAAGAAACAAATGCTATGGAGGTGATAAGAAACAAATGTTAGAGAGGTGATCAAAATTATAGGATAAGCAGTCATGATTGCTTAAAACACGTCGTTCCGTACCGTTTTATTGGTCAAAAATAGTATGACGTAGTAAAAGTGTAATAGTCGCTCAAAAAAACTAAGATTTCACCAAAGTACAGGGTCTAACGGTATCATTTTACTCCCTAAACATCAATTTTTTTGTCTGAGAATTTAAAGATTATCACAAGCATGAAAAACCGGAGTTAATTGATCGATTTGTCCTGTTATAAATTTGGAATTCCTTAAATTTACCAAAGGCGGATGCGAAAATTAAATGTCGATAATCATTAATTTGATAAAATTTCTGTGAACTGAGTAGCAGACATGATTAGAAAGTTATGGGAGGCAGCGAAGCTTGTCTCCTGCTCCAGAGACGCAGGAATTCGACTCCCCCGGGGTTCTCACCCTTAACCTTCGGGCCTCGTGTTCGCCATCGGCTGATACTCCACTTCCTGTAATTTGCGAGGGCTCATCATCCCGCGCTGTGGACTGTGACTGCTGGACAGATCCGTTGCCAAGTTATGTTTACTATTTGCTGCTTCATTATTCCCCGATGGGAAACTTCCGCGTTTAATCTCAATACGACGGTCGTTCACAAGATGCTGCAGCGATATTATCAACAAAACCACAATAAAAATTATAATTCATAATTAAGCAATATAAAAATTGTCTTACATCGGTAACCGGTAAAGTCGAAAGTGAAACCAAAACATGAGACATACTCGCGGATTACTAGAGTCTTTTTCTTGCTTCGTTTTTCGCTATTTCCCATAATGTTATTCCTCGCTATTGTTTTATACTTCTGCTCTGTTCTCTTGACTTCCTCCCTCATCCTATTTTTATTCTTCTTTTGTTTGTTTTTTCTCTTCTTCTCCACGTCTTCTTCCTTCTCTTTTTCTTCATTTCACCCTTCAATCTCTTATTTCCTTTCTTCTTTTTCTTCTTGTTATACTTCTTACTTCAGCTCTGTTTCCTCCTTAGTCTATTTCCTTTCCTTTCCATGCTCTTCGTTCTTTTCTTTCGTTCACTTTTATTTTTACTCCTTCATTAATTCTGTGTCCGGGAGGAAAAAGGTCTTAAGTCAATTTTTCGTGAAAATGAGATTTTTATATATTCTGAAAGCGGAAACAATTCTCTACAATCTGATAAAACGGTTAAAGTCAAATAAGACTCCTGACTGGATTATCAAATGTTCTGAGTACTTTTTGAATCGAGCACACATAGAATAAAGGACTTAAGAATATTTAATACTTTATTCCTTACAAACATGACATGGTTACTCCCCATGCTTCCCTATTAAAAAGGTTTAACTTGTATTTTAGCTATTTTATCACATACTGATGCCCTTTCCTTTTAAAACTTTAAACACCAGGGTAAACAGTTCTATAATTGTGTAAGACTCATTTTGCATTCCTAATAATCTACATTTCCTATTTATTTTGACATGAGAAAGGTCTTATGTTTAAATAGTCCCTTCTACTCAGTTTGGGTTGTAGTCTTAAAAGGCCTTAAGTGCGGTTATTTTTGGAAATAATCAAGAAATTGTTAAATGAGCAACATTACCTATTTTAGAAGAAATATAAACAAATAATATTCAGGAAAAACCTCTTATTTAAAAAAAACTCTATAATTGACACCAATTTCAATCTTTCTACTGCTCTCCTGAAAAGTATAAAATTTTTACTTAAGACCTTTTTCCTCTCGGCCACAGAATTATATTATAAGTTAATGTAAAATGTAGGCCTACTAGGCTTTTCTCAGTTACATATCAGGAGTCTGACATTCTTCCATCTACGTCATCAGTACGGGTTTCAGTGGAAGATTGGAAGAATATAAAAACAAATAATTTATTTTAAATTAAATTAGGTGGCTTGAGAAGGGCGAATGTCGTATGCACGTAGTTATAGTTTCGCCACTTGGTGCGCTGCAAGACGAATCGAGTAGTTAGTTATTCCTACACAAAACAGGTGGCAGTGAGATCAATTTCTAACCTCTGCGGTGGATGAATGGTCAGACCTTCACACTGTCATGCAGGCAGCCCGGGTTCGATTCCCGATCAGGTTTGGGATTTTTTCATTGAAAAACATCTTTAGTGGCACTTGTGGCGGACAAGGTCGCAGTTGGGGTTTTCCCCCAAATTAGGAATTTACATCATTCTGTCACCACTTCTCCATTTCGTTATCATTCCGTAGCATTCTCCGAACGCCGGCTGGCGACGCATGGAGGGTGCTGGCCTAGGGACGAGTGGGGTTGCCTGGTCAAAACCTGGGCACACGTGAACTTTAGTGTGATCATCCGGTGTGGGTTTGGGGATGCGTCACCAGAGGATAGGTCGCAGTGCTGGGCCATAGTGCCCCCCCCTCCGCTAAATTCAATTCAAGATCAATTTCTACATTAGCGACTGTAGCGTTTGAAACGGGAAGTCAACTACTTTCGTTTCCTATTAGTAATTTTGGTTCAGATAGTCGACGTTCTAACCACAGTCTAGTATATACAGTCACGAAACTCAATACGTAGTAAATATGCATCCATAGATAGTTGCTAACCACTAGGATCGCTCATATCGCTTCATTACAGACAATGCGAAATAGTACCGGCACAGGCTATTGTTCCTAGCACCCTCACAACTCAAGCTTCGTGACTGTGTATACTAGACTGTGGTTCTACTGCATTTAGTATTCGAACTCTGGTCTTGTTTGGTAAGAAGTTTCAAGATGATTCACCTTCAAGAGAGCTTTCCCTGCAGCTATACTCTCCAGATATTAGTAATTTTGGTTCAGATAATCGATGTTCTAACCACAGTCTAGTATACACATTCACGAAGCTCAATACGTAGTAAATATGCATCCATAGATAGTTGCTAACCACTAGGATCGCTCATATCGCCTCATTACAGACAATGCGAAATAGTACCGGCACAGTCTATTGTTCCTAGCACCTTCACAACTCAAGCTTCGTGACTGTGTATACTAGACTGTGGTTCTACTGCATTTAGTATTCGAACTCTGGTCTTGTTTGGTAAGAAGTTGCAAGATGATTCACCTTCAAGAGAGCTTCCCCTGCAGCTATACCCTCCAGAAAGAATTCCGATAGCGTTCTAGCAGTAAGTAGGTGCCAGATTCAATTTGATAGTCATGGCAAACAAAACTTTCTGCATGGATTAGAACCCTTGCCCTTCCTGTCTCCAGCTATATGGTCATTCTACCGACTGAGCCAACCATTTTCAGCCTACGCATTGTTTCCATTAAACGATTTTTATTTATTGTTATATCACAGAATGAAGCTGCATCATCTAGGAAACGAATCCCTTAATGAGCACGGTGTAATCCCTCATCTTCGAAACATGTGATTACAATTTGTACTTGAGATCCATTTCGAGTCAATGGACCGAGATGGATACGCCCGAGGCCCGCGAAACCTGTACCGCTGCACCCATGAATAAAAAATAAAAGATGGCAAGCCTTTCACTTGTTCCCCCGTGCGTCTTAATGCGTTACAAGGACGAATTCTCTCAGCCCAAATAACTTAAGAAAAATCGTTCTAGATACAGATACAATCCAAAGTCGTTGAAAACATTTCTGTTTACTGTACAAATATAGAGCCTACATAGTCTGCAAGGGTCCTTCGGAAGTAAGGGTAGGCCAACCATTAAACAAAAACGAGAAGTAAAACAAATGGTTCATTATGTCCGAGTTTTATCTATATAATATCTATATAATTCTATGTAATCTCAATGGCAATTGAGTAATTTTTGTAGCGTGAAACGAGCGCGTTCACCAAGAAAATCTAGTGCCAATGAAGATAACCAATTCTTTTCCACTACAGTTAGGCCCTTATCGATTATAAAACACTGTGAGCTTGCTTAAATGCCATCGACATGGACCGGGATCACACCCGCAACCTCGAACACAGAAGGTCAGCACTCTACTGACTGCGTCACCCAGACCGGCTCGCTGTTTGTTAAGGGGAGAGGACGATATTTTTTGGTGAAAAATGAGTAAATTTAAAAAAAAAAAAATTCTTTAGAATATTCTATAATATGTGTGGAATGCATTGCATACCATTTTGTGGATATTTGTGCCCTTGGCGGATGTCGAGACGCCATTTTTAAATTTCCTGCGCTGTGGATTTTTAAATCACACGTTCCCTTTCATTGTTGTTTCCGGTAAATTAAATTAAAATATATATATATATATATATATGTATATATATGTATATATATGTATATATATATATATATATATATATACATATATATACATATATATACATATATATATATATATATATATATATATATATATATATTTGAAATACTCTTTGATATGTATGGAATGCATTGCATAACATTTTATAGGTATTTGTGCCCTTATCAGATGTTGAGACGCCAATTTTAAACTTCCTGCGCTATGGATTTTTAAATCACACGACTCCTTTATCGTTGTTTCCGGTAACTTCATTTTTTTGCTACATTACCAGATAAAAATGGATATAATTTCTGAACTATTAAAGATACATGCATGAAATTTGGAACACACATTCATTCTTTAGACTATTAGGAAACTTTTCTCTGTAACAGAATTTTGTTAATAGATTTCATTTTTAAAATATGCCCGTTTGTTTGCGAAAAAGGAAATAAAAAAAGTGTTATTAAAATTGAATTGTTTATTTTACAAACGTAGGGATCAATATCAAAATTCTGTTACAGGCAGATTGTAGAGTATGCTTTTGCAAGTACATTGCAAAAAATTGTTTGAATCTATCTTTAAAAATGGTTTAGATATATCGGTTTTAGTAAAATCCTGCATTGGGTATTTTTTTTTTCAAATCTAGGCCCCCAAATAATTTTTTTCAAAATATTTATATTTGGTTGAGTTACTATAGCTATGAGCTCTCTACATACAAAAATTAATATTTTATACCAAATAGGAAAAAAGTTTTAAAAAATTCAATCCTCTCCCCTTAAACGGACGGAAGTATAAAAATACAACTTTTACAGGAGAGACAAAAACTGTTTTCCAGCAATTCTATGAATATTGAAATTTTCATTTTAGTTATATAATTAATTTTAGCATAGCTCTCTTATTTAAAGTGTTTGTAAACTGTTCAGTCTTGATTAATAGAACCTTCATTTACCTTGGTATTTCCACCCTTTTAACAAATAATGAGTTTTCAATGAACATATGTCTTCTTAAAATTTGATATAAACCATATTTATTGAGAAAGAGATGGTAAAATATAAAGAACATGTTACTGAATGAAAATGCAAACAATTATTAAGGTAAATTTGTAAAATAACATATTATTTTTTCTTAGAAAATTATCAAGATCTGTATTATTAGTGAAATTTACAGAAAACAAATTCTGAAATCAATATTATTACAATTTATGTCTGATAATGTATTACTCTTTATTTTCACAATTTCTGAATGTTAATTTATGATATCTTCATAAATGTGTGTGTATTTTTCTTCATTGTACGGGATAGTGTATTACTTTTTCTTCAGTTACAGTTTCCCTTAAGATTAAGCCACTGAACTTGGGGGCTGAATCATGGGATCATGGAGAAGGGATCAATATGTGTTGAGTTATCTCCAGGGCCGAGTATTTATGGAGATCGCGAAAATCACGACATAATAGATATACAATAGATTTTTACTAATCTTTACGAATTAAGTGATTCTAATTAGCAGGGAACGGATTTATATGGACTAAAAATATATGAAATATGTAAATATATATGTAGTTATTTTTACCAAAATATGGAATTAAATATGGATTTTTACCAAAATATGGAATTAAATATGGACTTAAAATTATAAAAAAATGACTATGTACGTTAAATATTGGTACATTTTAATCAAACTAAACAAAAAATATAATGGACGTACCTTATCTTCCAATGTAGTTTCAACAAAACACAATTTTTATTGTCTGTTACCATAACAATAGGTTACAAACATTTCTTTCAAGTGCTGAAAAGTGAATCTTCTTCTATTGTCTCTGAGGATAGATTTATACTGACTAAAAGAGCGTTCGACGTCACAAGAAGTAACTGGTACATAATTCAATTTCACAATGTCTGCTGGGGATAAGTCCAAGTTAATCTTCACTGTTGATTCACCACTCATCACAGCAACAACCTTTTGTAGTTCTTCATATCCAGGGTTTTTTGAAAGTACAGTGTCCACCTTAGCTCTTACTGCATCTGCAACTTTACCTCTACCACGATTCAGTTGTTCCACAGTACTATTTATAATTTCAAAACTTTCAGATAGTGAAAGGTGCCTATTTTGGAGACTTTTGAGCGTTTTTATGATGCATGAAAATGTATGCTGAATGTGAGCTAAGTCATTCTTCACACTTATGTCACAGGTAACTGTTTTCGCAGTATCAATTGAGACTGCATCTTCAGAGTCCAATGCAAGGAGAACATTGTTAATAGAGTCTATATGTTCGGCATAATATTCAACTGCTTCTAGCCATGTACCCCATCTAGTTAAAATTGGCTTTGGTGGCAATGGAATTTCAGGGTACATTTCTTTCAACACGTTAACTCTACTGGGAGCTTTGAGAAATACTTTTTTCACTGATGAAATCAACAAATCTACTTTAGGGAAATTGTCTCTGACCACTTCTGCCACACGATGAAATGCATGCGCCACACAAGTAAAATGAGTCAATTTAGGATATACAACAGATAATGCTTGTCCAGCTTTGACCATATAAGGGGCAGCATCGCTAATAAAGAATAACACATTATCGTACATAATACCCTTTGGCCACAGGATACCCATAGCTTCGTTGAACAGTTTAACTATAGTTTTGTTATTGCACTTTTCTAGAACATCACAATGTAAAAGAATTCGTTCAGAATATTGTTCACTTAACAAACCGATAACTACATTACCAACAAGTCTACCTTCTTTGTCGGGAGTCTCATCAATGGAAACCCAAATTGAACTATCTTTAATTTCATCTCTTATCTTCTGTATTGTCTCATCGTAGATGGATGGAGCATACGTCTTCCTAAGTGTTGACTCATCCGGGATTGTATGTTGAGTATATTTTTCAAGGAATTCCCTGAAGACCTTATTCTTTAGTTTGTAGAGAGGAATATCAGCAGAGATGAGAGAACGGCACAGGTCGATGTTAAACTCAGATCTTACATTCGATGTTGTTGGTTGTGTTAAAAACAATTGTCTCTGCTTGGAATTTAGTTGTTTGTTGGCCTGATGTTTACTAGTTGTAATGTGTTGTTGCACCAGGAACTTTTGTGTAGATGATACTGCACACTGACACAAATTACAAAATAATATTTTATTGTCAGTTGATAAACCATCTTCTTTAAATTCTGAAATGTAACTTGTTAGTTTTGATTTTAAATTGACTGAATGACGTACTTTTGGCATATTTACCGTCTTTATAGTATGATTTACAAAACTGAACCTATGTGTACTCTGACTGGCATTTAACTGTTGAGCTGCACAACTGAAGTCTGTTAAAAATTTTAAATTAAATTAATACAGTTTTGTAACTTACTTTCCCATTGTTGATAGGACTGCTAATTTTCAAATAACTCTGATGTTAAAGGGATTACTGAACATGTGTTTAAATCTCTATTGTTGAAATGTATTTTTAAAAGTTAATGGAATTTTGTTTTGTTTTATTGTTAAACCTAATATAATATGGACTGTTTTATATGAAATATGGAAAATATATGGAAATTAACGAAAATATGTACTAAACTCTAAAATATGGAAAAATATGGAAAATAAAAGTAGGATTTTTCAACCCTACACATTGTGAAACATAAAGATAATGCAAAATATAAATTATATTAGCTTTATAAGTAAATATGTATTTACATATAAATCCTTTCCCTGCTAATTAGTAATATGCGGATAAAACAATCGCGACAAATCGCGAAATAGAGTTCTAATAGCGAAGTATGAATACATTCGCGAATTATTACTATTGCGTCGTTTTATAACGAATTTCATATTCTGAGCTTCTTTTTTTTTTTCGGATTTTTTTTTCACTTGAATTTATTATATACCCAAGTAGGCTACATTACATGGTATTCCAGGTGTTCTGATTACATTAGTGAACTCAAAAGACGGAGAATTCAACATTTCACTAATAAATTGAAAGTGTTAGTTTGAGGGCTGCAAGTTTTTTAATGAATGTGTGTTAAATACAGTCTCAATCCAACAAATACAGAATTATTACTCCAATTCCAAAATAATTGTATTTTCCAAATTAAAAAACACAAATGATAAAATTAATCTCTATAAATACCTGCCCCTGGTTATCTCATTAATACCTCGTGTTGCACAACAATCCCTGTGTTCAGGTGGTCACACACATAATAAAATAATTTACTAATAGTGGAGAGTGTGGGTAGAATAAGGGGAGAAACGAGAGAGTCTTCAGCAAAATCCTCATAGTCTTGGTTTTGACCATCACAAATATAACTCCGTCATGGGCGAGATTTGAACTCGGGTCCGTGGTCAACTGCTCATTGTACGCCAGCGCTCTGCCGCGTCTATGGATCAATGTTAGCGCGCTGGTTTTCCACTCAAACGTGATGGAATTTGTGGTGGACAAATCACATGTTGCAGAGGATTTTATCGGGCTACTCCCGTTTCCCTCTATCATTCCACCAACACTCTTCATCTCCTCCTCATTTCATCTGTCATCTGTAATATAGTAAAAATAGACCGAGGTGAAGTGTACGGGTTTCCGACGCTGATATAGGGAGTGTTTAGGGTCCATTGAACTTATCAGGCTATTCGTATGCGAATGGGACCTGGCTCTATCAGTGGCTGAGGAAGGATGACCCATTTGTCAGCATCGGATTCACGAATTCCACCCAGACCACCTGTCAGACTTGGATAATCATCGCATAGGCTATACAGGGTGTTAAAAGAAGTATCCAATATTTTAGGAGGTGCTAGTATGCATCAAAACAAGAAAATAATATCTTATAAACATGGGTCCTACAACACATACTTTCTGAGATCTGAACACTTGTTCATAGGAGGTGCTCAATGTGACGTCCATTCATGGCAATGCATTCCTCTGCCCTTCGGCGTAAGAAATCACGCACTCTTTGAAATTTGTTTTAATACGTTAATAAGAAAGTCCTGATAATGATCCACTAGTTAATCTCTATGGTAGCACGTATGGTTCTATTAAACTATCTCCAAGAACGCCTGTTCATACTTTTTTTTTAATTTAACACTTATGCCACATTTACAATCTGTCCGTAATAGACAATAAGTAATTATTATAAAAGAATATGACATGAGTGGAGAAGTTATCCCATGACAACACTGCAAAAGAAAAATACCAATGTTTCAAATAGCTGTATTAAAAATGAATGGAAGGTCAAGAGCATTGGTCCTTTTAAGTCTCCTTATTGTTTGACTATTATCCAGCAAATTTAATGCATAATGATTGGGATGTTGATTTAATCGGTGCAGGTATTTTTGCTAAACTTAGTGATTTCTTCTTTCACAGTTGAAATGTTTAGATCATGATGAATGACATCATTACGGACATACCATGGTGCAGTGACAATGGAACGTAAAGTTTTGGACTGATACCTCTGCAGTATTTCAATATTTAAGTTGCTAGTAGTTCCCCACAGTTGGATGCCGTATGTCCAAATTGGTTTTAGTATGACTTTATATATATATATATATATATATATATATATATATATATATATAAATATTTTCTAATGACAATTTTGGTTTAGGTTCCAATAACCAATAGATTTCTGATGTTTTAAAATTTAATTCCTTACGTTGAGTTTCAATATGTTTACGCCATGTTAGTCGGCGATCTAAATGCATATATATGTAAATATTTAACATCGTCTGCTTCAGGAAGTTCTTTGTTGTAGAGTGTTACAGGAGGACAGTTTTCAGTTCTGGTTCCAAAAGTAACATGCACATAAGTTGATTGAGAATCGGTGCTAATGTCTTGTTTCTTCAACTGCATGGGAATTTTCATTAGCCTACACATGCCGATTACCAAAATCCACAACACCATCTCTGCTGAACCCGCTCATATCCGCAACCAGTCTTTTGTTTTCAATATTCCTTGCGACGTATCAGTATTCCATGCCAGAGCTGTCAAGTACGGTATGATTATCTGGTAGTCTGCTGTATTGTAGGGCAGAAAAATGCATTGCCATGAATGGACGTCACATTGAGCACCTCCTATGAACAAGTATTCAGATCTCAGAAAGTATGTGTGGTAAAACCCATGTTTATTAGACATTATTTTTTTGTTTTGATACATACTATCACCTCCTAAATATAGGATACTTTTTAACACCCTGTATAGGGCCCACAATAGGCCAAAACGTGCCTAAGTAAGTGTACGGACCCGTTCCGCATCCATTCCTCGGAAAGCCAAGCCAAGTCGAACCAAAGCTAAAGCCAGCGTTATACCAACTGAGCTACCGAAGCAGCTTGAACTACAGTAAATAATGGTAATGATTGTGTATTAATGCACTTGTACACTCAAGTTTTGTTGCTGTTATATAAGTCTGAAAGTTCGTGATCTTCGTGCTCGAGAACTAGATCCACTCGGAATCCTGTACTGGACTGACGTAGGTGTAAGGTCAACATTTATATCAGTATGTTTTCCCGTTATGTAGGTGAACAGTACATCAGCTATGTGCTACGTCAATTACACGTTCGAATACAACGAGCAAATAATTGAACACAATTCTTGTGGTAACACACCGTTTACCAAACAGCCAGTACATCATACTTTGCTGAAAATAGAGATTCATATCCGAAATATGAAAGAGATCAAGGAGGAATTTGCGGTGAAAGGAATTATTATGAGGCGGTATTGATAAATTCTTAGAATAAAGTGGAAAGAAAAAGTTATTACAGGCCTACGTATGTATATATACATATATATATATATATAATATAACCTAAAATGGAAATCCAAAATAATGGCATTCTGTGGAAAAGAGCCCTCATGAAGCAAATTTTGTATTGAAGATACAATTTTAGAACAGGTTAACACATTTAAATATTCAGGCTTCAATCTTTCATATGAAAAAGAAAAAGATATACATTTCAAAACTACCACGTCACGGGAAACGAAGATGTGGGGTGGTCCACACCTGTAGAGTAACGGTTAGCGCGTCTGGCCGCGAAACCAGGTGGCCCGGGTTCGATTCCCAGTCGGGACAAGTTACCTGGTTGAGGTTTTTTCCGGGGTTTCCCCACGACCCAATATGAGCAAATGCTGGGTAACTTTCGGTGCTGGACCCCGGACTCATTTCACCGGCATTATCACCTTCATCTCATTCAGACGCTAAATAACCTAAGATGCTGATAAAGCGTCGTAAAATAACCTACTAAAATAAAAAAATAAATAAAAAACGAAGAGGGGGCGACAATATGTCCTCTTTGCGGTAAAGGCGAGACATCATACCATATTTTATCTGAGTGTGAAGCCACAGAAGCTCTGAGGAAACGATTCCTGGCAGAGTCCTTCATTACATCTAGCAGGGGGCACTTGGCAACATACGCTATATTAAATAACGCTAAATTCTGTGAGAGTGTGGGAAAATTTATGGCAAAAGTTCGACAATTGAGGGTGGAACTGGCCGAGAGGGAGGGGACCGAGGAAATAAGGAGAAGAGTTATTTATTAGTGTTGCCATGAGTAGTATTAACACTGAGCGAATAAGGTAATTAGGGGATAATGTTCTTTTTGTATTTTTTGTATTTATTGTGTTTTTTCTATTTGTTTTTTTATTGTATATGTTTTTATGTCTTACCTTTATATTTATTATTTGGATTATTTATTGTAATTTTAATAAGGCATTGAATTGAATTGTATATATATATATATGTTTCACTGTGTTTTTTTTCTTTCATATCTTACATTTATTTTATTTTTATTATTTTTGTGAAATTTGGTATGAAGTTAGATCAGTTGCAATTGTGATAATTAATGATAACGGTAGTAATAATAACAATTATTGTTATTTTACTATTTTACTATTAATAGTATTATTTTTGTTTTCTTTAAAGTTTCAAACTGTGCATAGTTAAAGCACGAATGGCCGTACGGGCTCGTGCGAAGGATCTTGTGTACATGAGTTTGTATAATTTATTATGTATCAATAAATGCACTTCATTCATTCATTCATTCATTCATTCATTCATTCATTCATTCATTCATTCATTCATTCACTCATTCATTATTAACTTAGTATTTAAGCTCACTTTATTATAACGCCACACTAGATTAAGAGTAGATAATATTTTGACAAGACCTACTCTAATAATCGTTTACGAGAGAGACGTTCAGTCCATTCACTCTGTTTGCTGTATCAGATTCTAAATAAATCCACATCTATTTACCTAGTTCCTCGCTTCACACTTTTAGCATCCCATCACAACAGTGACACAGGTTCACAGCACAGCCTCGTTCTATCAATAATTGATTAAATGGCGATCTTACTCGTGTTAATTGTGTAAGCATGTGCGGCTTACAGCTGTTTCGGTGCTTCTTCACACCATCCTCAAAGTGTACTAGCTGTAGAGATGTCTTGATAATCTTGATTATCAATACCATATCAACAAACATCTCTCTACTCTGCTTCCTTCACAATACTCGTACACACAGCCCGTTCCTGGAATTCCTTGTTACAGGAAATCAGGAGTATTCGTAGTCTAAAATGTTTTTATTGAACAGAACTAGACTCTTGCGGAAGTTTATAAATAATTTTAAATGACCAAGTTGTTACTTTTATCCTCCCTCTTTCATTTTCCTTTTTTATCTTGATATGTTACTTAATCGTTTGTGTCTGTATGCTATATAGTACGTTTTTGCTATTCAACTTTTTATGCCTTGTAATCGTGACAATAAACATTTCACTGTAAAATTCAACGATCCAGAAGCAAAAAAATCAAGCAACACGAGCAGAACAAAAACTGAACACTAAAACTACAAAAAGAAAATAAATATAAATAAATTAATTGTATAATTTCCTAGTAATTTATTGACATTAAACGCCTTCAAATATGGTCAACTAACACTTTCTTGGCCTCTGTAATCCTGATGTTTCGAATTCAACTTCCAAGCAAATCACCTATAAGATAAGTGTTATGGCGGCAGGTGTGAACTTTGAAGAGAATATAGTTCCTACATGGACAAGGAACGTGCATTCTTCGGGTTCGTCTTGTTCAGGGGCAGAGTTTATTCCCTTAAAAATCTATTGTCACCAGCCACCGTTGAATCCATGATCCTGGGATATAATGGAAAGCATAGAAACCTCTCGGCTGGCAAGAACAACGTCTATAAGTAAGATTATTTATATAAGCTTAAAATTACGAGGTCAACTGTATCCTCTTGGTCAAATAGCAGGGATTCTCACTTTCAGCATTAATAACAACTTTTACTACACTTTCAGTAGTATCTCCCCCCTCCACCCACTACATAATTGTATCACAGACTTGTCTGTAGATTGTGAGAAAAGATGCTACTGTATGTGAACTGACTGTTAATGGAGAGTTACAAATGAGGTTAGAGAGAGACCTGGTCAAGCAACATCTTGGATTCCACAGCGCTAATCTCATGTAAGCGAACAAGTGGTCATTGATGGGCGAACTTCCGCCCTTTCTGAATGAATTCCCAGCCATATTTAAGCACCTAGTCTTCTCTATTTTTCATCTTTAAATCTTTAGACACACTTCCCACGCCAAAGGTCCGACTTTAAAACCAAAAGAGTTCAAGTGAAATTTGTAGATGATAGATAACGTGCTTTGGACAGTCAATTTCCACTCAGAAAATAAAGAATTAAGATGCTTTGTTGCTAAAACAGCAGTGTATTACTTTTCGTTAATTTTAATGTAAAGAAGAATACAAAGTTTTCCTGCTAGGCCTATAGACTATGGAGGTTCACAGGGTAGCGAGGGATCAAGGCTCCCAACTCTCTAAACAATAGCTAAGGCATTAGTGACAGTAGGGATGTCAATCGTACGTGCTTGTTGCCTTTACCCCTAAGGAAATGCCTCTGGTACAAATTTCTGTAAACGTCTGAATTAGAGTGCTACAGAACAGCACTTAGAACCGGTTTATCTTATTCGACCGGTCAAACAACCGGCGAGGTTGAACATCAGACCGAATGTCCGATTTTCAAGCGGTTGCGCCTAATGTTTTGCACGGTAGACAGAACACCAGGCGCACTTCACCATACAAGAACTCGGATGATATTTTTCTGACTACACAAATGGAGTAAAAATTGAAGGAAATTTATTTTTCATAATTAAAAAAAAAGTGTTAGCTTAAAATAGGCGTATAATTGATTGGTCATTTTGGTACACTTATCTTTATAATTAATATATAAATCAACTAATGAACACCGGTAACAACAAAGGAAATAAGCATAATGCATAGATAAAATCTGACACGTAAACAAATGCAAGAATAACATAATTACAATTACTTACAAAATAGAAGAGCAAATAATTTCACACTTACTATTGTAACGTTCGTATTTCAAACTCAAAATGCATAGGTTATCTGTAAAAGAGTAATTGTTAATATAGCCTATGCCTTTTACTTATTCTAAGTGGATGTATTATTATTTCATTAATAAATAATTTTTAAGGAGATAAAAGTTATTAACAAAAACAAAAATACTCTCAAGCTATAATGATTGTAGTTTCATGATCTGTTGCTTCTGACGATACCTAACTGCAATACCTGAATGAATGAATGAATGAATGAATGAATGAATGAATGAATGAAGAGAGAGAAGACGAAATATCAATTGAAAGGTACCTTATCATTTCTTCATAGACTATTCTATAGGCCTAGTGAATTTCATGAATATTATCTAGGCCTCTCTGGTATGTCATTTCCATAACTTATATTATTTAAGGAAATTCTGACAGTACTGTATGCAGCTAGATGAGATTTATTGCCTGATATATCTAGCACATAACACTGATTGCATTAGCTGTTACAGCTCTGGATTGAAGAATTTGAAAAAATCATATCTCGAAAACTAGGCTTTCTCCGGATTAGAAATCTGTAGAGAGGCTTCTTATTTCAAATAGAACATGTGGGTGAACAATCGTTGTTAAAATCTATTATCACTTGGTGAGCCTTCCTTGTCAGTACCTTTATTTTGCAAATTAAGTTGTGAACGTACCTAACATTACTTACTTTTTCAAACAAGCTGTTTTTGTTCTCCTAGTGCTTCGAGACATGTTTTAGCGTAGTAACAAAGTTTAATTCACACATTGCAACTTTTCTTGCGAAATGTTGGCTATTTCTTCTCGTATGTTATTTTGCAGTTCATCTAATGTTCGTGAATTTTGTTTATAAACTCTTTCTTTTAAACTGTCCCACAAATAAAAATCGCAGGACTTCAGGTCTGGGGATTGAGCTGGCCATAACTCTGTGCTAATTACTGTCACCAGAGATATCAGCAATCGCACTCCATGAAGTCCGAGTTATATGTGCTGTAGACCTGTCTTGCTGAAAAACATAATGCATTCGTTCTTCTGCAGCCAAGTGAGGAACAAATTGTTCCAAAATTATAGATAGGCCTGTTTACCGGACAGCATTAATTGTTTCGTAAAAAAGATGATGACGGGTGATCAGTCAAAATAAATAATCGGTACTGGTCAACGCAAAATCCAAGACTCACCGAAGTTCGTTACGTGATCCTAAGGTCGGAGCATAAGAAAAATACAAGGAAAACAAGGGGAGTACTAGTAGAACAAGGAGGATACAAGGAGAATAAGGTTATACAAGGAGAATATGGAGAATGCAATGAGAAGAAGGGGAATACGAAGAGAATCTTCGTAACGTTGTGAGATCCTTATATTTATCACCATCGATAAGAAAAGTCGAAGCTACTCCCGTTTTGAGTAATCCACCAATGCTTTCTCTCTCACTTAGAACGATACAGCTCGTCATAGGTTATAGCATCTTTAGTTTATGAGGACATTAAATTATTATTCTTAAATGCGACAGGCTCATTTCAGTAGATTTATTGGCATGTAAAAAACTCCTGCGGGACAAAATTCCTGCGCACCGGCGACGCTGATATAGGCCTAACCTCGGCAGTTGGAAGCGTCGTTAAATAAACCATAATTAAAAAAAAAATTATTATTAGAACTAGGCCTATAGGTACCATTATATTGCCTCTAGAGAGTCTCTGTATCTGAAAGGAACATTACATAAATAATTGCAATTCAATTGTATCATTCGTTTACTTTTAAGAGGGCAAATACACCTTTCGCTAGTTTATTTATATATTACATATTTCTACTTTTTTTTCTCAGAATCTATAAAGTCCTTTGGAAATAAAAATTGGCATATTTAATATACACTAACTGTAAATTACTAAGGGATTTTAATGTTTTTGAAAACCTTATAGCTATTTTCTTAATGTTGATAATTTGTGGGGTATTTTGTTACACCGGATAGCGTTTACATGATAACTCAAAAAGTACTAAAACTATTTTAATGAAACGGTGCATTCTTATATCGTTCTTCCATGAGAACAACTTACTTTAGGCTCTTTAATGTAGAATGCATTGTTTATTTATTTAAAAAGAAACTATAGATCAAAATTTTTAAGAACATTTAGTATGAGAACAATATTATTAAACAATAACTATGCATTCTACAGTAGAGATCCTAAATTATTTTGTTCACAAGGGAGAACTATATAGCCTATACATGTAAATTTTTCATTAATATGGGGCGTTCAGAGCACAAGGAAATCAAGTCCACTTTTGGTCAATTGGGAGATATTTCGTCTCTACATACCTTAGATGAGGCTGCTTTCAAAGCATAAAAGAATAATATCTTCATAATCTTTGCAATGGTGCAGATGTTTAAAATCACACTCACCTTTAATGGGTAATTAGCTATACATAAAGATTTTGAGTCTAATTTTCTGAGAAGTTTATTTTTGTGACTTCATTCCCTTGTGCTCTGAGCGCCCCATATCTTAAGTAGGCCACTACGAGAGTCATTTCATAAATAATGTGAAGTGGATGACGCAACACCAATGAAAATTACAGATTACCCTCACAGAAATCCACAGCGAAGCGAAGTTTGTGGTGAACTTACAGTGGACTGTAGTACAGTTTCTCGTTGGGCTACTCATTTGACGATGATGCAAAACCAGGAAAACCGAAAACATCAATACATAAGTAGTGTGAAATTTTTGGCGGATGCTCTTCAAGAAGATCGTCAAGCGACGTGTGAGGAACTTTCAGAAGCTATAGGGTTTTCACCAAATTCATTGTATTCCGTATTTTGGCAAAGAATTTGAAGAAGAGAAAATTTTCTGCGCGATGGATCCCTCACTGTTTGACTGGTGAACAGAAGCAAAAACGTCTGGACATTGCAAACTTGCTGACAGGACCATCACGAAAAGGAGTAGCCCAATGAGAAACTGTATTACGGTCCACTGTAAGGTCACCACAAATTCCACTCAAAGCACTGTTGAAGTGTGAATATCTGTGGGGGGTGGGGGTTAGTCACGTAAAGATTCGATCTTTGATCTTCAATCGTCACAGTACCCGAGACACGTGTACGCTTCATTTCTAGCTCTCGTTACCTAAACACATAGTAAGCTATGGGCGAAACGAACACACATGCTTCTTCTTCAATCTTGAACTGCAACTGACGTAATTTTCATTGGTGTTGCGTCATCCACTTCACAGTTCTACCAACCTGTGTATTATTTATAAATTGACCCTCATATTTTAGTTAAGAGGTTAGGTACAGTTTACAGCAGTAACATTTTGGAAATATTTGACATTGTTTTCCTCCATTACTTTATCTTGTACAATAAGGAAAATTAGTATGTGTAAAACACTGTCCTTCTGCTATATGAAAAAAAAAAAATGTTTTTTTACGGTTAAAAGAAAATTATTTACGTTTTTTTTTTTTTACAAAATTCATTTCACTGTGCAGTAATGAAGGGTTTCCCACATAACTAAAAAACTATCCAACATTCTATGATGAAATTTTTTGTGTGTATTTATGCATGTCATATCTACAATATGATGCAAGAACACTTCTCTTCCTTTAACAAATTGTCTGATGAAAAATAAATTAATTTTAAAAAATGCTCAAATATCAGTATTTTCTTCTGACATAACATAAAACAAATATTATTTATTAAGGAATGTAGTTGAAAGGGCATGATATTGTAAACATGAATTTCAGCAATAAAATAAAAGAGAGAGAACATGAAAAAGTTAACAAGTTTATGAGTTATGAGGGAAACGTGTCATCACTGCACAGTAAACTGCCATCTTTTTTATAAAGAAATATATAAGTATTTTTTTAATCGTTAAAATATTTTTCCCATACAGCAGAAGGACAGTGTTTTACACATACTAATTTTCATTATTGTACAATATACAGCAATGGAGGAAAAAATGTTGAATATTTCCAAAAATTTTACTGCTGTAAGCTGTACCTAACACCTTAAGAGGTAAACGGTCTTCGCCTGAACAAAATACTCCATAAATTTTCATAATTGAAAATAAAATTATTGGATTTTTCAAAAACATTAAAATTGCTTAGTGATGTACAGATAGTGTATATTAAGTATGCCAATTTTTATGTCCAAAGGACTAAGTATTCTGAGAAAAATTGCTTATTTATAGTAAAGTCATGCTAGGGAAAGGTGTACAGTAGTGGCAAAAAAAAACCGGACCGACTCTTGTAGCTGATTTCAGGGCCTTGTTCACTCCAGAGCCACGATAGACTGGTAACTAAGACTTTCGTGGTTCGAATCCTACCTGGGAAGGAAACTTTTTATGTTTCTTATTCAAATTTATTCCCAATAATTTTCGATTGCAGCGATATTTTACTATTTAATTGACTTATTATTCCCAGAACATGAATTTTACCAGTTTACGTCAGCAGTCGAAACTACAACAATTTCAACAGATTACTCGCTATCTCATGAATGCGGGGGTGGCATGCGCAGTGGCTCATTTCGGGGACTTTGATTATTCCGTCGGTCCGATTTTTTTGCCACTACTGTACATCTGCCCTTAATAGTTTCTGTAACTGCAAAGAACGCCGACATAAACATTGTAGTTAAATTGGAGCTACTTTCCACACACGCGAGTTGCTCTACGCTAACCACAGTTGAAGCAATTGAATAAAATTTACACACGAGACTGCTTTAGGGGTTTGCCGTCCTCTAGTTTGCTCCAGCGCAGCGTCACTCTTATTCATTCATGAGAAAGCTCCTTAATATTCTCCCAGCGAAACCTGTCTACTCCAATCTGCTCGGGGTCATCATATTACAGTCCCTAAAGGAAAGGGGAGGGGGGGAGGTCAGTGCAGGAATAATAAGATGACTCCCTCGTACTTTCCTTTGCAGAAGATACTTCACTTAGATATGATTCCTCTCTCTTCGTGCTCGCTGCCCTTTCCAGAGAAACAAGGTCAGTAACACGTTCAATTCTTGTAGTAACGGGATGAAAGAGAGTGCGGCATTTTTATGAGTTAACTGTTTTTGTAATATGTTTACTGATATCAACATTCTTTCACTCATACTGTTTCAGGTGCAGGTGCAGCCTAAAGAGAGAGAGAGAGAAAAACTTGCACCGTATAAATGCACTACGTACGTTTACATCGTGGATTTTTTCCTACAAAACATTTGCTCAGATCGTGATATTGGATTTGTACTTCAATAAATATGCTAGTTATTTTGAATATATTGTTTTGTATTTGTTAAGGGGTTAGATACAGCTTACAGCAGTAAAATTTTTGGAAATATTCAACATTTTTTTTCCTCCATTATTGTATCTTGTACAATAATGAAAATTGGTATGTGTAAAACACAAAATATTTTTACGACTTAAAAAAATTATTTATATATGTATATATATATATATTTTTTTTTTGTCGAAATTCAAAATGTGCAGTGATGAAGCGTTTCCCTCATAACTCATAAACTTGCTAACTTTTCATGTTCTTTATCTTTTATTTTATTGCTGAAACTCATGTTTACAATATCATGCTCTTTCAACTACATTCCTTAATAAATAATATTTTTTTTATTATTTCGTGTTAGAAGAAAATACTAATATTTGACCATTTTGTAAAATGAATTTATTTTTTATCAAACACTCTATCAAAGAGAGAGAAGTGATCTTGCATCATATTGTAGATCTAACACAAGAAATTTCATCACAGAATGTTGGTTAATTTTTGAGTTATGTGGGAAACGCTTCATCACTGCACAGTGAACTTAATTTTGAAAACAAATGTAAATATATTTTTTTTAAATCGTAATAGAATTTTTTCATATAGCAGAAGGACAGTGTTTTAATTATTGTACAAGATGTAGTAATGGAGGAAAAAAATGTTGAATATTTCCAAAAATTTATTGCTGTAAGCTGTATCTAACCCCTTAAAAAGTTTACACTGTGGTCGAATTTAAAACATTTATCCAAGATTTAAAAAAAGCTTTCATCAGTATCGATCTTGGATTTGATCCCAAGTGTAAGAATGGGGTCTTACATTGTATGAAAGTACTGTGGATAAAAATACTAGATTTCTGTTTTGAACATTTTGTTTACATTTGCCTTTTTTAGTTGGTTGTTTTATGACGTTTTATCAACTGCTATGTTATCTAGCGTCTGACAAGGAAACCGTCCACCGTCCCAGGTCATATTGCTTGAATTTAATGAAAATGCATATTTAAGCTAATTTTCGTACGTTAAGAAACGTGGCGATAGTTGTTCGTTTCGCTTCTTCCTCATTTACGAAATATACTGACTTGAAAGTCGTTGCTACTTATGCCTCTTCTTGCCCGCACTCGGATCCTCATAGTTCCGCGACACCGCATCACAGCTCTCGCATTAATGCTCTAGTCAATTTGTTTTCTCTTAACTCACATTAATACAATAGTGGTGCAATTTATGGCATCTGTCACTCCTTCGTACACAGTCAAAATCCATAGGTATGCAGCTGGAAGTCTAGGAACACGTTTGTACATATTATGCTATCGAGAACCGAAAGGGGAGTTTGGACCTAAAGTAAAGCAAAGTGTAAGCAATTGAAAGGGGTCACCAGAAAAAGGAACTACCTAACAAAATGTGAATTTGTGCCAAGGTGAATTTCCACTTCCGATTCTGCTATAAATATAATTCAATCTGAAGAGCAGATTCGCATGTTGTTTCGGTTAATCCTTTCCAAAGACTTTTGCACACAAGACGAGAAAATCGAATGAAAATTATAGCTGATATGGAAGCAGAAGTGAACCTGTGCACCACATTTAGATTTTGTTAGATAGCACCTTTTGCACGATCATATTTTTAAAATTGCAAATACAATATATTTTGCATTGAAAATTTAGAACAATATTATTCCAAAGCCTTCGCTAAACTGCACTGTAATGGTAACTAAGTAACAATAAGTGCATTGTAATAGGTATATTTCAGTATAATTTTATGTTATGAGGAATGGTTTCCCTAGCAACAAAAGGCTTAACAACAATAGCTGTAAATACAACAAAAAATATGATCGTGCAAAAAAGTGCTTTTCGAACCCTGCCATATACTACTCACTTCTAATAAGGTAAGGTGCCCATTTATCGTCCCCCATTTAGTTTTGTCTCACCATTCATATACCATTAAAGTTGAAGACTTGAAACTAATCTAGTTAAGAACTTTCAACATTTAACTACAAGACACAGAATTCGAAATTCATAAATTTGGAATCAAATTGAATATAAAACATGAAGAATGAAATTATGCAATTTTTTACATTTCAATGAAGCGGTCTAAATTTCGTCCCCAATACTTTTTAATATAATGAATGTCAATTATTTCAATAGTACAATGAAATAAAAACATAGAACACCAAGAATGTTTATTAATAACTAATAATTATAGAAAGTATGTAAGAGAGCATTCAGAAAATTGTTTAAATTTCATTTTGTAAAACGAAAGACTCCTTCATATGATATTTTCTTACGTTTCTTAGAACTTTCAAAATAAAATTACATAGTTTAACATTTTAACCTAACATTAATTCGTTCATTCTGTCCAATAGAACTAAAACCTTTCAATTTTATGTTTCACCAATTCAAACACATGTCACAAATAATTTTTTTGTGTTCACAATATGAAGAGCACATTTCGTGGCACCAATGGCAGCATTGCGTGCATTTGATCCATTTCTGTCCTTGCTTATGTTATGAAAATTTTTCCCACATAACGGAAATACTACATCTTCATCATCATTGTCTTCATCATCACTTCCACTGTCGCTAGAAGATTCGCAAACAATTTTATTTTTTGTTTGTTTCGGTGCACTTTTTTTGGTTGAAACTGAGGTTGCGGTTTGTGAAGCGATAATGGTGCACAAGTCGACATTCAGATTTCTTTTCGTCTGCTTTCGTTTTTGGTTTCAGACTCATTAGCTTCTCTTTTCTTTCCTGCTGCTGTCTGAACATTGTTCTTCTGGGGCGAACTCGTTACTAGAAGTGCTATACCACGCCTATTGGAAGGCAAAGGCTCTATCACTGGAACTTTTCGAATATCTTCTGGACTGATCACAGAATTTGAAGTTTCTGGTTCAGTTTCCTGATGTTCTGACACTTGGGTAGGCTGATGTTCATTAGATACCAACTTGTAGCCCATATTTTTCTCCCTAATAGGTTTTACGGTTTCTATCATTTCCTCCTTGATCCATAGTTTCCGTTTTCCCAACTGAAGACAACCAGAAATATAAATGGCAACAGCCTTACTGAAATTACATGATATGGAAATAGCATTCCGAAATCCGTCCCGGGGACGAAATTTAGACACATCCTGGGGGAAGAAATTTAGGCATGTGCACCACAAAAGTATGGCGGCATCTTGTTGTAAGCACGCTGCAATGTCCGGTCCATTTAATATATATTCTTACACTAGACACTTTACTCTATATATAGGAGCAAAAAATGTTATGAAACTATGTACCTTAGGGTGTGAAATACTGCTGAGAATATATAAGAAGAATAGTTTTCCTCCTTCCAGATATTAAAAACTTAAATAACAATGAACAGACAATAACACTCGCTCCGATGAAAGCACGCTTGCTACTGCATAAAGAAAGATAGTCTCTACTGACACATCACCAGGGTGCGACACGTTATGGGTGAAATACTATGGGGGACGAATTTAGGCAAGGGGACGAATATTGGGCACAACACCTTACGCTTGCCTACTGTGGTCTGGAGTTTAAAGACCTCCTTTTACGAATGGTTGTACAAAATGGATAGTTATATCTCCACTTCCTGATTGAGAATCGAACCCAAAGTCACTCAATTCATAGCAGAAGGAGAACAAATAATTAAATAATGATACACGGTAATTGTGGTTTCTTGAAAGGGATCACTTGCGTACTTAATCAAATAATACTCTTATAATGAGAGCTCTTTCAGTTGAGGGGTGTAACGTGATACGCAGGTTTCACTTTCGTGGCTTGTTACTGTGTGGGTAGTGGTTAGGCAAAACTAATATTGCGGTTTTACCAATTTATTTATATCGCTCTCTCTTTGAAGCATTAATACACATTCTTGGTTACGTCTACTTACTATTCCCATCGGCCCCTGCTAAATTGCTGTACGGACATCGAGTCATGTGAAAAGAGAGAGCGAGAGGTTTCCATTAAGGAATACTGTAATATATATATATATATATATATATATATATATATATATATATATATACATAAATTTCTCCTTAATTTCTCATTAAACGCAATAAGAGACAAATTATTGTGATAGGCCTACTGAATTTTTTTTTCGAAATTTTCAGCAACCCTGATAAGCAGTAGCCTACGCTTTGGGCTGTGTAAGCCTTTCGTAAAAGGGGACAAAAAAACTGACAGGGATTTAAGGGGTTAGGTACAGCTTACAGCAGTAAAATTTTGGAAATATTCAACATTGTTTTCCTCCATTACTGGTTCTTGTACAATAATGAAAATTAGTATGTGTAAAACACTGTCCTTCTGCTATACGATAAAAATGTTTTTACGATTTAAAAAAAAATATTTATATATATTTTTTCAAAATTCAAAGTGGTGGTAGTTCACTGTGCAGTGATGGAGCGTTTCCCTCATAACTAAAAAACTATCCAACTTTCTGTGATGGAATATTTTGTGTACATTTTTGCATGTCATATCTACAATATGATGTAAAATCACTCCTCTAACTTTGATTGTGTGATAAAAAATAAATTCATTTTAAAAAAGGTCAAATATCAGTATTTCCTTCTAACACAAAATAAAAAATATATTATTTATTAAGGAATGTAGTTGAAAGAGCATGATATTGTAAACATGAGTTTCAGCAATAAAATAAAAGAGAGAGAACATGAAAAAGTTAAGAAGTTTATGAGTTTGAGGAAAACGCTTCATGACTGCACAGTGAACTGCCATCGTTTTTTAATTTGAAAAAAATATATATAAATAATTTTTTTAATCGTAAAAATATCTTTTTCATATAGCAGAAGGACAGTGTTTTACACACACTAATTTTCATTATTGTACAAGATACAGTAATGGAGGAAAAAAGTTTGAATATTTTCAAACATTTTACTGCTCTAAGCTGTATCTAACTCCTTAATGAAATCCATACCCTCCTGAATCCTGAGACGTTTGTTCTTTTATTTTTAAAGTTCAATATAATTCTACACTTCATAAAAAGTCAATGAAATGAGGAAAAATGCTAAAAAAATTCTGCAGATTCAAGTTAGGGCACAGATGTAGGTATAGCCTATTATACTATATTTCGGGTCTCTGCACATGGACCACATCTTATATCATAATCATGTATGAAGTATAGTATAGTATACTATACTCTCAGGACTCAGAAGACTACGATTGACTGCATGTAACATCTATACAGGAATTAGAATAATGGAATTAGGACAAGTAAATTGCAATTAATTGCTGTAAGATTTAAGTGTGCCTAATGAACTGAATGAAATACCTACGCTACGAATAATAATCAATCCTCCAATAATAATAATAATAATAATAATAATAATAATAATAATAATAATAATAATAATAATAATAATAATAATAATAACTTATTGAATTAAAATTTAAAATGTTAATAGTTTGGACTTTGACACCTAATTTCAGAGATTAGCTTACAATGAGCTAATATGCACAATAGAGAAAGACAGGAACAGCACTAAGTTTGAAAAGAATGGTGCTCTTCTTTGCGTCGAAATTCGAAACCTATGGTAGATACTGGTATAGACACACGTATTTAACACTTTCTGAAAGAATTCGTACAATCGGTTGAAATTTATAGATTTTATTAGCGTTTATACAAATCGCAATTTCGACTCTTTGATTGACTGATTTAGCCAAATGATTTTGTTAGTTTATTTAGCCTATTGAACGACTGATTAACAAAATTACGTTTAGGCTGATTTTCTGACTGACATAATGGTTGTTTTTATTGAATGATAGAACATTCTTTTTTTTTTTTCTTAAATGTAGTTTTCCATAAGTTGACATTTTTCAAACATAAGTGCATTTTTCTCTGAAACTACTGAATTAATATACATCAAATTTTTACAGTTTTTTCTACAGTCTGTGTTCTACATATTATAGGCCTACCTACAGGTATGAGAATATCACACACATAACACGAGAAAAAATATATATGCCACGTCAACCAGTAACAGACGAGTATTCCTTTCTAGTTTTTATTTTTCTACCAAAGTGAATACCGGTACTTGTTTTTTACAGATTTATACTAAGGTATACTTATGTACGAGATATGAAGTGCCAAATTTCGGTGATACTGCACGATTTATTTATATATATTTTTATTTACGGAAAACACGGAAATTCTACTTGAAGAAAGTTGCCTCATAAGTGGTGCCATGTTGGTATCATCTGTGAGGTTCAGACTTGCCTTCGGAAGTTGACTCAACAACAACTAAGGCCTACGTGGTCCACCGCTGTTCACTAATAATAATAATAATAATAATAATAATAATAATAATAATAATAATAATAATACGTGGCGCTACAGCCCGTGAAGGGCCTAGACCGACCAGCCGGTTACTGGCCTCACGCCCACATACCGAAGCAGAGGTGGACGATCATCCAACCAGAATGGAGGTACCGTGTGGTTAGCACGATGATCACCCAGCCGTTATAACTGGCTTTCGCTACCTATCGTAGCTCCCGAAGTGCATCACGATGCTGGGTGGGCACCGGTCCGATACAATGGCCGAAATTTCATGAGAAAATTTCTTTCCTCATGAGAACTCGAACCAGCACGCATTCCGTAACGCGAGTCGTAGGAAGGATACCTTAGACCACTACGCCACGGAGCGGGACTTAATGCATTCTACATACATCCTGAAATCCTGCTATCATTTGGACATATATGTACCATCTGAAACGGACTCTCTGTCTCAATGTGCAAACAATGACTTAGAAAATTGAAGAAAAGCACAGAAATTTTAAAATAAAGAGAGGAGAAACCTTGCAGAGGGAATAGGCGTCATTATGGCAATTAAATATGTAGCGCACGACTTTAAAAATGGCAGAAACACCTGTTGGAAGAGGACTATTCAAATGGAACTTCGTGAAATGATTCACAACAATATTTATAATTTTTAATGTAAAAATTAAAAAAATCGCAGTTTTAGGCAGATACCTACTTTTCAATAATTCAGCTTCCCCTTAATATAGAACCCGTGCCTCCTGGAATGAAGACCAGCACGCTAGCATAGACCTAAAACATATGAACCTCTTACTATATCCGCGTAGGAAACCAGTAACATACCAAGTCTAGCCCAACCTACTTTTACCTTTTGTGGATGATAGACGAAATGAGGAGAGGTGAAGAGCGTTGACTGTGACACGCTAGTTATTGGTTCAATTTAGTTAGGTATTGCCTGATAGTAAATTCCTAGCGGTGGAGAGTCGCGGTGGGTGGTCCAATAGGCGACGTGGTACTCGTATGCGTATTGTGCCAGTCCTACTAGCGGATTATTGGGGGGAGGAATATCTGCCACTTACAGTAGGTGTGGAGGATGAGGGATATGGCGCTGCCCTGAGGGACTGCCTCTGTTTGGAAGGCCCAATGAAGTTAGTTTCGTTCAAGTATTTCTTGTCACATAGTGGTTACGAGCGACACGGGACTCAATAGATCTTCACTCACGCCTACGATTTTATCGTTTATTAAAAGTGCATAAATCTCTGTCGGATTTGGAGCCATATGCCAACAACTAGCTTGGTAACCACTATGCAGGGTGGATGATAATCTCTGCACCAAAATGAAACTGGCAATAGAGTATGAAGAGAGATTTGAAAAATCTGAATAAGATTTTTCCTCTAGCATTCACAGTTTTAGAGGAAATAGTTGTTTCTATGAAGCATTTGGCAACGCCAGGCTACTGCAATAACTCTACCAATCGCGGCATTCACTCCTTATCTTCCCCTCCCCCTCAGCTGTACTCAATCGCTAATGAGCGACAGTACGCTGCGTTGCAAGATTTATTTTAACGATTTTCGCTATTATTCAATTTAAATTCGTGGCTAAACGGTTTGATATGAAAAAAAATTCAAGACATTAACTGTTCAGATTACTTTTACCCATCTGCTTGTATTGCAATCAGCCATTTCTCTCGGGCCGTTACTGCAATAGAGTGCTGTTAACATTGTGCAAAGACTATTTTTTTTTTCCTGGTTAACGATGCTTCATCAAAGGAAAAGTGTAATGAAAGTTTTGTTACATTTAACATGTAGAATCACCTCTTAAATTTTCGTGCATCGGTCCCCTTCCACCCTGTATAACTGAAGACGACAAATGTGCATGCAATAACGCGAATGTTTTTGACAGAGGATTAGGCCTAACTTATGTCTATGAACTTGGGACAGGTTAGCATAGGGGCTGCACTTCGAGTTATGCGATGAAGGCAAATAATAGTATAGCGGAAATATAATATTATTTTAAAATAATAGCCTCACAACTACGTAACATTATTATAGAACAAGGAGTCCAATAGCGGTAACGCACAACGAAGTCGAGCGCATCTCCCCCCCTCTCACTCTGGGAGACGCCCGAAAATTATGTAATTCCACTCAATCTCGGCATCCGGTCGAAATAACATATTCGTGTTTGGTGTCGTTGTAAAGCGCTCGAAGAGATCTATCTAATATGACGCGAATTTAGCTTATTCAACGCGGAATTATTAATATATAGCCCTATATTATTTTTTAAAGAAAGAAATAAAGCCTAAATTTTAATATGTCACGCAGCCGCCAAATTACTCTTCAAGGAACGATCACTCATATAAATGGAGGGAAATAAGACAGAGGAAAGTTTTCTTTTCTCAGTCGTACTATCAGGGACGAGAATGCTTTACCTGCACTTACTAAAGGCTTTACCAATAACTAAAAATGTATTTAAAAATAGGCTTAAGGACTTTACTAATAGATGGTAGTATATTATACACACTATTTAAAGGGTGTAATTGATATTTTGTTATTTGAAGTGTTGTATCAGTGAAGAAGTGTGTTTTGTCAGTGAAGTGTGAAGTTTGTTGTGTCAGTGAAGTGTGAAGTGTGTTGTGTCAGTGAAGTGTGTTGTGTAAGTGAAGTGTGTTTCTGTCAGTGAAGTTTTATAGTTTATAGTGGCAGTACAAAGTATTTGAACAGTGAAATGTTTTTGAAATTTTAGTGAAATGAGGATAGAATCAGTGAAATGTGTCGTAGTTCCAGTGCAGTGAGTGAGTTGTCAGCGAAATGAGTGTAGTGCTGAAAGGTACTTGTGCAGGTATGAACATATCATACTCGTGGGTTTTAGTTCGAACTTAGGGTTAAGATACAAATTAGATTTATTTTAATTGTTATTTTAAGTGATCGTGCTTCATTTAATTTAGGATGCTCCCTGTTTAGTATTATTATTATTATTATTATTATTATTATTATTATTATTAATTTATTATTAATTGTATTTTTATTAGTTGTGTTTATTGTTAATTGTCATTATTGAGTGTAATTAGTTACCACTGCCACCGGGTATATATCCATTTCCAATGTGAATAAATACATACATACAATACTGGTTATGAACGTAATAAGTAGACATCGGATTTTTAGGCACTAAAAATTGCAGTTTTAGGCGCCTAAAATAAGCTCAAAATTTGTAAAATTAGGCTCTATTTTAATGAAAATAGGCATTTTAGGCACATCAAGGTATCATACTTATTTCTTTCACTGAAATTTTTAGTTATACACTAAAATACGCACAAAAAAGTATGTTTAAACATTAAAAAAGAATATTATATTATATTTACAAACAGAGCTGCACAAATTTAATATATTGAAACTAATGAAATAATGATTATTGATATCAAGATTACTCATTTTAAGTTATTGAAATTCAGTTCCATGCTCAGACTTTATTATAATTATCTGCACAGTACACCACCAGAATTTTTTCTAAAATCTCCACAGTTAACCTTTGCCTTTTGTCACTGAGAATCATTTTGAAAGCAGAAAAACTTCTTTCAACCGAAACTGATGTGAGAGGCGCAAATTTTAAATTAGGTACAATAGAAACATCAATACTTACTGGAACATTTACACTTTCCCCCGATATCACTCTTGATACTTTTTCCAACAATGAAAATCCTACATTCTTATTTAATACGTTGTCCCACATATTTTTAACTTTTTTCCCAGTTTCGCCCAAAGCAGAATGTATGTTCACTTGAGCTTCCTTTACTATTGCTATTTGGCTACAAAGAGATTGTTTTTCACGTTCTAATTGTTCAATGCTTGCAGGTATGAAAGAAAAGTTTGATGTTATGTAGGCAATATCGCTTTTCACTCGTGAGTCATTCAGACAATCTTTCACTGCTTTCACACACTCTGCACTATGTTTCAGGTAATTTATCAATAACTGTGACCACTTCTTTAAAATACTTAGAATAATACACCACTGACTGAATCCAGGTTCCCCATCGTGTAACAACCGGCTGAGGTGGGAGTGGGATATCTGGAAAGTTCTCTCTGAATATTGAAATCCTGGATGGGGCTTTACAAAAACATTTTTTTTTTGTGTTAGAAATAAACGAATTGACAAGAGGAAATTCATTCCGGATTGTTTCAGAAACCCTGTGAAGGCCATGTGCTAGACAGGTTACATGCGTGAGGTTAGGATAAAATGTTTTAAGAAGTGGAGCTGCAGCAACCATGTATGAGGCAGCATCAGTACAAAACAACAGAACTTTAGAATCGTCTATATTACCTGAGTATATAGACTGTAGGCCTTTATTTACAAAATAAGCAATGGCTTGGCTATTCACTTTCGTAAGTTCCTTAACACATACAAGGTGTGCAATCGAAGGTCCATCAGGACTAAGTTTTCCTACTACCATATTTGCTATATAGCTATTCATAGGATCTGAGGTTTCATCCACAGAGACCCATATGTAAGAATCACCTATATCCTCCCGAATGGAAGCTAAAGTTTCATTGTATATTCTGTCTAAGTAATTTTTTCTTAGGGTCGACTCAGATGGGATATTTTGTTTGCAGTATTTTTGTAAAAACTGTCTTAAAACCGGATTTTCAATTGCATTCCAGGAAATGTTAGCAGCAACAAACGCTCTGGTTAAATCAGCATAGAAATTGCTGCTGAGATTGGATGAAGTAGGCTGTGTTAGTAAAGTTTGTTGCAGATGATTTTTCTGCTGAGCTTTAGCCTTATGAGCCGCTCCTTACACATGCTGCTTTAGGTGGCACTTCTTTTCTTGCGAAATCTAAAAATGTAAAGTAAACTGAATTAAAATAAAATCCTAATTGTTGTATTGCCGTATTTCTATCACAAAGTTAGTGGGTTCGAACAATCAAAATTTTAATGACCTGTAAATACTTTAACTATCGGAATTTAAAAGGTTAAAGTGTAGTGGTCTTAAAAAGAATTATACCTCAGGATAGCTCAGTCAATGTATAAATATTATAGGCCTACTCATTAAAATTAATAGAATTTATATATTTCAACTATTGTCACATACCTGTTTGCTACAAATCTTGCAGAATATTATTTTTCCATCATAAGTGAATTCAGAATATTCTGTTAGCCATTGCCGGATCAATGTAGATTTTGCACTTATATTTTTCGGCATTATCGCGTTAAACTTCACAGGAAAACGTCCTACCGCTCAAAACTTCTCAATACAAATAAGGTGAGGGAAAGAGCAACTGTTAACGAGCATTCAAATGAACCGTTGTTATTGAGATTCAATTGGACAAAAGTACAAAGTTCCACTTATTGTTGCATTTCCTGGTAGTGTTAACACTAGGAGGGCCATTCTTTTAAATATTTTGTAACAGTTGACCCTACTAATTCGCAGTTTTACGACTTTTCATAAATATTTAAAAAACACTCTTTCTCCAAAAATTGTGATTTTATGACACTCTGAAGGGCAATACAGCTAATCGGTTTCAGACCGAAAACAGTCATTTTTATAGTATAGTATATCTCTGAATCGGTAGCAGCACATGTTGTGATTGTTGCCTGCTTCAAAACTAAGGTTGGTTCTTTGTCGGCATTTATGCCTCCAAACATGTTAAATTCGGTGAAATCTATTGCGAGTGTCGTGAGATTCAAAACATTTTGTTTCCTTTATCAATGGTTTCATGGCCGGTGTGAAGCAAACTTTCCACTTTTTAAATGCCTTAAATTTCGCAGTGAATGCATGTATAAATTATAAAAAGTAAGAGTAAAATGCGAAACTTTACAGTGAGTTAGGCATTTTTAGGCGAATATTAACAAATTAGGCTCTAATAACCGTTTTAGGGCATTTTAGGGCACTATAAAACTCTTTGAATACCTTTCAATTCCCATGAAACACAAATATTAATAATTATTTTTACTTTTCTCCTAAAGAAACAAAATAGGCATTTGCCCTAGAATCCGATGTCTGGTAATAAGAAATGATAAAAATCACAACAGGAGCTAAAGGTTAGAGTAGGTCAAAACAGATCGAACATACTCAAGATCGCCGGCAATGAGGGCGTTAAACGGTTTCGGCAGAGTAAGAAAGAAGCTTCACTTCAAGTTCAAAACAATTTTTTTTTCTAATTTATTAACCAACATATGATGTAGTCGTTACAAAACCCTGCGACTCAATATATTGTATTAAATAAAAAATGCGTAATTAGGACTTAAAAATTTAATTTTAGGTGTTCTAAATATTTATAACAGTTGTTTATTTTAAGAAATGTTTCCTTGGAATGGAATTTCGGGAGGGGGAAACTATGAACCTGCCCTGCGATCGCTCTGAATCTGAAGAATATATAATGTAATTAACGAACCGTATCTTGCAATGTCAAACTGTAGCGATATGTAGACTATAGCAGCATAAGTGCAGATTGTTAGTTCTATTTAAAAGTACGTTGTTTCATCATTAAAAAATTACGAAAGTAGGGTAGAAGAGAATACTAATTACACACTATAACACAATATGTTCCACGTATAACAATCACTTTCGAAGAGGAGAGGAGAGTGTTTTCGTAAGTAGTCTAAGACTAGTCCTCGAGAAGGAGAAACGCATCATGAGTAGGGAGGGCCAGGACTTTTAGGGTTCAATAAACCTTCGCTTTAGGTCTTGCATATCAAAAATAGACTGCTATAGGTTTCTTTAGTACCGTCTATGTAGGTTATTTATTCACACTCCAAATGGGTAAATACCCGGTGACAGTGGTAACTAATTACTCAATAATGACAATTAATAATAAACTAATAATAATAATAAAGCTAATAAATAATAATAAAATAATAATAATAACATTAGTGTAATAATATTAACAAATTAAATGAAGCACGATCACTTAAAATACCATTTAAAGTAAATCAAATTTGTAGTCCTATCTTGACCCTAAGTTCCAACTAAAACCCACGAGTATGATATGTCCATTCATGCACAAGTACCCGCTGTCAACTCACTGCACTGGAACTATGACACATTTCACTGACACTATCCTGATTTCACTAACATTTCAAAAACATTTCACTGTTCAAATAGGTATTTTGCACTACCACTATAAAATATAAAACTTCACTGACACAAACACACTTCACTGACACAACACACTTCATTGACACAACACACTTCTTCACTGATACAACACTTCAAATGACAAAACATCAATTACACCCTTTAAATAGTGTGCACAATATACTCTATCTATTAGTAAAGTCCTTAAGCCTATTTTTAAATACATTTTTGGCTATTGGTAAAGCCTTTAGTAAGTCTGCAGATAAAGCATTCCAGTTCCTGATAGTACGATTGAAAAAATAAAACTTTCCAGTGTCCGTCCTCTGTCTTCTTTTCCTCAGTTTATGTGAGTGGTCGTTCCTTGAAGAGTAATTTGGCGGCTGCAACCTATTTTTATGACTCTCCAGGCAGGCTCACCTCTGTATGTTTTGAACATTGCGCTTAATCGAATTCGTGTTCTCCTGTCCGTGAGTGTGTCCCATTTTAATATTGAATTATTACGACAACGCTTGAGAGCACGTTTTTTAATCTTTTCCAATGTCTTAATGTTCTAATCTGTAAGGAACCAACAATGAGTCGTCCCGATGACTTAGCTACAGAAGACGAAGAAGATGTATCAAAAGACGACAACGGATTTTCTATTTTAAGGGAAGAAGTTGAACTAACGCTTAAGGAAATGAAGAATGGGAAAGCAACAGGAGTTGATGGAATCCCCATTGAATTAGTGAAATGCTTGGGTGAAGCAAGAAGCAAATTCTATCATTATGCAACGAAATATATGAGAAAGGCGACTGGTCTGAAGATTTTACGGAGACGGTGTTGATTCCAATACCGAAGAAAAATAATGCCAAGAAATGTAATGAGTTCAGGACTATCAGCCTAATATCGCACTCGGCGAAGATTCTCTTCCGAATACCGAATCGATGTTTATATTCTAAGATGGAAGAATAGTTGGGGGAAGAGCAGTTTGGCTTCAGGAAGGGAAAAGATATGACTGCTACGGAAAATCGGTGAAAGATACCTAGAGAAGAATAAAGAAGTGTATGTAATATTTGTGGACCTATAAAAGGCTTTTGATAGAGTGGATCGGAATAAACAGATGGAGATCCTAAAGAAAATAGGCGTGGATTGAAAAAGAGAAGACTTCAGTAATCTTTATATGAAACAACGAGTCAAAGTCAGGATAGGAGAAGAAATGTCAAAAGAAAGTGAAATTGGGAGAGAAATACGTCAAGGGTGTCCTTTATCACCTACCCTGTTCAATATCTACTTGGAGGATTTAGTAAAGAACTACTTTCAGAATATGAGAGGAGTGATAGTAGGAGAAAGAAGAATAAATTGTATAAGATTTGCTTATGATATGGCGTTGTTAGCAGAAGGGAAGGTAATACTAAAAAATATGCTACTGGAGCTAAATGACAGCTGTGAGTAGTATGGGATGAAGATAAATGCAAATAAGACGAAGAGCATGGTCATAGGAAGAAAAATACAGAATGCAAACTTGAGAATTCTAAATGAATCAGTATGGCAAGCGAATAGCTTTAAATAGCCCATTTGGGGTGTACTATAAGCAATAACTTGAGCTGCTGCCGGGAAGTCAAAAGGAGAATAGCAATGGCCAAGGAAGCTTTTAATAGAAAAAAGAGCATCTTCTGCTGACCTCTGAAAAAAGAACTAAAGAAGGGACTAGTGAAGTGCTTTGTATGAAGTGTGGCCTGGGCAGAAACATGGACATTACGACGAAGTGAAGAGAAACGACTAGAAGAATTTAAAATGTGGACATGGAGAAGAATGGAGAGTGTGAATTGGACAGACAGAATAAGAAATGAAGCTATGTTGGAAAGAGTGGGTGAAGAAAGAATGATGCTGAAACTGATAAGAGAGAGGAAAAGAAATTGGTTGGGTCACTGGCTGAAAATGAACTGTCTACTGAAGGATGCACTGGAAGGAATGATGAACGGGAGAAGAGTTCGAGGCAGAAGAATTTATCAGATGATAAACGACATGAATATATATAGATCATATGAGAGACGAAGAGGAAGGCATAAAATGGGAAAGACTGGAGAATGCTGGGTATGCAGTGAAAGACCTGCCCTTGGACAGAACACTGAATGAAATGAATGATTAGGAAATCTTAAACAAATGTTGACACTCACAACACTGAGATTTTATAATACTGCATTTCATCCAAAGTCATAGAGATAATGACGTTTGGGCATAGAAAACTAAAAGCAGTTATAAAATCTTCATTGTTATTTATGTCTGTTACAAAAATAAACAAATTGAGCTCTCGATAGTGTCATCTTCGTTTCATGTGTTGTGGCACACATACAGCGTCGAATGTTTATGGCTCTCTTAACCTACTATTGTTACGACATCTATTCATGGAACTGGGTATTTATTACAGGTGCGTTATGTCATTATAGACCAGGAAGTATAACCTGAAGTTAACAGCAAAAAATTCACGCATAGCAGGAGAGTTCGGCAGGAGGTAAGAATAGACGTAGTTGGACCTATTATTATGAATCGTGAAGCACGTTCATAGATGGCAATGCCAATAATTTTTTGCTTGAAGTTAACTTAAAAAAAGTACAGGCTGTTCGGAGACGAAGAGGTAAGGAATTTTAATTGTACTTATTGTTATTCTTTTCAAGATATAAATGTAGGGTATACTATACAATAGCAATAATGATGAATTGTAAATTGTAACTCTTTATTTAGCGTTCTATTAAAGTGTGGATATAGATTTTCATGTAATAACAAGAAACAATAATGATGAATTGTAACTGTAATTCTGTATTAATTCCGCTTTGAGATTGTGACTAGGCCAAGGTAAATGTCAGATAACCCATGCCAAATCTTTGGATTCGTTTATTCATAGTGTTCTGCCCAAGGACAGGTCTTTTACTGCAAACACAACATTTTCAAATCTTTCCTATTTTCTGCTTTCCTCTTAGTCTCCGTATATGATCTATAACCTATATCTTAATAACTTCTGATATTTCTTCTTCCATCTCCACGACTTTTTCTTCACTTTGCACTTTTGTCATTTCCTTGTCTTCACTTCTTCCAGATCATTGATCATTCTTTTCTTTTTTCTATCTTTTCTCCACTTCATCTTCTTACTCAGTGTTTTCCTCTTCATGTGGTCATTTTACTCTCGCTCTCCATATTATTCTTTCTTATATATTTTTTTTCTTATATTACCCCTTTTGTGCTTTCTTCTTCCCCTCCTGTTCTTTTAAATTATTTTGGTCTTATTTCTTTTCGCCTCAGATTCATTTCCTACTGCTATTTCTGCATCTCTTTACTCTTACTCCTCGTCTCCTCTATCTTCTATTCACTCACTATCATTTTTATCTTAAATTCCTCGTCGTTTCTGCCTGACTTCAGGCATTTAAACCAATTTCAAGTGTTCTCACTAGTTATATGTTCATTGGAACAGATATTTCTTCTCATTGGTGTCAGCAAATATATTCAGCACACTACTCCATATGGACATAAGATAGCTTGTAAATGGGGCTACTTGCGAAAACTTACAAGCCACGTTTCATTCAGAACCTCGTTCACCTTGATCTATACATGTAATACAATTCCGTCGTGAGATACAACGCGTGGAATGTAACAACAGTACACACACAGTCGGAGAAGCATATCTTTCTGTTAAGACTTTATTTATTTATAAAGGGAAACAGATGAGCGTACTTTTGTGTTTACGTGTGTCTATAGTCTTCTGCTAAGTATTTTTTTTATGAGCATCAATGAATTTTCACAAAATTTGGCGCAGATACAGTCGTAATGAAGCACATCTCAGAGTTGAAATTCAGATTTCGTAAAAGTAACTACATAACACAAGATACATTATTCCTTCCTTTACTATTTTACTGTCCGCTGCTATGGCTTAGTGGATAGAGTTAGCGTTTATCAATCAAGTGGTTCGTGGCTCGATTCCCAGCATGAGCAGGATTTATCTCCATTCCTCGGTGTTTATTCCTTGTGTTGCAATTGTAATGTGATATCTCCGAAGTGACCCTGTATCATGCTGACCATATTGTCAGAGAGGCTTACCATGTGAAAGTGTGTAGTGTTTGTCCAATGAAAGGCCAAAATATCAAGTATGATGTAGAGCCTCGAGGGTAAGAAGATATTTTGTCAAGGTAATGATTATTAACATGAGCAGCAATATCAACAACATCACTATCATCATTTATTATTAATAGAGTCCGGATTTACATGTAGACCTACTAAAAGTTAAGAATGATACCGAGTGTAGCTGAATGGATGTCTTGTCGGTTAAAAGGGTTTTTGAGTTTGGTTCACAATACTCCGAAATGTAACACTATAGAACTTATTCATAAGAATTAGACCCGGTCTGGGCGTAAATAGCCCAATTGCTTTTAAAGCGGTGAAGCGGAAAGGACATGCGGGTATCTTCTTTCCTTTCTCCTTCCCTTTTATGGTCAGGGCTGGATTAGACAATGCATCTTGAAAATCGCGTGATGATTTGTAAAGACTTACCGGTATCAAAGGGAAATGCTGAACGACAAGAATGGCATGTAAAGGGAGTAGATGGATGGCTTTTATGTTTATAAGCTATATAGACCAACAATATTAACATGTAGAACATACAAATTCGGGCTCAGATCATTAATTTTACACTCCTCCGCCGATTTAGTAGAATGCGTTTGAGTCTAAAGATATCAGCAAAACAGTACAATATAGACGTTGTTGTGACTAGAATCCAAGCCTCCGCATACCGGTAAGGCACCATGACATAAACACGTTCACGTCTGAGTATTTCTCATAAAGTAAATATTATTTAACGCCTTCAAAAATCGGCGACATTGCAATGTAACAGACATAGAGAAGAATTCTGTAACTGAAATTAAAAAAATTCAAAATGTCTTCCTTAAAATGTATTTCCAGGACTAACAACTTAAACCAAGAGCACGCAAGTTAATTCTCCATTTCCAAGAGTCTAAATTCAGTGGCAGAATATTGGTAAGAAACGATGATAGCGTCCTCAGTGGAGGCTGCTTAGAGTTAAAAGCGATTAACAGTAAAAAGATTGGATTGAACCCCTCTCTCCTATTATAGCCCTCTTGACTAAAGTGCCGATGACCTATGCAGAAGTCTTAATTCCAGCTGCTAATAGGTTGACATTCCAAGTGACAAGTGGAGCAAACAGAATATCAGGCGACAAAACGTGTTGCTGGTAGGACATCAAGAAACTGTCCTTCGAGTTTTCAGCGTGTCAAACATCGTAGGTGGATGGGTGGAATGACGCGTGGATGGATGGGTAGGTGAGTGGATGGATAGAATTAGAATAGATTATAAATAATATATTAATTAGATAATTTAGATTAGAATATATTAGATAGATTTTATAGATTAGATTATATAAAATAGGTTATGTAGATTATACATTACATTACATGGATCATACAAATATTCTTTCTTTCTTTCTTTCTTTCTTTCTTTTTTTCTTTCTTTCTTTCTTTCTTTCTTTCTTTCATTCTTTCTTTCTTTCTTTCTTTCTTTCTTTCTTTCTTTCTTTCTTTCTTTCTTTCTTTACCTTAGTTTGACCTCTCCCTTTTAGGTTCATTTACACGACCCAAGCCACACGGACCTTACAGGGCCGCGACCTGTCTGGAGAGAAATTAAGCTATTGGATCACATACATCCTTTTTTGATCACACAAGGATATGGAGGGCCTCCCCGGATGAGGAATCAACTCAATGCCACGGCTACCTCCGATACAACACAAATATTTAAGACATTACACATCATTCACTCACGCATATGAAAGGATTAAGGGAAGGATCGCCGTCCATGGCCGGACTTTCAAGAGGTACAATCCCGGCATCTTTCAAGAGGTAGAGTCCCGACATCTGCCTGGAAATAACTGAGGAAACCATGAAAAACCTCAGTTAGGATTGCCGGCCCCTGGGATCGAACCCCAAATGCAAGGCCAGCTCTCTACCATGCCGCTAGCCCTCTCGGGTCATACAGATAGGCTATAGATAGGTAAATTAGATAATATATTATGTAGATTACTTGTAGATTATATGGTTACACTTATTACATTAGATAGAGAGAATAGATTACATTAGATTAGATAGTCTATATAGATTAGATGACATTAGATTAGATAGAAGAATTATTAGATTATATTAGTTTAGATATATTATATAGGTTACATTACTAGACTATATATTTTATATAGATTAGACTAAATTGGATAGATTATACAGATTAGATTAGATTGATTAGATTATATAGGCAGATTAGTTAGGTAGGCCTAGGTACATTAGGTAGTAGGCAGGAAGGTAGGTAAGAAAGTATTTGAAAAATTGGCGGGATGAGCATGTGAGTGAGTGGGCTCGTAGCTAAATGAATGAAGATACTGTAATTAAGACACGATACTGAAATAAGATCTGTGATGTTATCTCTGCTGTCACATTGTAGCCATGTTCACGTCCTTCTTACAAGGCACGTAGCTACGCAAATTATCCTAATGGCCGCATTGTAGTCTATGGGAGTCGAGAGCTGACTGCAGTGTTAAAACGTCTTAGTTAATTACTCTGCTTCCTCACCGGTACACAAAACCCCGTCCGTCGCCTGCAGCTGTCGAATTAGTACTTTTGTTTTTGTCGTTTTACTAACCAAAGCGAAGAACGGATACAAATTTCTCGCTCGTGACAAGAAGTGAAACCAGTGAGAATATTAGGAGACATGTTAAACTACTCAGGAAAACAATGTGGCAGAGAAAACAAATTGGCAGATAAGGACCACTTTCCAATCAAATTTAGACCTGACCTCTATGCTCATGTGACAGAGAAACAAACGAATTTCAACATTATTACCCGCCCGTGGCCGAATCTTTCTGCCGTACACATTTGCGACCCAAGTTTAGTTCCCGTCTGGGCCAGGATATGATTTGTAGTGGACTAAGATGATGCTGAGGGATTTTTCTCGGAGTTCCCATCTTTCTCATTACCGTAATCATCATCATTATACCAACACTCCACCGCTGTGGAGTGACGGCTAGCATGTCTGGCCGTGAAACGAGCGGATTCGGGTTCAAATTCTGGTTGGGATAAGTTACCTGGTTGAGGTTTTTACGAGGTTTTTACGAGGTTTTCCCATCAACTAATTGAAGTAGAATTGCTGGGTAACTTTTGGTGTTGGATCTCGAACTTGTTTCGCCATCATAATTACACTTCCCTTCTTTCATCATCATCATCATCGTCGTCATCATCATCATCATCATCATCATCTCCTTTCTTTCCCATAATTCGGGCTTGCTCCGATGTAGAATCGGCTGCGGGCCACTACCGAACTTGGCCCTCGTAGTGTGTGGTCATTAGTTGCTGGTGGTCGACTCTCCCCTGGGCTCATGGTACCTCGTGGGAACGGGATTGGGGGACCTCGGTGATGACTACGTGGAAAGGTAAAGGGATTCTCTAGGCTGTCTGAGGCTGCCCTCAGGGGAATCTGTAGCGCGGGGGAACTTAGGGCATGGACATAATTCCATTCCGGGTGATGCAATGGGTGCACCCAAATGGTCTATGTGCGAGGGTAGTCCCTGTCCGCGCTTCTCTTCTCAACGACTAATAGATAGAAAACCCTACAATCACACATTACTCTGTGAAGTTTCGCTGGAAAGTTGTATAAACTTGTGTTTAATAAACATACTTTTTTTCATCATTATCGGTCAATGGCGTCAGCTCGGATTATGAGCGAGAGACAAGTCTGACTCGGGCGTGGGTTCGAATCCCAAATGTGAGGCGAAGGTCAGCTCCTTGGCGAGTTTTCGACTCATCTCACAAAACAATTGTTATCTTCAGTTTCATCGGCGCCAGTTGATCTCACAGTTGATATAGCGTGGATAAATAAGCAAATAAAATTTAATCATCACTATCATCATCAGGTATTATTATCTACTTTAAGAACTGGATTTTTTATACTTAGTTGACAGATCTATTATAAGTGTTTCGCATCTCGCACGAGATCTGGAGTATGCATTGTTTTGACACTTAGCTGACAGATCTATTATAAGTGTTTCGCATCTTGCACAAGATCTGGAGTATGCATTGTTTTGACACTTAGCTGACAGATCTATTATAAGTGTTTCGCATCTTGCACAAGATCTGGAGCATGCATTGTTTTGACACTTAGCTGACAGATCTATTATAAGTGTTTCGCATCTTGAGTCTGCAGAAATCGTAATTTAGATTAAAAACATATCTGCAGTGCTCGGGAAAAGTGACATAAGTCAGTTTCCACAAACCTTTTTTGATAATTTATTGACAACTTACACTGGTTTACGAGATTTGATTTTTTTCTGTATGAATTATTGTAATGGGAGGAATACTTATGTATTTTTTCCCAAGCGAGCAGATGTGCCGTAAGTTGCCAAATAAATTATCAAAAAAGGTTTGTGAAAACTGAGTTGTGTCACTTTTCCCAAGCACTGCAGATATTATCAAAGTTCTTAAAATGTTGGTGTCTGACAATGAGAACAAAGAAATATTAGTTTACAATTTAGCAAACAAACATCAATTTTAAGGACTGCAAACTTTTTCAAAGGTCAAAAGATTGTACGAACCGTTACAGACAGTTTGATATGATATGATATGATATGATATGATATGATATGATATGATATGATATATGATATGATATGATATGATATATGATATGGTATGGTATGGTATGGTATGATATGATATGATATGATATGATATATGATATGATATGATATGATATGATATGATATGATATGATATGATATGATATGATATGATATGATATATGATATGATATGATATGATATGGTATGGTATGATATGATATGATATGATATGATATATGATATGATATGATATGATATGATATTTATTCATCCATCATATTTCTGTAAGACAGACCTGTTACAATTCTATATTATCACAGGTCTGTCTTACTTTACAATTTTATTCACCTACGGCTAGTCTTACATTACCCTAAAACTAATCCAATATACTTTTTTTTTTCAAAACATAACATATTGAATTAACTATTATGTAAACACGACCTCTCTCCTGAAAGATACCCATATACCACATTCCTTATTCTTTAAGCAGAAACAAAGAAAAAACACACACACACGCTACTAGATCAATTTAATACACCATTAGTTTTAACTTTCTCTTCCCATTTCAACTTCACTATCATTAGATATTTGCCTAATTTTTTTAACTCGCTTATATTAGTTGTATTACATATTTAATTATAGACTACATATCTATTAATACTTATTTTTTTTCTAACCACTTTATCCTTGTATTGTCTGTTTCTTGACATTCTAATAATATATGGAACGCGTTTTCTCCCATGTCGTAAAGGGGGCAGATATCCTTCTCTATGGTACCTTTCTTTTACGACTTTACAAATTACATATAAATTCATACCCCGATTTCATCCCATAACTACTTTAGACCTAATCTACTCGCCTTGTTTACAGACTGTTAAATAATTGTGCATTTTGAACCTGTCTAGAACGGTGTTGATGCGAAACTGCGGATAGTCGGAGCAGGTAGATCGAGTACACGAAGTTCTGAAGCTCCGCCAGCCAGGTATGTTCAACAGAAACTGGGGCTGTAACAAGAACATCTATTTTTCCTTCTTTCAAAGCTTTTGTTGTTTTTTAAAGATAAAATAGGATATTTTCAAAAGGACAATACTCTAGCACACCATGCAATATTGATCAAGAAATGTAACAGAATTGCAAGGCTGCCTCACCCTGCATGAAGTCCAGATACTGCTCCATCCGACTACATTTTTCTGATATGAACACGTGTTTAAAATCAGACCAACACTTGGAGTATCAGAACGGAAACGACGATGTAACGTTTGCAGGTGATCTATTCCGACACTATATCTTCGTGACTAATAACACGATTGAAATAAAATGTGGTCTCGTTCGATCGGATATACAACTACGATGCGAGCATGACCTTGACTTGGTGCCGCACATGCGCATAGCACGAGTGGGGGGCAGCGGAGGTTGGCTGCCATTTTGGGCATGGGTGAAAATTTCAGGCCAGTATATTTGAGTGACTCCTACGTGACAGTGCGCTGATTTTTTTGTGCCTAACGAAAGAATTCGTCTAAATCTGTCGAATAAACCATGAAAAGTGAACTCTGTAAAATATTTTTTGGTGACAAATAAAAAATAGGAAGCAATAAGTGAATTTAAAATTTCAGTTGTCGGCCCATACCGAAAAGCCCAGAGGAAATATAGTCAACGCATATCATCGGAGTCCACACTTGTGGAGTAACGGTCAGCGCGTCTGGCAGCGAAACCAGGTGGCTCGGGTTCGAATCCCGGTCGGAAAAAGTTACCTGGTTGAGGTTTTTCCGGGGTTTTCCCTCAATCCAAAATGAGCAAATGCTGGGTAACTTTCGGTGCTGGACCCCGGACTCATTTCACCGGCATTATCACCTTCATTTCATTCAGACGCTAAATAACACTGAGATGTTGATACAGCGTCGTAAAATAACCCAATAAAAAATAGCATCGGGAAAGCCGTCTAACTGGCTAGGAAGCATATTTGCTATGCTAAATCAAGGGTCGTCAGCACAGACCACCCTGGGGCTAGCGTATCTTACCCGCGGAAAACGCAGTGTACCATGGTGCACTCGTACCTGCTAGCGGGTACTCTCTCTATCTCTTTCTGCTGCACGACGGTGCACACGGGACGACACCGCTTACTCTTTGCACATTTCAGCGAGTGCTGACGATTACTGTGCTAAATAATAGCCAAGGATAGTCCGAATCAGCTTACTTCATACCCTAAGAGTGAAACCTAACCATTTTTACCCCATTACTACATATGCTAGAGGATTGTGGTGATTTTCTAGTTTGCAGGTTGAATTTTCTTTTGCCAACTTCGTTTCGAATTTCGATACTGACAAATGGTAGTGATTTTGTACCTGGTATGTTGGCAGCTGAGACAAATGTTGTCGATACTGGAGATCCATGAAATTAAAATTGTACTAGATTTCTGGAAGCTAGTGATTTGAACATACTAATAATGAATTAATATCAGTATTAGTAATATTAATACATAATAGTTATTTTACGTGTTGTGTTGTGATTATAATTCAAGACTATAGTCTGGTAAGTCTTTGGAGTTAGTACTAATAATTTCATGTTGTCAAACAAAATGCATTTTTAGGTTAGGTCTCATGAATCAATTGTTTAGTCAAACCAATGAATTTCATATTGCCAGACAAAATACATAATATGTTGATCTCTTTTTGGTATAGTTTTCCTACGAAAATATGTTGCAAATTTATTGAATTATTTAGGATAACCTTCCAACATAAAAGCAAAGTACGGTAAGTAAATAAGTCATTCAGTACGTAGGATCGTGTGATATCTGGTAACAGTTGGCAACACCGACAAGACAGCAATATTTGATGTTTAGGACCTCTTCTTACGTGATTCTCACTATATCCATTTTGTTATTTTCATTTATTTTCATTTCCCACATACCAAAGGAACTATCACCCGCTAAGGTAGACGTATTCAAGTAAAACCCACAGCCGTGTCCCGATACAGCCGCATCTCGTTTTTTTTTTCCTTCTTCTGGCGACTATATACAGTATGATTATTTAGTCCTGACAGTCGCCGGCAATGTGCGCCTTGGTCAGGCAAGTCCATTTAGTTACGCCAAGGGGTGTTTGGGTTAGTCACTCGCTTGTCTTCGGAGCGATGGGATGTCATGCGTGCGGTAGAGCGGCATGTTTCTAGTACAATTAAGCTGTACTGCATTCCTTTACCGACCGCTCGCTCTTATCTCTACTCCGGAGCTCTCCCCACTACTCCTATTACTTCCCCTCTTTCGCGTCGTCGAGCTGTCAGGACTAAATAACCGGTCTGTACGTAAGAACAAGTAGGAAATCTCTATTAGAAGATTTTTGTTTCCACATCGAGGGACTGCTTTTGTAATAAATTCGAATGCTGACAAATGGTTGGGTAAAATTCATTGAAAGTAATACACCTGATAGGGAGATCTAGGAAAAATTTTTCGACTATAATCTCTTCCATGTTGAATTTAGGCAGCGAAAAAATCTATACAGTTGAAAGCGTTGTTAAAAAGTAACTCTATTACTACTACTAAATACTACTGCTATCACTACTGCCAGTAGTAGATCGTTTCCATTAGGATTAAAAGGCGACGAAGAACACTCTTTCATTTAGCTAAGTCCATAGGATACTCAGAAATCGGCAGTTGGTAGATACAGTTTTAGATGTGTTATGAAAATTCGTCAAGTTTTATATAACTCATATTATGCATTTTTCTTTTAAGATTTGGCGTGAATACGTCTCTAAAATCAGACCGACACTGGGGTATCAGGACAGAAATAGCGATGTATCATTTGCAGGATGATCCGTTCTGACACTATAATTTCGTGATTAACAACGCGATTGGGATTTAACCCAGACATATTGGTGCAATATTTAGTGATTAGAAGTTGTGCATATCTCCTAGTTCCAAGGTAGAAATTTTACATGAAAATTTCTGACCCCGCCGGGAATCGAACCCGGGCCGGCTAGTCGGGAGGCAGACACGCTACCACAGAAATACAGAAATCCGTTTCATTGTTTGTTACAGATGTTTAAGAAAGGTTCCTCTAAACACCATACTTTTCTGACTAGGGCTGCCAACACAGATTTTCACGTAGCTACAGTAATTATGAAATATTAGATGACGTTATAACATGCATGGCGTTAATACCTTCACGTACCCTAGATGTTACATATAATCACAGGGATTTCCTAAATTCCCCTGTCAATTTTAACTTGTTTATTAAACGAAACATTATGATATTATGTCACATTATTCACTGAAAGATGTCGGCCTGGGTGACGCAGTCGGTAAAGTGCTGGTCTTCAATGCTCGAGGTTGCGGGTTCGATCCCGACTCAGGTAGACGACATTTAAGTGTGCTTAAATTCGACAGGCCCATGTTAGTAGATTTACTGACATATAGGCTTTAAAGAACTCCTGTGGGACAAAATTCCGGCACACTGGCGACGCTGATCTAATTTCGGCAATATTGTGAGCGTCGTTAAATAAAACATAATTTGTAATTCTACTCAAAGACCTCACGTTCGACGAAAATAAAATCCATGCATATTTGCTACTCGTACTGGTTCAATGATTACTTTACAAAGGTCTTAAACTTCGTAAACATTGAAATAGTCGCCTGACAAGCAAACATTCTGATGGGGGCAGATAAAAAAGTTAAATTTTTTCTTCCACCATGTTAATAATGTCAAAAGAAGTGCTTAAACAAATTTTAGCCACTCGACCGCAATTACGAGACCGTCCAGAAAGTGATTTTCCCTGGGGCCGTTTACAGAAAAAGTACAATTGCATGGAAAGATTCATTGAAACAGATAGCCTATAGCAATGTTGCGCTATTTGTCAATGGATTTCCCACTGGAATTGAGACATTTGTCGTACCATGGGATCAATTTTTGTATGCTTATGTCGTAGAAGTCAGCCGCCTGGAATCGAAACCAGCGTTTGACAGCCGTTTGCACCTCTTTGTCGATCCCGTATGACAAATATCTCAATTTCGGTGCCGAATATGTTGAAAAATAGCTAAAAAATTGCTGTGTCTCAATACATTTTTCCAATAAAATTGTTTTCTTTCTGCTAAGGGTCTCTGACGAACTTATTTTTTTACGGCCCTCATATTTGTGATCGAGTGGCCAAAATTTGTATAAGCACTTCTTTTGACATTATTAACATGGTGAAAGAAAAAAAAACTTTTTTATCTGCCCTCATCAGAATGTTTGCTTTGAGATCTTGAGGCAAAGAACTTCCTGAGTAACCTTCGAACATTCCTGACCGTGTGGCCGAGCTTGTAAGCATTCCAATGCTACGGTTCTCCTTCCGCTCGGGGAAGCTGATTGTCTAGTAAGTCTAGTTGATGGATTTACGTGCGATTAGATCCACCAACTTCTCGTTGTGGCTCGGGATAGAAGATTGAGTCCATAGCTAACGTAATGAATAAAAGTGTAGGTTGAAAAATCGTTTACCAACAATGATGCCATTCAGGTATGTAATGAGTAATCATAATTCCAACTACAAGGACCTTAGTTCGATGTCCAGTAAAAATGTGGAGATGTATTGCCTTTCTGTAGAAACTGCTTGTGTCCTCTTTAATGTATTGTGTTGTCTTAACTCCGCGTCTATGGCTGCGATCTTATATCCAGCCTACCCGGGTTCGATTACTGATCGACTCGTGATGGTATTTGTAGTGGACAAAGCAGACGTTGTGGAGGATATTTCTCGGGGTACTCGCGTTTTCTTCTAGCATCCCGCGCACAGTTTCTGCCTTCCCCTCATTTCGCCTGTCATCTGCAATAGTTAAATATAGGCTAGGCTGAAGTCTTGGGCATAGTACAGGTTTCCGATGCTGTTATAGGAAGGGCTTAGGGCTCCGTGTTCTAGGACCCTTTATTAGGTACTCGTCTATGGTGGGACCTGGCTCGATCAGGGCTGAGACAGGATCGTCCACCTATCAGCATCGGATTCACGAATACCACCCAGACTACCTGTGTGAAGTAGGGGGAGTTTGAAAGAGGAAAACTTTATCTCCTTACATTGTATGTGTGAGAATAAGTAGCTCTGACGTATTTGCTGTGTATTAGGTGGGAATCGTTCATGATTTCAAATGATGTGTCTACGTATCTCCGGTATTTTATGTCACATTTAAATATTTAATTATTTCACTTTCTAACTAGCAGAAGGACTATACGAAAGGAGGCACATTTTTTTCTTTTAAGAACTGCGTATTACGAACAGTACAGAATACTAAGCACCCAATACTTTCCTTAAAATAACCTAGTATTCTAGCACTATTCACCTGTCGTACATAGTAATTAATGATCTATCGACGCCATAATGGCACTTGCTGATGAGATAATTTGTAATTGAAGTAGCCTACTTAAGGGGTTAGGTACAGCTTACAGCAGTAAAATTTTTGGAAATATTCAACATTTTTTTCGTCCATTATTGTATCTTATACAATAATGAAAATTAGTATGTGTAAAACACAGTCCTTCTGCTATATGAAAAAAAAAATTACGATTTAAAAAATTATTTACTTTTTTTTTTCAAAATTCAGTTCACTGTATAGTGATGAAGCGTTTCCCACGTAACTTCATTACTATGTAAAACAGATCAATAATTCTAGGTTAACAAGGGAATAATTATAGGTGAATAATTCTAGGTTATTCTGTAGAAACACACATTCATTACTATGTAAAACGGGTCAATAATTCTAGGTTAACAAAGGAATAATTATAGGTGAATAATTCTAGGTTATTCTGTAGAAACATCCATTCATTACTATGTAAAACAGGTCAATAATGCTAGGTTAACAGGGGAATAATTATAGGGTGAATAATTCTAGGTTATTCTGTAGAAACATCCATTCATTACTATGTAAAACAGGTCAATAATTCTAGATTAACAGGGGATTAATTATAGGATGAATAATATTAAGTTATTCTGTAGAAACATCCATTCACTACTATGTAAAACAGGTCAATAATTAATTCTAGGTTAATAGGGGAATAATTATAGGTGAATAATTCTAGGTTATTCTGTAGAAACATCCATTCATTACTATGTAAATAGGTCAATAATTAATTCTATGTTAACAGGGGAATAATTATAGGTGAATAATTCTAGGTTATTCTGTAGAAACATCCATTCATTACTATGTAAAACAGGTCAATAATCCTAGATTGACAGGTGAATAATTGTAGGTTATTCTATAGAAACTATTGGGTGTAGGGAAGTAAAACCACGCTCTTAGTACTCTAGATCTGCTATTTGTAGTACGCAATTATTAAAAAAATAGTGTCTCCTTTGGTTTAATTCTTCTGTAGAATTACTTAATTTCTTTCCAAATGGGGGATTAAACTTCCAAAACTCCCCCACGTGAACGACAATGATAAAGTAAATATATGCTAGTATATGAAATATTACTGTTTATTTATTTAATAGGAATACAATATTTGCTATTTATATTATTGTGTGTTGCCATGGCGGCGAAATGCTACGTTCATTTGTCTCAACAGCTGAGTAATGAAAGGCACGGGGGTCGCTTCTTAAGTTAGTTCTTCGGAGTCACGAAGGCCCTTTACATATTCGGTAACAGATGAAAGTCTCAGAGCGCTGGAGAGCGACTTCTTGTAGTACCAAGAGAGAAGAGAGAGGTCGCCTCAGCCAAACAGGTTGTGGCTGGAACTTTGGTTTACAGGTGTGTATGTGTGTGCTGGCCGGCCTGACTTCCCGCGTTCACGCAGTATAGCGGTGCACGATATTGCTGTGGACAGTGTGCCTTGTTTTCACAGGGTTTTACGCATACATTTTGAATGGTTGATTGACGACATTTTGTCGAGGTTTAGTTTACATTTGACGTAAGGTAGGAACTGATATTTGTACACGTGCAATTGTGTAAGGACTAAAAACATGTGTTCGATTTGAATTTGTGAAGTCTTCGAGTGTGTTATGAAGACGTGAGGAGTTGAAGATCACCATGGCAACATACCGGGACCTGCAGTTTGATTGGTCAATGCTCTGCCAGGAATGTCCCGAATGCTGGACAGCCTCAGGTATTTAAACATCTACGGAATAAATTACCTTGTTATATATGCATGTGAATTTGCTGTATAATGCAGAAACCAATTCTGAGACATATCTATTAGAAGTTAATGAATTAGAATCGTTAGTGAAATATTAGATACTTATAATATTAAATTCCATGATAAAGATGAAGTGTTATTGACATATATTTGTTGTTGAAATTGACGTATAGAACCCTAAACGAAAAATATGTAACTTGCTTCTCTTCTGTTGCGTATCTGTAATATCTACATGGTATAACATTAACAGATTAGGTTGGTAAGCGTATTCTATACTCATAGAAACTTCGTACAGAATGTATTCTTTTCTATTATCAAATAGGGTATTTTTTTTATCTTAGTTTACATTGCAGCCATTCTTCTAAAATCAATTTGGTAATTATGTTGTCCGTCGTGACAACGCTGATAAAATATGAAAATCATTTTTTCGAAGTTAATGTTGGTTTGAGCGCATCAATTTTTTATTAAGAAGTGACGATCAAGCAATAAAGATTTTGTTTTGTGTTTATTTATTTTTTGTGCGTTTTCTGCTAGAATATGGCTCTCCGGTACCAGAAGTCCGTATGCTTCTAACATTGTGAATTTACTGCGGCAATATTTTTTCGTATTGTGGAATAGTTGTCGTTCGCATAGATGATGGATTTGATTATTTTACGCGAAGTTAGATCATATCATTGAGTGTTTTGGTTAATGATCATAGAGAAGGCAAGACCCAAAGTGCGTGGTCTGTGCTACGGTTGTCAATGGACGGTTTTGGGATTTTCAAAGGGTCCAGTGTTGAATATTGGACTTCGATTTTTTTGTTGAAGTATGGCGTATTATCAGATAAATGAGCCGTTCAGATCAGAAGTGGTGTAAGTCAAAATTGGGTGATGAGATTTAAACTAAAAATTCTGTAAACTACAGCGCAAAGTAGCAATTATGTCCTTCTTGCTATACATTGACTACTAATAGTTTAAATAAATTGAATATTAATTGCTACTTTGCGCTGTATTTTACATAATTTTTACTTTAAACCTCATCACCCAATTTTGACTTACACCACTTCTGCTCTGAATAAAATGTTATGACAATAGATGCAGAATTAAAACTAATAATATCCCACTCAATAAAATAAATTAACCTCAAATGTCTTCGTGGAAATTCTGGAACTGTGGAATAAGTGAGTTTTCGTAAGGTCGAGGATCAGTGAGAGGTTAGATTTGATATTCAGGCTTTTGGTAGGTCTATGCCTTACAAGTACGTTTTTTTGGTAGATAGGTAGATACAGTAGATTGAAAGCGAGTTTCCGTAAGGTCGAGGATCAGTTACAGGTTAGGTTTGGTTTGTTCAGGCTTTTGGTATGCCTTGCATGTATACTTTTTTGGTAGATGGGTAGATATAATAGATTCAAAGCGAGTTTTTGTATGTCGAGGTTCAGTGACAGATTAGGTTTGATTTGTGTAGATTTTTGGTATTCCTTGCATATATGCTTGCTTTTGTAGACAGATACATAAATAGAACTATAATTGTGCTACGTTTGTAAAAGTTGAGTTATTTTGTACAATTTTCGTAGAAATTACTCATTTTTAGCCTTTTTAAAATTTGGGCTTTGTAAAATTTCATAAGATTCTAGAAACTGTTAGTTCCGCAAATTTTTAAGCAATTTTCGTTTCTGAAAGCTATTATATGTGGCCATGTTTGAAAGAAGAAAAAGAAAACGAGGCCACAACCTAGTATATACAGTCACGAAGCTTGAGTTGTGAGGTTGCTAGGAACAATAGACTGTGCCGGTACTATTTCGCATTGTCTATAATGAGGCGATATTAGCGATCCTAGTGGTTACCAACTATCTATGGATGCATATTTACTACTTATTGAGCTTCGTGACTGTATATACTAGACTGTGACGAGGCCGTCATGTCGGATTACAGTTTTGCCAAAAAAAAAAGGGACTAATACTGGGACAGCTCATAAAATTTCAGCCAGTATGTGGGAGCGATACCCACTCAGAATCGTGATGAATTTGAGAAACTACAGTGAGCGAAATTTGGTTTCGTAAGATAGATATAATGACTGAGAGGAATCCTCGTGCTGATCACACGTTACGCCTTTATTCGTTGGATGATCGTTCACTTCTGCTGATGCATGTGGACGTGAGACCAGCAGTCTACTGGTCGGCATTGACCCTCCATGAATTGTGGACTCTAAGAGTTTATAAATGCTGAGATACCTGGATCATTGAGGTTACAGAAATTTTTCGAATGAATGCTTAAAATTTAATTTAATAATAAATATGTAAAGACGTTAGAGGCCTGTTATCACTTGCTCTGAGGGACTGGAATAATGCTAAGCTTTTCCGTTATGAAGTAGACTTAGACTGTATACTTCTTAAACAACTTCATACTGTCTTCTATATTTACATTTTAGGCAAGTTGATCTGTTGTGATTTATTAAGAATTTTTGGCTTCTCTGTATAACTGTTTTTCTATTTTGTTACCAGTTCTTAGACTGGCTACGAACTCAATCTCGGATAGTGGCGGGATTATTCCTGTCTCCAAAACTTTCAGAACGGTCCTGAGGTCACTAAGCCCTCTGTCAAAATTGAGTACCGGGCCTTTCCTGTGGGTAGAAGGCGGTCGAAGCATGGTGACGACCACACAACCTGATTTCAGTTCAGAGTTCATGAAAGCATGGAGATCTGCCATGTCTCCCCCTAATACGTTTAGTGGACTGTAAAAGGGGATGCCTTCAACTTCTTTCTTTTCTTGTTTCTTTCATATTCCTTCTTTCTTTCTTTCTTAGTTAATTAATTCCATTCAGTCATTAATTCCTTTCCGGTAATTAGTCATTTTTTAATGTCTTAGGTTAACATTACATTACATTCGACATTTCGCTGTTATGAACGTGAGGCCCTGTAGTCTATTCTAAGACTTAAGACATGTAGATCAAAAGCATAGCCTGCGGATTTGGTACTTTTTTAAATGGTCTGTACGCTAGTACGAACAGTTATTTTTTGGCACAATTTGACATAATTTGGTAGAATCTTTACTTTTTATTTTATAATATGAAAACTGATTTTACAAATGTTTTATGAGCTGCCAATGTTGTAGAAACAGCGTGATTGTCAACGATCAATAATTATATTTAGTCAGCTAGAAATTAAATCTAATAATTAGGGATATAAATTAATTGAATTTAAAATTAAATTTTCTCTTTCCTTCAATGATCTCCTTCACTGTTATCCTGAAAATAGGTTTCAGTTTTTGACGCGATATAATCGAAATGAGCTTGTCAAACCGAACCCGATAATCCGGACTTCGCTTAATACGGACAGCCAACAAAATAGTTTGCTTAAGAATGGAGAATGCAATGTTTTAAAAGTGACCGGAAGTGAACAATCGAACCAGTCACATACTGTAGCTCTGTATTTAAACCAATTTCTGCAGCAAGCGTTTCGAGTGACAGAGCCAGGTTCGTCGGACATATTATAGGAAATTATCACCTATGTAATGTATTGTATTCCTTTAAATTTTATGTACGAGTAGGTGTATGCCCTTTAAATGTATAATAGTGTAGACGTGTTTTGTTGCTGTAAACGGAGATTTAACTCGCTTTCTGCTCTTAATTTAGGACATTTCAGTTAATTCGGACTTTTGTTAATTCGAACACTTTATCTCTCAATTAGTCCGGATTAACGAGGTTATACCACAGTCTAGTATATACAGTCACAAAGCTTCAGTTGTGAGGGTGCTAGGAACAATAGACTGTGCCGGTACTATTTTTTATTGTCTGTAATGAGGCGATAGTAGCGCTCCTAGTGGTTAACAACTATCTATGGATGCATATTTACTACGTATTGAGCTTCGTGACTGTATATACTAGACTGTGGTTATACTGTAGAATATATGTTGAAAATAAAACTCGTATTGCTGTAGATATAGCAAAGGGACAACAATAAATTTAATTTATTTTCTCAGAATTTGTCATTCGTTGAGCGAATGCAAGAAATTGGTAGGTTTGCTAATTAAATAGATAAAAAAAGTACAATTTGGTACAATTTTCTGTGAGACCCGGTACATTTAATTTTTTTCCAGTGGCAACATTGATGGAAACATACGGATAGGCCTATCCAATACCAGTACTGTCTATCATTATCTGTATTTTGATTTGAATTCATTATCCCTATATAATTAGGGATAAGGTTTTGCGCATTTCAAATAATACACCGAGAAACATAAACTGCTCAATAATTTTATTTCCTGTATGGCCTCAATACTCCTGGTAAATTGAAAAATTTCCAAAAATATGAGCCTTTCCTTATGTTCACGAACGAAAGTCAAAGTCTAGATTTCGGAAGACTTCGAAGTAAAGTCACTATTGAAGTTTACTTTCGTTAAAGTGTCGACTATGAAATGGAAAATGGCGACTTTATTCTTTCCAAAGTCAAATTTGGTTTATAAATGACTTAGGAAAGTAGCATTCTTTTTTAATCTTGTGCTTCTCCAATCGATTCTAGAACCAATATGTATTAAATGGGCAGTTGTTTGTAATGAGAGAAATTGCTTAATAGTTCCCGCGTTTTCTTTCTTCGTCATGTTTTACCTCCTCCTTTCATACGTACTAACTTACAATCTAACGCGGTGTAGGAAAGACTGTGTACTAAACTTGTGGACTAACATATGGCAAGCACGCATTGGTAGCATCAAGTTGAGACAAAATAGCACAGCAGTTGAATGGAGCAAACATCCAGAACCGTAGATGGCAGATGATAAATCTTTTTACAGCGTACTCCTGGATTCGAATCACGAACCGCTTGGATGGGAAACATATATGCTGACCATACAGTTATGACGGCAGACTCTTCATGTTTTATTTGAAGCTATGAGAGGTTGTTTTATTAAGTTTAAAAAGTATTTTATCAACATCGTCAATACTGTTATTGGTCTACACTCTACAAGAACTGCACCCCTTGGATCGTTTTATTTTCGCTCTTGCGAGAATTGTGAGCTAGGCAACACAAATTTATCGTCAGCAATTCTTAGTTAAGAACTAACCTTCGTACATACAATGAGTACTGGATACGAGTCCTGAAACTGAGGTGTTGTGGTCATCACGGGTGACAAACACAAGATAGCCTGGGCAAACCGCGTCTGTACGAGAGGGAGAAAATTTGAGTCTACTATGTTACGGACCTAGGGTCTACTTTTTGCGTTGATACGCTATTGTTTAACGTTTATTACTTCGGTTATATTATCAAGACTCAGAGTCTGTTTTGGTTTGTTTTCTATGTTTTATCTTAATGGTTTTCTAAGTTTGCAATAGTTGTTTGTTGCTGTTTAGTCAACTATCCGAAGACAGATATGAACCTCACGAGTGATACCAAAAAGGCACCACTTATGAGGCTACTAGGCCAGAATATAATGCCAGTTCCTTTCCCCCTTCATTCCATACATCGCCGACTAGCTACATACAGTATTACACTAGTCAGACTTCAGATTTGCAATATTGTGTTATGATATTGTTATTAGTGGTAATTACGTTATTTTTAGTTTGTCGCGCGGTTTGTGATGTATTTTTTTATTTGATTATTTAACGGCGATGCATCAACTCCTCGGTTATTTAGCGTCAGTGGAATTATGTAATCACGAGGTGGTATTTGGCGAGATGAGGCCGAGATTCGTCATAGATTACCTGACATGCGACTTACAGTTGGGGAAAATCTCGGAAAAAAAACATATTCAGGCAATCAGCCCAAGTGGGAATAAACCCACTCCTGAACGCAACTTCAGATCAGCAGGCAAACGCGCTACCGCCTGAGCTACGCCGGTGGCTGTGATATCTTGGGAGGTGTGTTGTAATATTATTTGGTGAGTTGTAATTTTATTACCTGTAATTAATTGAGATTTCAGTAGCTGCATAATATTTGGTTACGTATAATGTGTCCGTACGTCCGCCGAGTTAGCTCTGTAGTAGTGTGTCTGCCTCCAGACTAGACGGCCCGGGTTCGATTCCCGGTCACAAATTTTCTTGTAAAATTTCTACCTGGGACCAGGAGAGATGGCGGTGCACAACTTCTAATCACTAAATTGTGTCGCAATATGCCTCGGTTAAACCCAAGGCATATGTCACTGTTGATAGTGTTTCGTCCGTCGGATGGGGACGTTAAGCCTTGCGGCCCCCTTCGTGCTATTCGACAGGAGTAGGTTACGTGCCGGCACCGGGTTTCCTCTTCTCCCTTCCTCACCTTCATCATCCTCACCCATTCCCTACTCTACACTTACGCGAACACTTAACATATACTTACCCCAGTACACGACATAACTATACATCATGCATAACGTGGCCCGCCGAAGTGGTGTGCAATTTGAAAATGGGTCACAGTCCTACCATCTATCCGCAGTATGCGGAACCCGAATCACGCAAAGTGAAGTGGGTAGGCATTAGACACATACACACATATTGTGTGACAAGTTTAGGTAAGGTTTGATCAGCAGATAAATACTGTATTTTACGATACTATGTTTGTTCATAAAATTTACATGTTTTCGTTATCTTATTGTACAGTTGACCGCAAGACTCTACTATTTTTACAATACTATATTTTTAATAGTCTAGGCTATATCAATATTTTTTCTTATCGTATTCTACAGTTTAGCAGTAGGGCTATATTGTATTTTACGATATATTTTTGAAACTCTTGTTTTATCATATTCTGTTCTACAGTTGGACAATAGAACTCTATTGTTTTTGAAACGTCAACTTTTGTATTTGAAATTTCCTTACAAAAAAAACCCTTAGGCTATTTACCACACTAGCCTCATGTGTATTTCGTTGACGAAATACAATCATCGTCGCCGTAATCTTTGCTTCATCAGTTGTTTGTTATCGTATTTTTCAGTAGTCCCGAAATTCTTGGATATACTCAATTGGAATCTATTGTTATTTGTTTTTATTAATCAAGATAGCTTACATCTGCCGAAAACCGTTATTGAAAATAGGCCTAACGCCTTTACAAAATTTACATTGTAAATGAAATCACATTTGAAACGAACTATGCAGTCAGTAGTGCTACAACATAATACGAGTCTATCTTCAGTAGGAGGAAGACAGAATTGTCAATTGATTTGTACCTACATAGGAGTGTTGATGCTGTTAATATTCTCATCAGGTTCAAACTTAATTGTGCTGGAGCCCGGCTTCTAGACGTGAATCGGCATTGCTTGCGACATTCTGCATGTATAGCCTAGGTTGATAATGTATGCACATGTCGCAATATGTCCGTTGACGGCCTTAACGTAACTTACAGACAACTTTTGTCTATGTCCTTGTATTTTGGCATGACAGACAAATGTTAATTGCTACCGCACAAGTAATTGGTTTCAGTTCCTCAATTCTTTGACTGCAATAAGAAATTGCTGCCGTAATAGCTGCTCAGCTGTATCACCTATCATCTTTTTAATAATTTTAATTCACAAATTATAACCCCGACGAAGTCACGCATTCTCCTTGATCATTCCTTCATTATTATAGGCTAACATTCATTCACTATAATGAAATATTAGTAATTATTATACATTCGTTATCATCATATTCATCGTTCGTTCATTCGTTCATCCAATCATCTCCACGTCCCTTTACTCATCCATCCATCCACTCAGCCATCCATCCACTCATCCAACTCATTTATCCATCTATCCACTCATCCATCCATCGATCGATTTATTCCATCCCCCAGTCGGGGCAAGTTACTGGTTGAGGTTTTTTCCGGGGTTTTCCCTCAACCCAATACGAGCAAGTGCTGGGTAACTTTCGGTGCTGGACCCCGAACTCATTTCACCGGCATTATCAGCTTCATTTCATTCAGACGCTAAATAACCTAGATGTTGATACAGCGTCGTAAAATAACGCAATAAAATAAATTTATTCCATCCATCTACCCATCTAGTCATTTACTCATCCAACCAGCCATTTACTTCATTCGTTCATCCATCCATCCATCCATCCATTCATCCATCCATCCATCCATCCATCCATTTACGCGTCCTTCCATTTAGGCATCCATCCATCGAATAATTTCAAGGAAAAAATTGTTCCGGGTCCGAGTATCGATCCCGGGATCTCTAGTTGAACGTACCAGCGCTCTGCCAACTGAGCTACCCGGGAACTCCAGCCGACACCGTCTCAACGTTTCCCTTTATATCCACACAACTCGCGTGGGCTGACGAAACGCCAGAGATCCACATCGAGTGCACACAATCTCTGTGTGACTTGGAATTGTGGTTTTCTGTTAACGTGACGTATATATTATGCAAATCTAGTGTTTCAGTTATGGCTTCCTGTAAAGCAGATTTGAATAATTTCAAGGGAAAAATTGTTCCGGGGCCGGGTATCGATCTCGGGACCTCTGGTTGAACGTACCAGCGCTCTGACAACTGAGCTATCCGGGAACTCCACCCGACATAAAGGGAAAAGTTGAGACGGTGTCGGGTGGAGTTCCCGGGTAGCTCAGTTGGCAGAGCGCTGGTACGTTTAACCGGAGGTCCCGGGATCAATACCCGGCCCCGGAACAATTTTTCCCTTGAAATTATTCAAATCTGCTTTACAGGGAGGTTTACCTGAAAGACTAGATTTGCATTCATCCATCCATCCATCCATCCATTTACATATCCATCCGTCCATCCCTATACGCATCCCCCAGTCCATCCATTTACACATCCAGCCTTTCATCAACTTACGCATCTCCCATCCATCAGTTTACGCATTCACCCGTTCATTCATTTACGCGTCCACCCGTCCATCCAATTACGCGTCCATCCGTCCATCCATTTACGCGTCCATCCGTCCATCAAAATTTACGCATCCATCCGTCCATCAACTTACGCATCCATCCGTCCATCAACTTACGCATCCATCCGTCCATCAACTTACGCATCCATCCGTCCATTCATTTAGGCGTCCATTCGTCCATCAACATTTACGTGTCCATGCATCCAATTAAGCGTCCATCTGTCCATTCATTACGCGTCCATACGTCCATTCATTACGCGTCCATACGTCCATCCAATTACACGCCCATCTGTCCATTCATTTACGCGTTCATCCGTCGATCCAATTACGCGTCCATCCGTCCATCAAAATTTACGCGTCCATCCGTCCATCAAAATTTACGCGTCCATCCGTCCATCCAATTACGCACCCATCCGTACATTCATTTACGCGTCCATCCGTCCATCCATCTATTCAGTCACTTAAACACTCATACGTTCATGTATTAGCTACTCTCCCACCTGTAAAGCCATTCATCTATTTTATCATTCATTTATTTACCCACCCTTCTAGCCATAACACTGCGATATTGCTTTTTCTATTCACATAAGGAAATAGTAACTTCTTTCTAACATGGCTTTGTAAACACAGGCCTACTATGTTCCACTAATCTTAATCGGTAGGATATATACAATTCATTAGCTTTCATTTGCATTTGCCAACAGTCTCGACATGATTAGAATAGCAACTTGTAAGCTTTTAATATAAGTAGGAACTGGCAACAATACAGGTTTCCACGTGATCTTGACGAATAGCAGCCATCTTTTTTATTGACATCTGATTGGCTGAAACGAATTCCTCATTGGCTCGATAGCGGTACGTTATCACCTCAAAGATTTTCCGCATTAACTCTTAAGTTTCTAAAAGAAATGTTTGTACAGTCGATGGATACGATGGAATCGTAACTACTGGAACTTAGGAAATAGATATTCGTAATCCCTCATTGTTACTATGGCTCTCACTGTAACTCTTGGCTACGAACTAATCCACACATTCAGAACTGCGCTATGGCCACCACGCAACTTTCAAGCATGGCACAGTTCGTCTGCTTCCCTGTTTAACTATGAGATCCACGTGAAATTCAATATTTATAGAATGTTTACTGTAGCTTAATAAAAAACATTCTGTTTAAGGGTTTCGTTTAGTTACCCTAAAATTACAGCGTCAGATAGTCTTTACGTTTGCGGAGTAGCCATCACTGCAGAGCAGTGACCGTGTTTTCCATATGGACGAAGGGAGATTTGCCAAATCGTGACAACGTGCAGGTTTCCTGGAGACAAACAAGACGGCGAGCCAAGAAATGCATGCAGTGCCACAATACACAAACGAAACCATTCCGCAGTTAACAGAAGAAATACTAAAATAACCATTTCGAACTAAGACTACTGTAAAATAATTTAAGGTGGTTGGTTTAGATCCAAATACTTCTCGTCAAAGACTAGAGTTCAAACTTGAAATTTCGTACAGATATTTTGATGGTTTCAGAACCAACAATATTACTGGAGCCAGGGATTTAAGTGTAATATCGCAGGGTAGAATCTTTGTCTCAGGGTTTTATACGGAAGTGTTTGATATCTTAGCCTGCAATGAGGAAAACCTGAATAGATGATGCAAACGCATGAATATCTACGTTTATTGATAGCCGAGCTGTTCTGGGTATATTCAGTGTGCACAAAGAAAACTTCAGGCCCGTCAAAGAATGCAGAGCTACCCTGAAAACCTCCAAATAACAAAGTGAACCTCATTTATGTCCCAGGAAACGCTAGGGTGCACGGTAAAATGGAAAAATCGATATGCTTCCCAAGTATGGAACTACTATTGGTTCCATGAGAGTTCGTAGCGCGTTTTCTCTGTGATAAGTTTTTTTGATGAATAGTATACAAATTAATCAATAATAAATCGGGAGGATATGGGGGATGTCTAATCTGGAGAGCTGCTCTTATCATCTTAGCGGAGTGATGGGGTACATATATCATGTCGGAACAGCACTTGATGCAGTCTTCCAGGTCGTTTTTCTTCAATTACGGTCGCAAGCCGTTTGAGTTGTTGGCAATAAATGCCAGCAGTTATGGTTACTCTCCTGCGAAATAATTATTGGTTGTACACAACGCCTTCTTTATCCCACCAGACGCATATCATCATCTTCTGTGAATGGACGCTGACTTTTGTACGGGATTTTAGGTGTTGAAATGACAAAACTACAGGATGATCCATTTGGGTATGGATAAAATAAACACACTGTAAAACATTTATTACTGAACTTTATTTGTTTAAACTTTGTGCTTACAACATTGAAAGATGGGAGATTCCTCAGAGCTCAACATGACCCCCATTGCGCACCCTGCACAACTCATAGCGGTGATGCAATTCAGCCCATGTCCGTTGAAACATAAGAGGGGCGATTTGTTGAAAAGCTTGAGTAATTTTTGCTCTCAGATCATCAATGTTCCTGGGTTTCTGTGAAGAGACAATGTCTTTTATAAAACCCTATACGAAGAAGTCAGGAGGGGTTAGATCTGGGGAGTTTGGGGACCAAGCCAAGTGATGGCTGCTTCTCGTACTGGGTTTCGCCCGCGACTGTTTTTTTTAACACAGAACCTGTTTCTACAAATGTTCGATACCACAACATTATGAAATCGTATTTAGGTACATTACGCACTCCATACTCACATCGAAATTCCCTTTGAACTCTTTTAACATTCTTAAATTTAGCATACCAAAGAACACATTGTGCCCGCTGTTGATTTGTAGTAGCCATTTTAATCATCTACGATTTTAGTTTGTCCTTTCAGTTTGTGCATTGTTGATTGTCATATATGGAAACTCCCATCTTTTAATCATACAGTAATATAACCAGCAAGAAATTTTTCCTATCATCATAATAGCTTTATAATAATAAATTAATATTACCCATACCCAAACGGATCAGACTGTATTTTCTTGCAATGCTTTCTTCAATAGCATTCTCCCTGTACACGGCACGAATGTTTTCTTTCCTCCTCTATCAAACTCAAACGGAGAATAATATGTGGGAACTATTCGATTTTTTCCACTTAACACTCCATTTTCTTTAGCCCATAAATAGTACAACCACAGTCTAGTATATACAGTCACGAAGTTTGAGTTGATGAGGTTGCTAGGAACAATAGACTGTGCAGGTACTATTTCGTATTGTCTGTAATGAGCAGATAGTAGCGATCCTAGTGGTTAGCAACTATCTGTGGATGCATATTTATTACATATTGAGCTTCGTGACTGTATGTAATAGACTGTGGTACAACACTCTAAATAACAAATGACAAACGATAAACACCCTCCTAACAACGCAGTGTTATGAACAAAAACGCTACGAACTTATGCATAAACCTAATAGCAATATTTTGGCCGGAAACCTTTCGTCAGAATTCCTAAATATGCAATGGAACAGGCTCTTGCTTTACTTCACTTTCCGAGACCTGAGCAGTGAGCACGAAACAGACGGGCCATCTTGCCTTATCACCTGACAGAGCCAGATCCCTTCCGCAGAAAAGCGGACTGATAAGCCTGAGGGAAGAGCTTTCAGGACTCAATCTTTATGTGAACCCTTATGAACGTTTTAAGGAAACACGATGTTTTATTGTTTGAAATTTAATTATTTGAAACGTAGCCTTTCCTATACACAAAGCCCCACATTACTGACACCATTCATGACCTTCAAAAAACTTCAGAAAACTGTATTAATAACTCAAACACTACCTGCTGGATCACATCCTATGGCTCTTTTTTATCCTCTCAGCTATGGCTGCTTACAATTCCAGCCCAATCAACGCTTATGTGCGATTAGCCGGTAGGTGGGAGGTAGTGTCTTTGCATATACTGATAATGTTAATAGCGGTTCTGATAGTGGTGGGCATTGCCTGCCACCTAGAGGCAAAATAACTTTGATTGAGCAGGCAGTTTACGCAGCTATAGGATGCGGTCCAGCAGACAGTGAACTCAAATGAAGATAAAGTACAATACGTGAACCACGGCCCTCTGCACAACACTGCGATACGAACTGCAAGATGTCCTACGGTATACTCTTTACTGCGACTGTCGTACATATTTATTTTTAATTGAAAGCTTTTTATGAACTTCGCTACAAACCATTTAGATTTTCCCGCAATATTAATATTATTAGCTTTCGATTGAGACATCACACAACCTCACAGGATGTATATTTTCATAAAATTTTCCGCCACAGTTCAAATTTAATATATAGATTTCATAGCGTATTTTGGAAATCTACTCAATTATTCCCAATATGCTCGCTTAATTTAAGAGAACTGTGTATTACAATATTAAGTGATTGAAGGAATTTTAGTTTTGTCCTTCAAATTACTGCACATTTAAAGAAACAATTTTTATCTCGAAAAGAAAGCAATAACAAGCAAAATTGTATTAAAGTTTTTGTTTGAAATATCTCAAAGAATAAGCCACTGAAATTAATGACGTTACTTACGGTTCATTCTGTATGCTGGTGGGTTATAGGTCCGTGGCCCAATATTTTTTTTTTTTTTTTTTAAGGATCTGTCTTAGATCTGACTTAAATCTCGAGACACATTAATTAGAGAATGGAGCGAGACGAAGTATGAAGTTCATGTTACACTTCTGTTTTCATCTTATCATGAGTGACGAGAGAGTAAATTTTTCATTACAAATTCATTACAACTTTTCTCTCCTTTCAAGCCGAATAACTTGCAGAATTCTTTCGTAAAAAATGCAACCAATTAACTAATCAACCAAGTTTGTCTCATTAACAACTCTTAGGCCATTCTGGTTCTGTCGTCATTTCTCCATCCTTAAGAAAACCTTGCTTTGGTAGTCAATACCTAACATACAAATTAAATACAATAGGGGCTATCCACTTTGTATGAAGACATTTTAAGAGAAAAACGTACAAAATATTATTTTGAAATTTTACTATAACCACAAGATTCCCCATAAACTGAGTTTAACAGTATTGGCAGCTTCCTGCAACACAACTTTCTCAGGTCTATTATACTCTTTCAATATTACGCAAGTTTTCTGTTAATACAAGGTTGTTAAGTAAACTAATGAATGTAGGCGGGCTAGTATTTTACAGAACAGCTTGTACTTTCTCCATAATAAACTGACAAATACCCAGGAGGGCTGCCTGTGCAATTGAGAAACATAAGCGTCTGTAGTCACCCACGTAAATTAGCCACACATCCACGGAGATCTAACTGGCCTGCTAGTGAACAGATGACGTCAAGTGGGGAAACCACATTTGTACGAGTAAAACGTTGCAAATTCTTCGTATCACATATATAATCAGTTACTTATTATTTGCAAGAAATCACTCTGAAGTATCTCTTCCTAGTTTCTCTCCTGTTCTCAATTCAGTTTTTTTTATTTATTTTTCCTTTTATTCTCTTCATTTTTGCCTTTCCTTTGAATTTCTTTTTTTCTCTATTTTTCTTTGTCTCTTATTCGTCTTAATTTACTTTTTATTATTATTATTATTATTATTATTATTATTATTATTATTATTATTATTATTTACCGAAGTACACATGATATTTCCGTGCAGGAATTCTGCATTATCATGTGATGGATAGAACAGGTTTTTTTTAGGTTTTTCGTTTTCCTTTTCTTTCCTTTTATTTTGTTATTTGGCCTATACAAAGCATACGAGATAGTATTGTGGTGTTGCAAAATAGTAGGCCTATATTGTAATACTAATGAGGGAAGGGCTTCATTGCAAAACTAGTATGAAATTTGGAGCGCGAACGCAAGCGACTACCCCAATCATGCGAGTTTTGCACTGGCTCTTCCTGCTAGTGTGTTAGGCGCTATTTTTTTTCTACGAAAATATTATAATATTTTTTAAAACATTAAAACCCATTTTCACCTACGTCATCAGGTTTATTGCCAAAACACTACTAGGAATCCATTTTTTTATACAAACAGGTATTCAGTTTGCACGAGCTTTTGTATGCTTAACGTTTCAATATTTAAATCGTTCTGAATTATGGATTTTGAGGAGAAAAGAAAGACGGAGTTTATGGGTACACCGCTAGATGTGGCAGCAATAGTGAATATATCTTCAAGAGAATGAAAGGGTGTCATATTTCATTTAGGAGAGAAGACTGTAATGTGCGGAATGTGCGTGCGTGGTCCACTCTCGTTGTGATCCCCTCATTTAGTCCTGACAGTCGCCAGAGATGTGCGCCTGGGTCAGGCGAGTCCATTTAGTTACGCCAAGGGGTGTTTGGGTTAGTCACTCGCTTGCTTCGGAGCGATCGGATGTCATGCGTGCGGTAAAGCGGTATGTTTCTAGTACAATTAAGCTGTAGTCTACTGCATTCCTTTAACGACCGCTCGTCCTTATCTCTATTCCGGAGCTCTCCTCACTCTCCTATTACTTCCTCTCTTTCGCGTCGCTGAGCTGTCAGGACTAAATAATCGGTCTGTAGAAAATCGTACTTCCAATGTCAGTTCTGTTGCTAGGGAGCCTATCATTCCGCACTTTCGTAGAAAAAGTATATTTCGAAATTTTTGAGAAAATACAATTTTTCGGCATTCGTAATAAAGAAAATGTAGTTCTAGTCATGCAGGCTATCTATCTGGCTATGTACAGCGAAGTTTCCTAAATTATTGGGTGTATTTTATTCCTACTCAGTATGTACGAGTCGGTTTATGATGCATATGAAAAACACACACACACACACACACACACACACACACACACACACACACACACACACACACACACACACACACACACACGAATCTTCACCCGAAAAAAAAAAGTGACGGGGAATTTTTAGGAAATCCATAAAATTGTGTTTAACGACTATACAGAGATTTGGGTAATGGAATTGCAATAAATAAATACAATTTCCTGTAAGATTGAAGTATGTTTATTGAAAAGAATAAAATAAGCTATGGAAAACAGTCAATCCTTCAACAAATAATAATAATAATAATAATAATAATAATAATAATAATAATAATAATAATAATATGATTAATTAGAATAGAATTTGTAAAGAACTGTTTTGAGCTACAGACAATTTGCAGTTAACTGGTTTACTGCATAAAGCACGTGAGGATATGCCGTAAATATTGTTATTGCTATTTATCCATTTCGGGAAGACCGTTCGAGATAGAAGAAGATATCAGAAGATAGATAACATTAAATATGTGGATCGTATGCGGAGACTAAGAGGAAGGTGGGAAAGAGTAATGATTGGAGAATGTTGGGTTTATAAGTGAATAGCCTGCCCTTGGGCAGAAACGAATGAATGAATGAATGAATGAATGAATGAATGAATGAATGAATGAATGAATGAATGAATGAATGAATGAATGAATGAATGAATGAATGAATGTGCAACTGTCAAAAAAAAAAGTTACCGCACTCGTGAACAATGAATATATTCTAAGTCCACTTCTGGTCACGGTGATGTTACACGATGTCACTATCCTTACATTTCCTCTTCCTTCACTTTAATATGTTTATCAATTTCTTTTATTTGTTCCTTTCCTTTCCTCCTGTATTCCCAGTTTTTTCAGTTTCCTTTTCTTTTCACCAATTGTTTCCTTTTTTTGTTCTTTCTTCCCATTTTTCTTCTGATTTTCTGTTTTTTATTCTTTTAATTAATTTTGCTTTTCCTCCTTCTATTTTCATTTCCCTTTTTGTTTTTATTTTCATTTCCTATTTTATTTTATTTTCATTTTTATTTGCTTTTCAGTTTTGTTTTTTCTTTTCTTCTTTTTATTTCCTTTAATTCCTCCTTTTAGTTTTATTTTTCTGTTAATTTTATCATCTGTTTTTCCTTTCTCTACACTTACTTTTTAGTTGTTTCTTTATCCATTTGTTCCTCTCTGTTCTTTCTTCGCTACTTTTTATTTTCACAACTCTTATTTTCTTTCTCTTTGTAATTCTTCCTTACCGGTATTTGCTTTATGCATATCTTCCTGTATTTGTATTGGTGCGGTACAGGTATTGTTTAATAATGTTAACATTGACATCTTTCACAAGATTACCAGTATCTGAAAACTCGTTCTTTGTTATCGATGCTAAATTTAATATTTGTTCTAATCGACGTTGTCATTCAGTAAGAAAACATTTGCTTGCCTTCTCTTGAGAAATAACTTTAGAAAGTTGTAATGTTTGGACGAATTGTATTCAAGAACTCTGATTGCAGAAAAACTACAATACTTTTCATTTTGAACGGATGTGAGCTGGAAATGAGACTGTTTAATGTAGAAAACTACTGAAGCTGGGTCACGGCAGAAAGGAAATTATACAACGAAGACTATAATGAGCACATCTGGCGTTCTTGAGGGCCAGGCCATCCGCTCCTACTGTTTCATAAAACACATTGTTTACCAAATCCAATCTCTCTTAAAATAAATAACATGGATAACTTCCTTCAGACTGAATTAAAATATGAAGGTACCAAGTTTTATTTATATTTAAATTGTAAAAGACTATGTAACTTACAGTTATCTAGGCTTACTAGAATACATTGATATCAATAATTGCGCCAACTTGTTTTCTCTTTTACGTCCTATTTTTTCTTAATGTTATTTAATTATCCCTTTCTCTCTATGAACTGGATCACACTTCTGTTTATGTCGTTAAACCTTACATTACAGTAATAGCACAAACCAGCAGCAGATAGTCTAATTACTGGTGCTGATAATTATGTGATTTATGAACGCAAGGTCACATCTGTTTTTACTTTCGCAGTAATCAAAGTAGTCTACACATACTAAGGCAGCCCTGGGTATAAAGGGGAAAGGGAAAGAAAACTAGATACCTCCGCCCATGTCCTTTTCGCTTACACAACTTTAGAAGCAAATTTACAGTAAAGCACTGTGGTGGATTTTAGGTGATCAGTGAGAGCCGAAAGTTCGTAAAAACTATTATGTTTGCCTTATATAATCCGCCACTGAGCGAGCTCGGATGAATACTCAATTGGTTTATTAAGGCATATTTTAATTATTCTTTTCTGAATAAATATTAGTGGAGTGAGATTAGAATTACAAGCATTTCTCCATCCTAAAATTCCATACTGGAGTGTGGATTGAAATAAAGCTAAATAAATGAGACGTAAATATTAACCGGTAAATATGACAGAAGTATAACAAAGACATAAATTGTTTTACATAATCTATTGCATACGTGGGACGTTTAATCTGCAAGGCTATTTCACTTCTAACCTGCATATAATCTACTATTTTTTCTGAAAGTAGACAATTTGACTCAGGTCTTTCAACTTTCTGTCAACTCGTATCGGTCCGAAACATAACTGTCTCAGCCGAAGAAGGTGGGGTGGTGAGTTAAGGGGTAGTCTGCAGTGACTCGATTGAGTTATTAGCGCCCAGACTTGTACTAAGGTATTACGATGTTACAAAAATGAATTTCATAACTTTAGCTGTTATATTTCACACGAAAAGCAACAGTAGTTTTCTCGAACTCTAGCTGAAATAGGTTTTATTCGAAATCAGCTACAATGATTTCTAACTCAAGATTTTGACGTAAATAGGCCTACGTCGATAATCGGGTGACTAGAGAAATTCGGGAGACTTGTAATAACTCAGAAACGCAGGGTGCTATTCGTAGACACTTCGCTAGCCCGCGCTACGAGCGTGCTAAACTAGCCCCGGCTATCGACTGGTTACTTGTACAGGATTCATATCATATATCATATATCATATCATATCATATCATATATCATATCATATCATATCATATATCATATCATATCATATCATATATCATATCATATCATATATCATATATCATATCATATATCATATCATATATCATATCATATGTCATATCATATATCATATCATATCATATATCATATCATATCATATCATATCATCATATCATATCATATCATATCATATCATATCATATCATATCATATATCTAACACAGGTTTATGAATACGAAAAACGTTAGTTCGCTGATCATCCACCGGAAGCCCGCGCTAAGAATGTCTATGAATACGGCCCTAAGATACTTCTGATATTAAACTCTGTATTTAGTACTATATAAGATGACCACAAAATAAAGAGCTTTTAAGATAGTGTACTATATTTAATGACATTTTGTCATCCATTTCGTTTGTAAGTTTTTAATTTAAAACAGAACTTTTTTTGTTACACACAGACTCTGTAGATCTCCACTTAATAAAGTTTATAAATGTATATTGTGAAGGAACTCATCTAAAACGTCGCTTCAGTTTCTTGTAACCTTTCTTTCTCACTGAATTTTTCACAACAAAAATTCTCTGTGCTGCAATAAAAGCCATTTCACATTCTTTATTTGCCAAACACTAACAATCACACATAAACTCACAATGAACACAAGATGCGATCAGTACTTCCCCATCACACCGAACTGGGCTGTGTACTGCTTGCGGATTCCCCGTCACACCTTCCCACAACATTAATTGTGATCTTGTGTTACCGGTTGGGAACTCCATCGCTCGTACTCTCTCGCGGTAGAAAATAATAGGTTCCTGTAATTAATAAATTATTCATATATTATTTTCATTTCCTAAAAGTAATTTTAATAGAAGAAGTATTTATGTGATACTCTTCGAACCAAGGCAAGGTTCCATTGCCAACTTTTTCAAGAAACGGAAATAGAAAAGGTCTCCAAGAAGTAATTCGTCCCTAATTTATTGTCAACAATTAGTGACCTATGTTACTAGTCAGCGATGTATACAATGGAGGGGGAAAGGAACTGGCCACCTAATCTATTTTCTCTTAGCTTAGTTACCTCATGATGCCTTAGTGGTGCCTATTATTATGTTCCAACCAGTCTTCGGGCTGCTGACTGAACATAGATAGGCCTACATTTCTTAATACACGAAAATTTATAGTGAGAAAGTATCTGCTATTGTATGTTGCACCGTTCAGCTATTTGAGTTTTCAGGAAAATGTATCGTTCTGATACAATAATTAAAGAATTGATATTCCTGATTATTATCTAGTGCCGATACATCATTCCAATAGAAGCATTGAGAATAATAAGCGAAAATCCTTGAAGATTATGAATATCTTTGAGGTCAAAAGTGTTGTTATAGACTTCTATCAATTAATAAATTAAACATTAAATGAATAATTCAATTAATGATTGGAATGTATGTATGAATGTATTAATGTAATTTAGTGAATGAAAAATTGGATACTCAATTATTGAATTTGTGACTGAATCAATAAAATAACGATTTAATGACCACATAAATGTATTCGTGAATAACGGTCAATATTTTAATTTTAAGTGAATAAATAAGTAAATCCCTAAATGAATCAATGCGCCAGTAAACGAATGATCAATAAGTATATACGTAAACTAGTGATTGGATGAATACGTATGTGAGTAAATAAATGGGTAAACCATTAAAAATAGATCTGTGAACGAATGGATGAATTTGTGAGTGATCGGATGGATCTGCGGATGAATTAAACGATTATTGATCAATTGAATTGGTTATTTATGCAATAAAGCAAGGGGAAAGGGAATGAATAAATAAATATAATTCATGTATTAACCACTTAAAATGTGAATCCAACAAATTCAAACCAACTCAGTCGTTTAATGACGAATAGTCTCAGACGATCATGAAAGCAGCAATTTCAAGAAAATTTACTGCAATCCAGAGTGATTATTGCAATTTGTTCAGTACATCCACAACAGAGCAACAATTCCGGAAGTACCTGGCTTGCGGTTTTCATCTACAAGAGTAAAAACTGCTCTTCACATAGGCCTACACGACAATAGCTCTTCCTTTTCAACACTTTCCCGCTGGAAGCAAGAACGTTTTACAACACACAGAAAAATGTGCGTTTATCTTGTGAACATAGCGACAGAACAACAATTTATCTTCATATACCACCGGGTTAAGAATGCGTCGTCCTCTATTTTAATACATTCCGCGGCCAGCAGTGGCCGGGAAATAATTACGAGCAAACGCAACTTTTTAGTCTGTTCTCCTCAGAGTCTGGAACGCGTAAGAGTGAGCAATTACACCATTCCTTCCAGAATGATGATTGCGTTACCCGAAGCTACTCGGACAAATAATTAGCCTTTAATATGTTTATTATATAGCCTACCTTCCGTGCTTACTTCTTCCTTTTTATTTTAATTTTTTGTTTTTTCGCCATGCCTTTACATCTGTTGCTTTTACTTTTCTTTACATGTCGTTCTTTTCTTTGTTTGATTTTTGTTCCTTCTTTGTTCCATTCATGCTTCCTTTGTTTCTTTGTTCCTTTCTTTATTTCTATATCCTTTCTTTTGTTTCTTTGTTTGTTACTGCGTACCTCTTTTGCTTTCCACTTAGATTTTTCTCTATTCGTAGGTATATTTTTTATACTTTCTTTATTTCTTTCTTTGTTTCTTTCTTTGTTTCCTTTTTCCTCGTTTCTTTCTCCCGTACTTCCTTCCCTTGTTTGGTTCTTCCTCCCATTGTTTGGTTTTTCCTCCATATGTTTCGTCCTCTCTTCTCTTGTTTCGTTCTTCCTCCCATTACTTGGGCCTTTTCCGCCGTATTTGATCCTTTCTTCTCTTTTTGGGTCTTTCTCCCCTTGCTTGGTCCTTTTCTCCGTGTTCGTCTTTCCTTCGCTTGTCTTTTTCTTCCCTTGTTTGGTTCCTTCTCCTTCTGTTTGGTTCCTCTTTCACTTATTTGATTAATCCCATTCCTTGTTTGGTTCTTTCTTCCCTTGTTTGATCGTGCCATTCTTACTTTGGTTCTTTTATCGTTTTTCCTCTATTCTTTTTGTTTTTCCCTTTTCGTTTCTTCCTATTTCTTCTTCGTTTCTCCCTTTTTGTCATTTTCTGTCCTTCAACATTTGTTTTTTTCTTTCTTTCTCAGTTTGTTTCTATGTTTTCTCTCTCTTCCTTTTTGTTTTTCATTTTCTTTATTTTTCTACTCTTTTTCACCACCACCACCACCACCACCACCACCACCACCACCACCACCACCACCACCACCACCACCACCACGGATTTTATCTTTTAGATTTGTACCATATCATTAAATATTGACAGTAAAGTTATTAAATTCCATCTTCTTGTCTTTCCGGGTACTGATTCCGGAATCCTGTGTTAGTTTTTGCTTTGCTTCTTTTCATTTTATTCTGTCTTGTTATTTTAAGATAACATTAGCATTTATCTTCATTTTTGTTCCCTTTCAGAAATGCGTTACGTGGAATTATATTATAAAAGAAAACTAGTTCACAAAGATCCATTTCTTACCTTTATCGTATTGTCTTCCAAGTTTGTTACGTTTGCTTGATTCTTAGGAATAATTTACATTACAATTGAATTTATCTCGTATCCTTTATAGATTGTGATATAATCAGCTTAATTGAATGTCTTTGTTTGTCTTACGATTTTTTCAATGGGCATTTAAGATCTTTTAGAGTTACGTTTTTAGTTTATTTTATATGCTTAAATTGTAAATTTGCCGTATTTTTTTACATAAATCTCACTTCATTTGCTATTTTTTCCCCTTTTCATTTTTTAAATATTTCCTTTTCCATCTTCCTTACTTTCCTTTCTTCTTTTTTTCTTTTTCCTTCGTTCTTTCTTTATTTCATATTTTTCTTTTTTATTCTCTACTTTGTGTCATTGTCTTTCTCCTTTTCCTTCCTTCCTCATTTTATTTATATATTTTGTCTTTCCTTTTCCGGTTGATTTGTATTACAGAACAACAATTTTTCAAAGCTGACAACAAGATCTTCTACGAGATTTTCACTGCATTAGAAATGTTTCTTTTTTTCACAACTAAGAAGTCTTACTCCTTGCTACGTATAATATGAACCTCTGTAATTAGTATGCCTAAGCAGAAACCTGTAAAAGCCCGCGGAAGCCACATGGCAGGTAGGCAGGCTGGCTGTCACTTGATCTGGACACTTCAGCCTGTCTTCCTTTCACGAACATGACAAGTGATTATGATGGAAATGTGCTTCAAACTGCGTTAATCTCCGGCACGAGTTTAACTTAACATGTTTTGGCTGACTTCTATATAAATTGCAAGGCAAGGGAGCAAAGAAAAAATTCCTCTTTCTATACGCTGTTTTACCAAGAATCTAAGTAAAGAGAAATTATTAGCGTGCTGCAAAAATAGGCTGTATTTCAAAAATGTTCATTAAGTAGATAGTTTGCAGAAGGCGCACCCTTTGCACCGAAAAGTAATTCTTGACCAGCTATTCGTCCGCTCAAGTGCGTCCTTTTCTTCTGAACTATGGGATTGATGAAAAAGCCCGTAGCATTTTTTTGCTGTGACAAAAGGTTTTATTTGAGGTGAATCGAAGACAGAAATAATCGGTAATTCTCCTACATTATCTGTGATTCTCTACCAACACTGGAGTAGTTTTTCGATTCCGCCTCTGTAGAAATCTACTGGTTTGTATTTACAGATGTCGTCAGGCCAAGTGTGTAAAACATCTTCGTAATCAAAGGAGTTCCCTTAAAGATTGTAGGATAGAGAACGGAAAAAAGTAAAAATCTGAGAGCGCAAGATCAGGATAATATGAGTGATGTGGAATCAGATTTTTTTTGTTATATATGTTTCACTGTGTGTTTTTCATATCTTACATTTATATTTATTATTCGGATTATTTAGTGAAATTTGATAGGAAATTGGATTAGCTGTAATTGTGATGATGATAATTATGGTAATGGCGATGATAGCGATAATAGTCTTAATAATATTATTATTAGTGCAAATCCAGCTTTCAGGTAAAGCTCCCTATGAAGCAGACTTTAATAATTTCAAGAGAAAAAATGTGGATATAGAGGGGAAAAACTGAGACGGTGTCGAGTGAAGTTTCTGGGTAGCTCAGTCGGTAGAGCGTTGGCGCGCTCAAAGGTCCCGGAATGGAAACCCAGCCCCGGAACAATATTTCCCTTGAAATTATTCAATTATTATTAGTGTTGTTTTTATAATTTTATTATTATTAGTGTCTCTTTAAGATTTAAAATATGCGTAGTTATAGCACTTACGGTCATATAGCATCGTGCGAAGGATCATGTGTTTGTATCCATTACATGTAAATAAACGTACATTCATTCATTCATTCATTCATTCATTCATTCATTCATTCATTCATTCATTCATTCATTCATTCATTCATTCATCTCCCAACCAAGCTCCTGGATAACTGCTTTCATCATGTTAGCGGAGTGTGGGCGTGCATTATCGTATTGCAGCAACACTTGATGCAGTCTTCCTGGTCGTTTTTCTTAAATTGCGGCTGCAAGACGTCTGAATCGTTGATAATAAATGTCAGCAGTTTTAGTTACATTCCTGGGAAGCAATTTGCAGCACACAGCGCTTTATTTATCCCACTATACGCATAAGATCATTTTTTATGGATGGACATTAACTTTTGTACGTGGTGTTGTGTGTTGAAACGACAGAACCATTTTCTTTCATTCTCTCCGTACACAGCACAAATGTTTCGAGCTGTCTCTGCTGCCTTTGCTTTCCTATTAATCTCAAACAGAAGAATACGTCGGAAGTGTCTGTTTTTTTTATTTGACGCTCCATCATCTTCAGCTCAAAAAAGTACAAAATTTCTTCAGATACGAAAAATTCAAGGCGTACGTACAAGCACAACAGTCCAAATAACAAATGACGAACGATGAACAGTCTCCCTACAACGCATGTTGTAATTACAAACAAAAACGCTACGAACTTATGCAGCAAGTTAATATTAGAGCAATTTTGTTTATGTTTTCAATGTGAGCAAATTATTTCCCATCCGGAAAGCGGCAACATTGTCTATTGGACTCGGTTCTACACGCTGGTTAAAAAGAGAGCACAATAGGTGATTCGACAGACCACAATCATTAAATGTAATGAGTTCCTGTAAAATAATGTCATTTACCAAATTAAGAATGGTTATTCTCAAACCGTCAGCCTTATTATTCTAAACATTTTCACCAACTGTTTAAAAAATAGCTCATCATTAGCTGTAGTTCCTTTTGAGGAAAGGAAGCGATATTTTCCGGTTGCTATGCTTTGATTTCATCTAGGATACATGAATTAATTTATACACTTTATATTTTTAATTTTCTTAGAGATAAAAGTCACTAGTTGTTGGGTAAGATGATCGAGGGGACCACACTTTTCTACTGTTGATTAATTCCTCGAAAACACTATGAAGTTCGTTCCTAAAATAGTGAGCTGTATGTGCCGTCGCAAAATCCTGTTGGAAAAAGGCGAAAGTGTGCTGATTCTTAGTTTCAACAAGAAAGCAGACAATTTCAGCATCTATTTTCTTAATCTGGGCGAGTAAATTATTTTTTAAACAGTATTTCATATTAATAGTTTGCAATTTTTGTTGAAATCCATTATTCTGCCTCCGTAATCAAGTCTGTGGGAACTCGCTCGTCTATAGCCAAAGTGGTCGCATCTTTGACAGGCCTGTATTCATCCAAGTAGTTGATATCTCCATTAGTTCATTATCATTACCGCCGTCATAATATTTTCCGTCGCCGTTACTGAGTATAGTTATAATAATAATAATAATAATAATAATAATAATAATAATAATAATAATACTTTTATTCTGCTAATTCAAGATCATTCACATGGATAACGTCATGGATGAGTCTTTTCTACATTGATAAGATGATATGTCACGCAATATAGGCTATTGTCGGTGTTTAATTTATTTTTAATTTCCTCACATATTACTTTACCTTTTAAGTTAACTTCTGCTACTGATAAGCAAACATTCTCATACAGTAGGGACAAATAAAAAGTTAATTGTTTTTCTTACATCATGTTAATAATGTCAAAACAAGTACTTGTACAAATTTTAGCCACTCCAGCGCAATTACGAGGGCCCCCCGCAGAGAATAAGTTTCTCTGGGGTCATTTACAGAAAGAAAACATGTTATCACGAAAAGATTTATTGGAACAGATACAGCAACTGTTAAGCTTTTTTCAACATATTCCCCACCCGAATTGGGATATTTGTCATGCCATGGGATCGACAGAGAGGTGCAGACGGCTGTCACACACTGGTTCCGATCCTAGGCGGCTGACTTCTGCGATAAAGGGATATAAAAGTTGATCCTACGGTATGGCAAATGTCTTATTTCCGGTGGAGAATATATTGAAAAATAGTTCAACAATATCTGTATCTGTCCCAATAAATGTTTCCATGAAATTGTGTTTTCTTTCTGTAAACTGCTCCTGGAAAACTTACTTTCTGGGAGGCCCTCGTAATTGTGTTCGAGTGGCCAAAATTTGTATAAGCACTTGTTTTGACATTATTAACATGCTGTAAGAAAAAAAATTAACTTTTTTATCTGCCCTCATGGGAATGTTTGCTTGTAAGTGCTGTGACTGCATATGAGAAGCCTTTATTCTTTCTCTGTCATGCTTACAGAGTACCCAGGTTTCACTTCCATAATGAAGCATTGGTTCCGAGATGACATTATGCATTCTAATTTGGAGTTCGACATATTTTTCCTCAAATGTGTCTTGATTATACAATTCACTTCATTATATTTCTGTATTTGAGTTTTCAAAGAATAAGTTGATTATGAAGAAAAATTAATATTCTGAGAGTCAAAAAATCGAAATGACTGACAAATCAGCAAAAGAAAAGGAACGAGCTTACCAGAAACGTAAAAAAGAGATAGAAGGGAAGCTAGAGAAACCGGCGCAGAAAGATCAAGAGAGTATAGCACTCTCAACACGATTGCACCCTCTCTAATTTGTACACCATACATGCATATGGAGCACCGTGATATCATGCTGGCAGAACACTAAACAGAACGAAATGGAGAACGAGAGAAGCAAAATGGAGAACGAGAGAAGCAAAATGGAGAACGAGAGAAACAAAATGGAGAACGAGAGAAGCAAAATGGAGAACGAGAGAAACAAAATGGAGAACGAGAGAAACAAAATGGAGAACGAGAGAAGCAACGAGAGAAGCAAAATGGAGAACGAGAGAAGCAAAACAAGTGAAACAAGAGGGAGAACAAGAGTAGCAAGGCCTACATTTGCACGATAGCACTCTAATTTGTACACCATATACATGAATATGGGGGACCGTGATATCATGCTAGCAGAACACTAAACGGAACAAAAAGGAGAACAAGAGGAGCAAACGGGAGAGCGAGAGGAGCAAATATTTATACACCATACATGCATTTGGGGCACCGTGATATCATCACTTCAACCATAGCGAATAATGTAATTGTACATAAAATTAGCCATATGATGATCCATCTCACCCCTCGCAGTTTCTTTTGCACGATACCTTAGTTACGAAACAGCGCTGAATGAAACGGTAGCGTCTAAAGAGTATATAAATCTATATATTGGTTTTGATTAGAATCATGTTTTAATTCGGAGAAATAAAATAGAAATATTAGGGATTATGTTGGGAATATTTTTATTTATTTCTTTTCACTTCAAAGTCACAGGAAATATTGAAAAACTGGGCTTGAAGGAGAACATTTTGTTCTAAAAACTTAGCAGATATGAAAAACAATACAAATAAAATAAATATTCGAAAACACGAGTTTCCTGTGTCACGAGTTCCAGAGGCGACGTGCTCTTCCGTCAGACAGATTCTGTCTGTCTCCTAATTAGACTGAACTCTCTTTGATTTCTTTCTCCAAACTTCCGTTCAAGTACGTTGTTATGTGCACAAAAAGGGCGAAGGAAGACTTCCATTGCTTTAAGCTGGAAGAGGTGCAGACATTTTTTTCTACCGTGTAAATAACTTATAAAATATCAATGTCATGCAGGTAACGCAGGCTTTCTCAGCATATGTTTGACGTTTCTAGAAGCAGTTGATTTCGTTATTGTGTGGCTGTTTTTAGTTTCTTGTTTTGAGACATTGAGGCATCATTTAAAAATAGACTAGATGTTACAGTGAAATCATTTAATATGCACCCAGCCTACCTCGATGGTCCCATTCTTATCATGCTGGCAGTTGGATCAGAGGTTCTCGGGTTCAAAATCCGACAGATGAATATGAATTTTAAAGGGCGATGAAATTCTTAACATGACTTTCTTTGGGAGGGAAGTAAAACTGTCAGCATTGCACAGAAAAATCGTATTTTGCTAATCCCAGAAAGTGAAACATATCACTTTGTATTATAGTTTTAATCGATTATTTAATGACGCTGTGTCAACTACTAGGTTACTTGTCAATGGACTTGGTGACAGTGAGATGGTATTTGGTGAGATGAGGCCGAGGATTCGCCTGACATTCGTCTTACGGTTGGAAAAACCCGGGAAGAAACCCAATCAGGAAATCAGCCCAAGAAGGAATCGCTCACGCCCAAGCGCAGTGCAATCGCATTTGTCGCTGAGCTACGCTGGAGAAACTTCACTTATAAACTGAACTGTTGAAGCAGACGTAAATTTTTTATATTGCTCAAATTTACATTTTATGCAAATCCATGTTGAATCTTTCGTACACTACTTTTAACACTTGAATATAAATAATTGATTAAATGGCGATCTTACTCGTGTTAATTATGTAAGCATGTGCGGCTTACAGCTGTTTCGGTGCTACTTGACACCATCTTCAGAGCCTTCTGTGTCTCGGCGCCCAAACACCAAACCCAACCCAAACACCAAAAACTCAACACACTAGAAAAATATGAAATATACAGACACACTAAAACACACCCTAATCAAATTCCCAACACACAGATCAATTTCAGAACACACACGCTATTTGACACAACTCTTCTTCACACGAACGCACCCACACAACAGGCAGCGAAGTTGAGAAGGCACCGAGACATAGAAGGCTCTGAGGATGGTGTCAAGTAGCACCAAAAAGCTGTAAGCCGCACATGCTTACATAATTAACACGAGTAAGATCGCCATTTAATCAATTATTTATGCAAATGTTTGGATAATTTGTAATCTGTTATTTAATGGTGCTGTATGAACTACTGAGTTACCTATTTAGTGGTGATGAAATTTGAGATAGCGGGATGAGGCCGAGGGTTATTTTTATAGTTGGAGAAAACCTCTGAGGGAGGAAGAGAAGTGAGTTCCTATAATTGAGTGAAACGGTTAAGCGTAAGATTTTGTAAGACTTAATGTATTTTAAATTAACTTGAAGGAGATTTACATGTGTTGAATTATTAATACGGTACCTATGTCATAAACGTATAAATTAAAATATTACATTGCTGTCTGTATGTTACTGGAAGATTGGTTTGTTAGGAAAAGATGAGGATTGGCCTATGGTAAGAGAAATAAATAATATATTTTTCTGTGTGCGCACGTTATTTTTTTAACTTCTCTCTAGAGATGGAACGTCGATACTCTCAATACTCGAGTACCTACGATACTCAGTAATATCGAAACATGTCTAATACATCGGAGTAAGTTAAAAAAAAATATATATGCATTATTTAACGACGCTTGCAACTGCCGAGGTTATATCAACGTCGCCGGCGTACCGGAATTTTGTCCCGCAGGAGTTCTTTTACATGCCAGTAAATCTACTGACATGCGCCTGTCGCATTTAAGCACACTTAAATGCCATCGACCTGGCCCAGGATCGAACCCGCAACCTCGGGCATAGAAGGCCAGCGCTATACCAACTGTGCCAACCAGGCTGACTCGGAGTAAGTCCTCGATACCTTTTCGATACTTTCAATTTCTGTATTTCAAATAATAATCAATCCTAAATCCAAGAATGTCAGCACCTCCAAAAGGCAAAAATCATTCTACCTAGCACGCACAGTTCCCTCAATTAGTGACTAGAAAATGGAAATATACCTGTTCTCTGTTCAATGCAATACATGTGATGCCTCTACCTTTTTTCTATTGCCAGACGGTTAAATTAGTGAATACTGAATAACAAAAACTGGTGGTGTGAAAAGAGTACCGACCTTTGAGCTTATAGCTGTCAACTTGTCAAAACAGCTTAAGTTATAGATAAGCAATACCGTAAATATGGAGAAGAATAAACTGTAGATTCGTAGAACTAGTTACAATACTTGTACAGTAGAACCCCGATTATCCGTCACCTTATTAACCGATTGTTGGATTATCCGTCTGCCATTTTCTCCTTTTTTATTGCAGAAAAAATATTGAGTACTGCACAATATATTAGTACGTATTTTATTTTTATAGAGAGTGATATTACAAGCCTTTGTCCCCACACATTATGATCTACTGTTCGAGTGACCTGTTTAATTTCTCTGCAAAACGTCTTCCAGAAGTGTCAAAAGAAAACAATATGTTGTGCTAAGTATCGAAGAGAAGTGCGTATAATTGAGTGATTTTGGAAAAGAGGAACTGTGTTCATCTCACATTGGAATACGAGTTACAACTGTGTGAGATTTAATAAAAAACAAGGATAAAGTGTATTAATTACTTAAATCTATAACGTGAGACGTATAGTTTTCTATCTTTTCACAGAAATCCACCATAGGAAGTTTTCTTGGCCCTTAGAAACCCGTCATTGACATTCATTCATAGTGTTCTGTCACTGCAAACCCAACATTTTCCAGTCTTTCCTATTTTCTGCCTTGATCTTAGTCTTTGCATATTATCCACATATCTTAATGCCGTCTATTATTTGATATCTCCTTCTGCCCCGAAATCTTCTCCCGTTCACTATTCCTTCCAGTAAATCCTTCAGTAGGCAGTTTCTTCTCAGTCAGTAACCCAGCCAATTCCTTTTTCTCTTCCTAATCGGTTTCAGCATTATTCTTTCTTCACCCACTCTTTCCAACAGAACTATTATACTTAAAACTTCTGATCCACTACCTAATGTGTTAAAACATATGAACACGGAGAAAATTACGAAACTGCATTATGCAACACTTAATTTATAAAAGTTTTCTATGGTACGGATTATCCGATTTTTTTTCGATTAACCATTCAACTCACACCCTTCATTACCACGGATGATAGAGGTTCTACTGTAATTTAAAATAAAAGCAATGATGTTTGGCTGTGAAAATTATGGTGTGAGAAGAGATGTACTATCTAGCTACCTACCTACAATAATACCGGTAGTTCTTGAGAGAAGAAGGAAGAAAGGGTGCTATTCTTAATGTTTGGAAATAAATAGAATTCGCTATAAAATACACCGTATTATACTTTTTCTAATCCTTCCCTCTCATCTTCCAGATTTCTTTTAGCAGGTGATAGTGTTATTGTCAACACTGTAGTGTGTAGTTCGTTCGTGTCTAACCATTCAATAGAGTGCAATGCATTGTGTATCATGTGGAAAATTTACAAAGATGTTTTTAACAACTGAGTATCGAGTTTCGGATATCGGTGTCAAAATTTTGGTATCCGCGGTATCGGGTATCGACAAAAAACGGTATCGTCCCATCCCTACTTTTCTCCATCCATGCTAGAGTAAGACTAAAAAATATCTTTCTTGTTCCATTTTGTAACTACGTTATTGTGTGTAGCGGGCAGCATCGACGCACGGTCACTAAGGGTAGGATGCGTATGAAAGATGATGTCATCGTATTACAAGAAAATGGGAAAATTTTTATCCGTATAGGGTTTCATTAGACATTCACATCAGAAATTAATCATATAATAGCCCAAATGAAAATCTAATACACTTCTAAAAGCAGCTCCGACTTAAGTCAAACCTCGCAGTTACAGAAACCACTCACTATCTCTCGTGTAGTCCGGATTTGTGAGAGGCGGACCTTGCACCTCGCACGTCGCATGCGTCGGTTCAGAAAAACCAAGGCTTAACAGTACAGATGCCTGTAATGACTGACAGGGGTAGGATTAGTACTAGTAGGTTGATTCCTGGAGAGGGACATTTTCAAAGGAAAGAAAATACTAATGTACAATGCTTGTTGAAGTAATTGGTTTTCATCATTGATTCTGTTTTACTTACACATGTGTGCTTAATTTTCATTTTCACATTAAAATCGAGTTAAAGAATATATATTTGCTACTGAGAAGAGAAATATTTAAAAAATCGAGTAATGGAACTTTGAGATGTAGAAAAAATATTACATGTAAATTATATATAATTCCGCAGGAAAATTAAAATTGCCTCGAGGTATCGAAAAATCGAGTTATGGAAGTTCGACTGTGTTAGGATATAACAGTTTCTAATATTAAGTCTGCTTCATTGTTTACGGAAATCAGTATTCAGAAGTGATTGACATTAACAGCTGTTATTCACTTGTAATGAGATTCTAAGTACCACGCATCATTAACTTGCACTTAACAATACTACAAAAGCAAACTCTTCAAGGACAACAATTTCCTATTATGGGCATCGTCCGCGACACAAAGATGCCTTTGTAATTGGTGGTATGCGAAAAGGAGCTAATTTTTACAACAAAGAACGATTCCGGATGGCTCTACAGTGTTCCCCCGTTTAGAAAATACTTGTAGTTAGAAAGGAAATATCGAGTGCATATCTTCAATTCCTACAAAGAAGTAAATTTTTTTCGGAAGACGAAATTTTTGCTCTATTGCCGCAACAGTTGGTGTCAATTGAAGGGTTCAGAGCCATAGTGGGCTAAGCGCCATTTACTAAAAACTGAGAAAGAAAGGGTTAAAGTTAAGTGAATACCATAGTTTAATGAAGATTGACATGTCATTTAGTTTTAATGTGTATACTTTATATTACTTGCTATATGTTTTCATTGAATTATGGTAATGACTTCATTTTAACCCTTGTTTTCTATGGTTTTAGTAAATGGCGCTTGGTCCACTATGGTTCTGAACCCTTCAATTGTAGCCTATATGTATATATACATATAGTAGGCCTACAGTATGGTAATTAATTTTTAGATAAATACAGCCCACAGGGTCTTACTTACTTACTGGCTTTTAAGGAACCGGAGGTTCATTGCCACCCTCACATGAGCCCGCCATTGGTCCCTATCCTGTGCAAGGGTCTATCATCATATCCCACCTCCCTCAAATCCATTTTAATATTATCTTCCCATCTACGTCTCGGCCTCCCCAAATGCCTTTTTCCCTCCGGTCTCCCAACTAACACTCTATATGCATTTCTGGATTCGCCCATATGTGTTACATGCCCTGCCCATCTTAAACGTCTGGATTTGATGTTCCTCATTATATCAGGCGAAGAATACAATGCGTGCAGTTCTGTGTTGTGTAACTTTCTCCATTCTCCTGTAATTTCATCCCTCTTAGCCCCAAATATTTTTCTAAGCACCTTATTCTCAAACACCTTTACCTATGTTCCTCTCTCAAAGTGAGAGTCCAAGTGTCACAACCATAAAGAACAACCGGTAATATAATTGTTTTATAAACTATAACTTTCAGATTTTTTGACAGCAGGGTCTACATTCCTAATTACTTTATGATGATGATTATGACGATAATAACAAAGCTATCACATTACAGGCGTCGGAAGGCCCTCAGAGTAGAGGGGTGTAAAGACCCCCCATCTCACGAGATAATCGGCATTGAATAATACTTGGGATGTAAGCCTTACTTGGTGGCCACTTTTGCTTCCTGATAATCATTTGTTAGACTGAGTGAAACCCATGGCTATAGTGCGATCGTAAGGATTACATCAATGACAAATTCCGTGAGTCCATTGAGAAGAAACTCTGCGACCTTACGGCGTATACAGGTGTGAAGGGAAATAACCTTCAAGATTTTTAAAGCGAATAGCTCATGTTGTATGTAACAAAAATGTTTAATACCATATTGGTGAAAGTCCATAGTTTTTTGAGAGAAAAAAATTATTTACCCAAATGTTTAATACACTCATAATGGGTAATTGTTGCGGAGAGAATCGTAATTTTGTCCATATTGCTAGAAAGTCTAATAAAAGAATCATTTATCTCTCTGACGCATTTCAATAGCGTGGACGGTTTTCCAAGTAAATTTTATTTAAAAATCACTAATTTGAAGGCACTGACCGATGCGACCAGCTTGCAGCATTGTAACCAGAAAGAGAGATGGGAGGCAGTTCACTAAGTCAGACAGACCTGAGTTCGTTGACCTCTTACATCTGTATTACGAGAAAAAAGAGCAGTGTGTTAGCGGCGATGTTGCCAGACTTCTGAAACTTCCAACTTAGTTTCATAATTTTATTAATCGTGCATTTGAACACAAAACGTAATATAGGTTTTCTATCCATTTAAGTGTTTTCTATCATTCCTTTCAATCTGCAGGATTAATTCACTTCCATCCTGTAACCGCTACGATACCGCACTCTCCCGTAGTAATAATAATGATGATAATAATAATAATAATAATAATAATGATAATAATAGCCAAAAACAATTAGCCAATAATAGGATACAATAAGTATAATAATAACACAACAGTAGTAATAAAAATTGAGAAAATCAACAATAATAATAAATTATGGTTGTCATAATATTATTTTACAAGTAGGCAAGAAGTAGGTCTGTAAATTAAATGGATCGAGTTCACTACTATAGGCCTACAAGTTAGAGTTTTAATATTTCTGGAGACAGGGGAAAGAGATTTACAATTTGTGTTGTAGATAGAAAAGTTTGTGAGGTTTCGGACATTTAAACTTGGAACGCAATAGCTAGCGTTGTTTACGAAAGAATCGCAGGTTTTATCGCCTTTAAGGACCAGGAATAAAAATAGGGAATGAGGTTCTTGGCTTCCGCAATATAAACTGAACGTTTAAAATAATCACAATTTTTCTCGTAGCTGGTCCTGCAATCACTGGGAAGAATTTTATATAAACATGGCATACATGCACACATGCATAAGTGTTCTGCCCATGAGCAGATCTTTCACTGCAAACCCAGCATTCTCCATTATTTCCTAATCTCCGCATGTGATCCATATAATATTTTAATGTCGTCTATCATCTGATATCTTCCTCTGCCCCAAACTCTTCTCCCGTTCACCATTCCTTCCAGTGCATCCTTCAGTAGGCAGTTTCTCAGCCAGTGACCCAACAAATTCCTATTGTAACATAATAGTAATAGTAATAATTATAATAGTAACGATGATAATTTATTTATTTTAGTAGGTTATTTTACGACGCTTTATCAACATCTTAGGTTATTTAGCGTCTGAATGAGATGAAGGTGATAATGCCGGTGAAATGAGTCCGGGGTCCAGCACCGAAAGTTACCCAGCATTTGCTCATATTGGGTTGAGGGAAAACCTCAGAAAAACCTTCAACCAGGTAACTTGCCCCGACCGGGAATCGAACCCGGGCCATCTGGTTTCGCGGCCAGATGCGCTGACCGTTACTCCACAGGTGTGGACACGATGATGATGATGATGATGATGATAATACAGTAGCTATTTTATTTAGACAAGAATAATGGACTTGCAATTGGTTCATTCATAAATGCACACTGTAATAAAATTATATTTCAGTTATCCACATATTTTAAATAACTCTGTACAAACCGGTTGTTCTCCTGTGTATAACTGGACTGTAATTGCCCGGTTAAACAGCTGTTCTATGACGCTTGATCGTGGGACTGACGTATACCGTTGAGAGACGAAATTTGGAATTTTGATTGCATATTTTTCTCCATGTGTTAAATATGTGCGCATTCCTCCGTTAACGTTTTTAGAGCGTGTATAAACCCCGTCGTTAGGTTAGCTGAGAATCCCGGATTCATGCATAGCTTTCAATTAGAAGTAGGTGTAATTGTAAACAAGAAGTACAACTAGATGGAAATAGGTCCGGCCGCGGTGTCCATCTGAATGACCTCAGTCTAAAACAGTGGCGTGCCAAGCGGGAGCCGCCAACGCCTATGCGAGTGAGTGGAATGTACAGTCCCGCTCAAAATTCTCGACTCCTCTCACAGTTGTCAACATTGGTTTTGTCTTGCAGGAGCTGCAAGTCATATAAAATTATTTACAGCTTAACTTATTTTAAGACCTTTATATGACGTCAGACTTCGTTAACATAGACAATTGTAAGAACTTCTCAAATAATGAAGTACCATTTTCATTTACCTCGGAATTGCTAGCAAAACTAGTGTAAGTATTCTAAACTGAAATATTCTTGGTAATATCTTCTCTCTTCTGTTGCTTCTCCTTGTGCTTGCTTCTATTTCCTACCTTCTACTTCATCTGTTCATTTCCTTCCTATCCGTCTCTCTTTTTCACATACTTATTTCTCTTCTCTAACTACCATTATTACTATCCTATTTACTTTCTCATTTATTTTCATAATCTCATTCTTCAATTTTAACTAACTCTCCCATTTCTTCTCATCTTAATTTTCCCTTGTTCTTATTTCTTCCTCTTTTCCGATTCTCTTACCATTGTTCTTTTCTTGTCCCATTCTCCATTTCTTCTTTCATTCTCCTTTCCTCCTCATCCTATTTTTTCTCTGCTCCTTTTCCTCTTGTTCTCCCTTTTGCTCCTCTCGTTGTTCCTTTTACTCCTCTCGTTGTCCCTTTTGCTCCTCTCGTTGTCCCTTTTGCTCTTCTTCTTCTCCCTTTTGCCCCTCTCGTTGTCCCTTTTGCTCCTCTCGTTGTCCCTTTTGCTCCTCTCGTTGTCCCTTTTCCTCCTCTCGTCCCTTTTGCTCCTCTCGTTGTCCCTTTTGCTCCTCTCGTCCCTTTTTCTCCTCTCGTTGTCCCTTTTGCTCATCTCGTTGTCCCTTTTGCTCCTCTCGTTGTCCCTTTTGCTCCTCTCGTTGTCCCTTTTGCTCCTCTCGTTGTCCCTTTTCCTCCTCTCGTTTTCCCTTTTGCTCCTCTCGTTTTCCCTTTTGCTCCTCTCGTTGTCCCTTTTCCTCCTCTCGTTGTCCCTTTTCCTCCTCTCGTTGTCCCTTTTCCTCCTCTCGTTGTCCCTTTTGATCCTCTCGTTGTCCCTTTTGCTCCTCTCGTTGTCCCTTTTGCTCCTCTCGTTGTCCCTTTTGCTCCTCTCGTTGTCCCTTTTGCTTCTCTCGTTTTCCCTTTTGCTTCTCTCGTTTTCCCTTTTTCTCGACTCGTTTTACCTTTTGCTTCACTCGTTCTCCCTTTTGCTCCACTCGTTCTCCCTTTTTCTCCTTTCGTTCTCTCTTTTGCTCCTCTCGTTGTCCCTTTTGCTCCTCTCGTTATCCTTTTTGCTCCTCTCGTTGTTGCTCATCTCGTTCTCTCTTTTTGATATTCTCTTCTTCTTTTGATTCTCTGGTTCTTGCTCCTCTGGTTCTCTATTTTGATTCTCTGGTTCTCCCTTTTGATTCTCTGGTTCTCCCTTTTGATTCTCTGGTTCTCCCTTTTTTTGATCCTGTGGTTCTTCCTTTTTGAGCCTTTGGATGTTCCCTTTTGAGCCTCTGTTTCATCCCTTTTGAGCCTTTGGTTCTTCTTTTTCTTGTCTCTGATTCTCTCTTTTCGATACCGTTCTTTCTTTTGCTTCTCTCGTTCTCCCATTTGCTCATCTCGTTCTCCATTTTGCTTCTCTTCTTCTCCCTTTTGTTCCGTTTAGTGTTCTGCCAGCAGAGCTACCAAGGCGACGTTAGTCAGTACCCTTAGTGAAAAGCGCTTTTTTTTTTTTTTTTTTTCATGTTACGAATAGTTTTTACGCATGAACATATCATTGGTTTTGTGCGCAATCCAGGAAACTAAAGTTCTCTTACTTGGGTTCATATTAAATAATCATGTAATTTATTTGACTCAGTTTTCTGGCTAGCCCTGCATCCAGCACGACGAATGTTGCCATCAGCAACGGAATCACTTATATTCAGAATGAGGATGGCAACCTCACCCCCAGTCAATCTCTAACCCAGGGACATTTTTCTTAAATCCTTTGGTAAGAAGAATAAAAACCTTCCGCATATTATGCCGTCAGAGTCGATAGGGCCATATTCTATTAGTCGTATTGCAGCCAATTGGTTAGTCTCCCAAATTGAGACAACTCATCCTGCTTGTTTTTTTCCTGAGGCGATAAGATAAATGTCGGAAGGAGCCCTAAAACAATGGGCCACGGACTTGCATTTCTCCCTTCCCACACAAATTTCGGCATTTTCAAATTAAGCTTTCTGGAATCGGAGCCTTGGTTTTCGCATATTACCTTCGGTACTTGGGGCTAGTTTACTCGCACAGTGCAAGGGCTCGGATCCCTCCGCCTGCGAGGACTGCGGCTCCCTCTTACCCCACTCGCTGTCCAGGTTTATAACACCTTCGATTATCTTTCTCTGTTGCTGTTATATCGTGATTCGTTCTCCTCCCCCTCATATGGTTGCTTTTTGTGTCTTGCAATGTTCGAATATGAGAGAGGCAACCAAGACATTACAAACTTTGCCTTATTTTATGTGAAAAACTAATTGCAGAATCTGTGCTAAATCCTTAAAGGGTTAGGTAAAGTTCACAGCTGTAAAATTTTTGGAAATATTCAACATTTTTTTCCTTCATTACTGTATCTTGTACAATAATGAAAATTGATATGTGTGAAACAGTGTCCTTCTACTATTTGAATAAATATATATATATATATATATATTTTTTTTTTTCAAAATTCAAAACGGTGGCAGTTCACTTTGCAGTGATGAAGGGTTTCCCTCATAACTAATAAACGTCTTAACTTTTTCATGTTCTCTCTCTTTTATTTTATTGCTGAAGCTTGTGTTTACAATATCATGCTCTTTCAGCTGCATTCCTTAAAAAATAATATTTTTTAAAATTATGTGTTAAAAGAAAACTCTGATATTTGACCATTTTTTAAATGAATTTATTTTTATGAGACAATCTATCAAAGGTAGAGAAGTGAATTTGCATCATATTGCAGATATGATATAATTTTTTTTTAAATCGTAAAAATATTTTTATTGTATATCAGGACAGTGTTTTACACATACTAATTTTCATTATTGTACAAGATACAGTAATGGAGAAAAAACATGTTGAATATTTCCAAAATTTTACTCCTTTAAGCTGTACCTAACCCCTTAAGCGGTTAAAACATGAAGCGAGGAAGTGTGGAGAACAGCGAATATTGTTATAAGAAGGTGGAACAAACACGACAGACCTCCTCCTGCAGAGCAAACATCGGCGAATATCAAACTTCATTATACTCCACAAACGTGAACCGAACATAGCGCCAGTATTGCACCACGATAGTATCTGTTACGTTACGTCTATCCTCTCATGTTACTTCACATGAAACAGTGTAAAGCGGAGAAAGACAAGTGGCTAATAGACTCGGAGATCACATAAACATTTCCATTCCATCGTAATTTTCCTTGCAAGGACGCGTTTTCGCACATCTTTTAAATATATCACTCACTCCATTTTAATTCATATATTTCTTCTAACAGTACTTCAAAAAATGAACTAGAAGCAGTAATAATTACTATTCACAACGTGAGAAAGGGAAACTGAATTGTTGTGAAAGATGCAAAGCGTCTGTCATCTCTGTAACACCATTTTCAAAATCATAATGGAAAAAAGAAATAAAATGTGAATTTACAATAAACATGTTTCTTTTTATAAAAACGTGTACATTTCCACTCCTAGTTACGGGCCGTAAAATCTACTCAAAGAATAGATATAATACTTCATGTTCCGTTTCCCATTCTGGATTGGACAATCGTAATCATCTAATGATAAAATGTTTTCGGAATAGAACAGTTCGTTCCCAGCAGCCATCCAGTGATTTCTCTCCTTACCGAAGAAACGTGGTCTGTAATTCGAGATTGCGTGTAGACGTCATGGTCCATTTAAAAAATATCCAAGGGTCATAGAATGAAGTGGAACCGAGACAAAGTGTAATCCGAGCTTGGCAGTTTTATGATTCAGTTCCAAGTCAGGGTGGGACTTTGTACCCGTGCAGTTTGGCGTCTTGTAAATCGATTGCACTGCCGTACACATAAACACATACTTAAGATTTACAACCTATACGCTTAAACTCAAAGAATATGGTTAGATTCATCTGCTGCAAACTTATGTTTGACTTGCTGCAGAAATTTTCCCAGGATTTATTATTATTATTATTATTATTATTATTATTATTATTATTATTTTATTTTTTTTTTATAATTTCGAGGGAAAAATTGTTCCGGAGCCGGGTATCGAACCCGGGACCTTTGGTTTAACGTACCAACGCTCTACCACTGAGCTACCCGGGAACTCTAACCGACACCGATCCAATTTTTCCCTCTATATCCACAGACCTCAAAGTGGGCTGACAACCGTCAAGCAACCAACTTCGAGTGCACACTAACTCCGTGTGACTTAAATTGTGGTTTTCTGTTAACGAACAGTGATGTGTATTATGAAAATCAAGATTTGTCTCCACACATGATCCATATATCTTCTTCCGTTCACCATTCCTTCCAGTACATTCTTCAGTAGACAGTTTGTTCTCAACCAGTGATCCAGGGAGTTATACCTGAAATCTTGATTTGCATTATTATTATTATTATTATTATTATTATTATTATTATTATTATTATTATTATGTTGTATCACATATTATATTATATATTATATTTGTGTAGTATCGGACATCGGGTAATATCGGAAAGTGATGTTTCTTTCTTCCACAACCAGATGGTAGTAGCTAAGTGACATGGTTACGTTTCTGTATGCGACGTCTGAACACTGCTACTACCATCTGGTGGTAGATGAAAGAAACATCACTGTCCGATATTACCCTATGTCCTATACTACCCAACTCTCCCCTATATTATAGTACGTTATATTATATTGTACTATATTATATATTATATCATATTATATTATTCATTCATTCATAGTGTTCTACCCAAGGACAGGTCTTTCACTGCAAACCCAGCATTCTCCAGTCTTTACTATTTTCTACCTTCCTCTTTGTCTCCACATATGATCCATATATCTTCTCCCGTTCACCATTCCTTCCAGTACATTCTTCAGTAGACAGTTTGTTCTCAACCAGTGATCCAGCCAATTCCTTTTCCTCTTCCTGATCAGTTTCATCATCATTCTTTCTTCATCCATTCTTTGTAACACAGCTTCGTTTCTTACTCCGTCATTTCACACGCTCCATCCTTCTCCATATTCACATTTCAAATGCTTTATATTATATTATATTATATTATATTATATTATATTATATTATATTATATTATATATTGTATTGCATTGTGTTGTATTGTATTGTATTGTATTGTATTAATATCTACAAATTGCGGCAACCCTATTGTACAATGTCTATGTTAAGGTTTTAGATTACAGAACATGATTGCAATAACCTAAATTAGAAATGAAGGAACATATTGTAAACAGTAAAATGGAATGTTAAATATGGACTTAGAACTATAGATGGTTAAAGATAAACACAGACTCAAGAATACAATCATAGTAAATAAAATATAAAATGGGGGAATTATTAACTGACGTACCGGATGAATAGGTACTTATTTGCACAAATTTATTAGCATAACTCAAATATAAAATTGACTAACAGCTATTTACAATCCAGTATAAGTTAGATTGCACTTAGCAACTCGGTTACATTATAGATTTGGAGGAAATATGAACAATGTAATGCATGGATAAATACGTACGGTACTTAGGCCGTGTCTCAAAGCTCAAGTCCATACTACACACTAGTGACTAGCAACTAGGTGACTTGTGAGCTACACACTAGGGAGCTTTGGAAATGTATGCTTGAAACATGGCCTTCTTCATTGACTATTTTTCTAAAACCATGACATCACGGTGCAGCACTGAAGTAAGAAGGCAGTGTCCTAATGCAGTTTCATTACGAGTTATGTGGAAAAGATTAGGGCTTAATATATTACAGTAATGTTTAAAACATTGTACAGAAGGTACTAACAATGTCAGTGTTCAAAGTTAACGTGTTATTCTACACTATATTTACATTATTTCACTTCCAAAGCATTTTAAAATTTCATAACCCCAATTGCTGTTGAGGTACCGTATCCATGTTTGTTTAGTGAACAAGTCGGCAATCAAGCAAGCATTTTCGTTTACTAGCTACTACGGACTTGATTGCTATGCTATGTAGCTTTGGATCATAACTTCTGACGTCACATCCGGCTATTTAGTCAACAATCTAGTTCACTTCAGCTGAAAATGTAGCTTTGAGACACGGCCTTAGTAAATTAATTACTCATAATTTAAATTTGGCAAGAATAAATACTGAGATACATGTTTCTACGTGTTCTTAACAACGCAATTAGGGTGACTTAAATTTGTGGTCTAAGAACAAAAACAATGTAATACATGATTATACAAAACTTAGCTTTAAAAATAATTTACACTTAAGGTGCAGGAACTACATACTTTAGAACACGGTGAAATAAAACTTTTAAACTCTGATAACAACATCCCTTTTTAAGTGACAAACGAAATGGAGAATTATATGTACTGTTACAATTCTGTAAATGTGCCTTCATTACGTACCACTTAATTACTAAGATAGGGCAATCACAGTTCACATGTTCAATTGTTTGGAGATGTTGGTTACAAAAGATCTACCTGCTGTGTTAATATTAAAATGCTTGAAATATGCTCCAAATTTTCTATGTTTTGATATAATTTGGATAACATAATGTGGGCCATATAAGAGTACGATAAATTTAATCCATCGCATACTGTGGTAGAACTGTTGCCCATTGGTCTTTCTACTGCTGGATCATTTCAATTAAATACAATTGAGTACCACCCCACAGGAATAAGGATCTGAGTACATAGCGGAACAATGTACCATATACCCTTATTGCGGAGGGATATTCAATTATTACTTCTATTTATTATGTAATAAGATTAAGTTAAACGTTTTAATTTAATTCAACTTGACCTAAAATTTAGCAGTCATTTAATGTTCCACTGCACGAAACTTAAAAAATAATATGCACATTCGTGTCAAAATGAGCAAAATTGTCTTAAAGCGTATTGTGAAAGTATGTATCACATTCCTTATACTCATCTTTACTTCATCTTACTTCCAAAGGCCTTGGTTTGTTCTAAATTTTAATTTATACTTCTTGTGAAAGTCATAGACAACCCAAACATTAGTGGCGCAGTGTTGGTTGCCAACTTGATAGGCGCAATCTGTACAAGAGTACACGTTTTTGCCGCTAGGCAGTATGTTCAGATCACGACGAATGTTGAATGTTTATGTGCAGTTGTGGAAAGTGACAAATAAATTTTCACTTTGATTATATGTTACTAGCGGCACGCGCCGAAGTTTCTGGGTATAATTTTCTATAATGCGCCGTGAGGTGACAATTTGGCATCTTATTACAGACTTGTATTGTTTCCGTCTTCCTTTTTCTTTTCGAAGTAGTTGACTATTAACGATGGTTATGTCACATGACCACTGTCGCCGCCTTCTAAGTCTTTCACTTCTCTTTGTCTTCGTCGATATACCTAATATGTAATGAGAATCAAATCTCTTCTGTAGTGAGTTGAGGAACAAAGTAGAAAAAGTGACAAGGGGTTTAAGAAATTCCGTGGATCATGTACCTGAAACATCCTTATGTTTGGTATATTGTTATTATTGTTATTATTATTATTATTATTATTATTATTATTATTATTATTATTATTGTTTAATCAACTGTCCGAAGACAGGTCTAAACCTCTCAAGTGATACCAAGAAGGCACCACTTATAAGGCAACTAGGCCAGGAGATAATGGGGTAGGGTGGCCAGTTTCTTTCCCCTCTCCATTGCATACATCGCTGACTGGCTACATATTACACTAATCATATTAGCATTGTTCTTCCTCTGGCACATATCGTCAAGTGAGATTATTATTATTATTATTATTATTATTATTATTATTATTATTATTATTAAATTTCCAAGTGCAAGAAGCTCTATTTTACAAGTATGGAGCTGTAGTTGAATTCTGCATAAACACTACATTGTTTAAATTGTCTTAATAAGAATTTCAGATTTCTATGACCAAAACTCTTCGGAAATATGCATGTACTTATGCCCTAAAAATATCAAAGTATGACATAAAAACATGGAAATATATCGCAAGACAAATTAAATATTGTTCAAAAATTAATTGGACGGTCTTTTTAGTCTTCATTCTACAAAATTATTTTTGTGAATATTATCTCCTTTTATCGGTCACAGCAGACTGTTGAGCCTGTAAAATAGAACGAAAGGAAAGAGGGCTGAAAATGTCCGACGTCTGTTCTCTGCGTGACTAATTCTTTAACAGCTATGTTAACAAGGTCACTATTTATGAATTACTATCTGATCTGACAATAGCTGCAGGAAAGAATAGTTTTTATCTTGTATCTAACAATTGGGGGTGGGCTTATTCATTTAAATGCGATTGAAAGTTTAACTCTTACGTTCATGCATTGGGTAATCAAAAGTAATATATTTATAGCTACTACATCTTGTAAAATCAATGGCTTTCTTGAAACACGCTATGAAATATTTCATATAAAACAATTTTTATCTCGAAATGGAAGAAAAAAACGAGCAAAATTTTATTATCAGACAGTGTATGCGGGATGACTTAAGAAAAAGTGAAGTTGTTTCGTATGAGAGTATATGGTACGTGCCGCGTCGTCCGTCTTTTGTGTACCTGGTGAGTACAGCAGCATACAGAACGAAGGAACCCCGGTCCGTTCATAGTAACATTGCAACGCAATGTGTGCAGTTGTGTTATCCTGCTCAAGTATTTAGTACGCGTTGAATAGTGTTGTGCTGATCCATTCATAATGTCGAAGGCAAAACGATCAATTCGCTCAGAGATACGAAGTGCAATAATTAAGAAGTATGGGAGTGACATTTTATGTATTAACGAAGACAATATTGTGTGTAATGTATGTAAAATTGAAATAAAAACCAGAACAACTCAGGCTATAGAGAAACATTGCAACAGTACATCGCACAGGAAATGCATTGAAATGAAATCTGAGGAACCATCTACATCATCATCATCATTTAATTGTGCGGGTCTAAACGAAACGTTTTGCAAAGATTTGTGCAACATGATGCTCATTACAAATATTCCTCTAAATAAATTGAGTGATCCCCATTTTAGAAGTTTTCTTCAGAAATTCTCTCGACACAAAAACTGTTTAAGCGATAGACGAAGACGATTCAGCTTCGACAACTTACGAGAATATATCGTCCTTTACTGCAACGTTAGTAATTCCATCAATGATGACGAGGTATGCGCTACAGTACTTCATTTTTCTTTTCCTCCTGACTGTACGGAGATACAGTAGCATGTTGACGTCGTCTGTTTATGTTTAAAACCTGTTGAGCCAATGGTCTGAATGGAAAAAATTTAACATATAGTAAATGTGTACCTACATTCAACGATAAGTCATCCCGCATCTACTGTCTATTTATTATACAGGGTGCGTCAGAAAGAACGGATGGATTTCACATGGCAAGAAAATTGTAAGGATTCATCAAATCAAAAATTTATTGTTATCAACATATTCACCAATACATGCAGTTTATTTATGGAAAACAGCATCATCCATATGATGTCCTTGGCTTTCAATATAGGCATCGAGGCGTTTTCTGATGTTCGCCATCACTTTCACAGTCATAGCTGGTGCAATTGCCACGATTTCTTCACGAATTGCTGTCTTCAGTTCGTCCAGTGTATGTGATCGATGTTTACAAACTTACGCCTTCAAATGGTCCCAAAGAAAGAAGTCGCAGTGCAATAGCATGCATGCGGGCGGACAACATAGTGTCGGTCTCCACATTTGCTGTTCGCTCCGTGTTCGTCCAGGTGAATTCTTCTTTAATGTTGAACCTGTGATACGAAATGAAGCCACCCACCGCAAAATTGTATTCCGAGTTGGAATCCTAGTGTGGCATCCGATGTCGAAATGAGTCCTGAGTGGCGATCACAGACTCTTCATTTTTCAAAAATGTCTCTACGATGAAAGCACGTTGTACACCAGACCAACACCATATTCTCAACTGAAACTGCATTCTATGGCTGACCCAACAGTCGTGGTCCCCCTCACTATATCTCTCTCTCCTCGTTGCGTATCGATAGTTTGAAATCCATCCGTTCTTTCTGACGCACCCTTTACTTTTTTTGTTTGAAATATTTCAAAGAATAATCCCCTGAAATTAATTACACTACTTGCGGTTCACCCTGTATATAATATGCTATCTTCATGGCAATCACTTTTATTATATTTCTGAAATGATATGCGACCTATTTTCCAGCTCGCAAGGAAACAATTCGTAGCGTGGCCACTGCAGTGAGATATCGCCGCAGCTTTCAAGTTCATCTGGCCGCATCAAGATTTATGCTATAGTCAAATTCACCCTTAGTTGAACATGGCGTGTAGAGGCCGTTGCTTTTTGGATGCATGCGGTCTGGAGAAGGCCTATGTCACTGCATTTTTTATTTCCGTGACCGCATCGAACTGAACCTTGGCTCGATGCCGTATCGTATCCGAATACCACAGTTCAACTTGACCTGTCCACACGCAAGGCTTGTCTCGCTCCGTTCTCGTCCATTTTTGCAGGACCTGTTTGTCAAATTCCATGCTGTCTCCGTATGAATATAGTTCACGGAATACGTTTTCATTTGCATATGGCCCGTTACTCTCATTTCAGAGTCCAGTGAGCTGTGTAATACTGAACGTTATACAGAGACATTTTCTCAGTCTCTTGCGTCGCAATTCTGTATACAGAATGTCTCAGAAGGAATGTAAAATACTTCAGGAACATGTAGTTTCGGTTAATTTACATCGATTTAACCAGATATACCTCTGTCCGGGAGCCCCGGTTCCCTTGTGGTATCTCAATAAATCTCCATCGTGTCGGTCTGGGTGGCGCAATCGGTAGTGCTGGTCTTCTGTGCTCGAGATTGCGGGTTCGATCACGGCCCAGATCGTTGGCACTTAAGTGTGCTTAAATGCGACAGGTTCATGTCAGTAGATTCAGCAGGAGACAAAATTCCGACACATCGGCGACGCTGATATAACCTCGCCAGTTGCGAGAGTCGTTAAATAAAACATAATTTATTATCCATCAATATCGCGGGTGTAGCATGGACCAGGCTCCAATGGCGCAATCTGGGCGAGTCCTCCTTCGGTAAAATTGTTCTATACAACTGGCTTATATGGGTCAATAACGAACAGTGTCCACACCTGTGGAGTAACGGCTGGCGCGTCTGGCTGCGAAACCAGGTGGCCCGGATTCGATTCCCGGTTGGGACAAGCTACCTGGTTGAGGTTTTTTCCGGGGTTTTCCCTCAACCCAATATGAGCAAATGCTGGGTAACTTTCGGTGCTGGACCCCGGACTCACTTCACCGGCATTATTACCTTCATCCCATTGAGACGTTAAATAACCTAAGATGTTGATAAAGCGTCGTAAAATAACCTACTATAAATAACGAACAGTCACTAAGTAATTGCTACAGTGTGAGACTCACCTCACCGGCCCTCATCGGAGAACTTCACAGGGGAAGCTGTGAGTGGAGACGTAGTGGAATTAATAAGAAGTGTTCACAGGCTAAAGGTCTGACCATTCAGCTACCGCAGGGGTTAATACATTTATAGTGATTCGTTCATGTATTTATGGAGATTGTACTGTAGACGTTATCAGTCGGAAACTGGCGAATAGGGGCGTGGTTTCAAGTAGCTTTGGGGTGAGTAACAGTTGATGCAGTCTTTTGCATTATTCACAGGACCGGTGAGGTGAGTCCCATATAATATTAATTTACTTACAAATGGCTTTTAGAGAACTCGGAGATTCATTGCTGCTCTCATATAAGCCCGCCATCGGTCTCTATCTTGAGAAAGATTAATCCAGTCTCTACCGTCATATCCAACAACACTCAATTCCAGTGGCGGCTCGTGAAGAATGAAATTGGAGGGTCACATAATATTGGGTCGTAAAAAGCACATGAACAAAGAAAACCCCGAGCAACACACTGTATAAGCAGAAAATAACACAAAAATATCCTAATACATGTTCCTGAAAACTTAATGCTTGTATATGAGATGAAATCGTCTCTCTTCAGCTGCAGCAAATTCTTCAAAAATCTTCTTATTGAATTCAGGAATGTCACGAAACACTTGCTTCTCCAGAGAGAGCACAGCTAATGCATTCAGTCTTTCATTTCTCATTGAATTTCTTAAAATGTTTTAATACGAGTAAGGGTTGAAAACCAACGCTCACTTTCGACTATTGTTCTTTCGCAGCAATTCTGTCCGCGTATGTTAAATGTTTCGATTGTAAGTACTTAATTCCATTCATTATAAAACGTTAAATAATCATACAATATAAAATCGTAAGTTGTACACGCGGAACTCGTTTAAGAACCAAATATATGAAAACTACATTTCTTAACATTAATTTCCTAATGTAATATATTTATTTTTGTATTATAAATTAAAGCCGGTACACGCACTGCCGCACAGACCAAAAGCACGAACTCAAATAATGCATTTTTCAGTTATAAACTCTCTCAGTTGAAGTGAGACAGTTTATCACTCTCTGGATCAACAAAGTTGTAAATATTCACCCTCCAACCAATGTCACCGACCTCGACCACAGCCACTCAGTGCCCCTGCATCCACTTCAAGGACGAATGTATTTTTCTGACAACATGCCCAACGGTTAAATAGCAGGAGAGTATCTCTATTATAGTGGCAGCGTGGACGTTAGGTGCTAGCGCTCCTGTCCACTGAATCTCTTCAGAAAGCGTGCTATTAGATTGAAGCAAAGTAGATAGTAGCATGAAAAGAAAATCTTATAGAGTAAGGAAATTCTGATTAAATAACATTAAATACAAAACATTTAATTCTAATATATATTATTTTAATGTACCGAAGTACGTATGATATTTCCATGCAGATATTCTGCGTCATCATACGATGAAAGAGTAATGGAACGGAGAAAAATTCCCTCCGGCGCCGGGATTTGAACCCGGGTTTTCAGCTCTACGTGCTGATGCTTTATCCACTAAGCCAGTCCACACCTGTGGAGTAACGGTCAGCGCGTCTGGCCGTGAAACCAGGTGGCCCGGATTCGAATCCCGGTCGGGGCAAGTTACCTGGTTGAGGTTTTTTCCGGGGTTTTCCCTCAACCCAATACGAGAAAATGCTGGGAAACTTTCGGTGCTGGACCCCGGACTCATTTCACCGGCATTATCACCTTCATTTCATTCAGACGCTAAATAACCTAGATGTTGATACAGCGTCGTAAAATAACCCAATAAAAATAAATCCACTAAGCCACACCGGATACAACCCCGACGTCGGATAGAATCGTCTCAGATTAAGTTCCAACTCTTGGGTTCCCTCTAGTGGCCGCCCTCTCCACTACGTCATAGATGTCTATGAACGTAGGACCGAAGTCCACACATGTGCTGAGGTGCACTCGTTATGAGTGACTAGTTGGCCGGGATCCGACGGAATCGCATATCATATATATTATTTTAATGTACCGAAGTACATATAATATTTCCATGCAGATATTCTGCGTCATCATACGATGAAAGAGTAATGGAACGGAGAAAAATTCCCTCCGGCGCCGGGATTTGAACCCGAGTTTTCAGCTCTACGTGCTGATGCTTTATCCACTAAGCCACACCGGATACAACCCCGACGTCGGATAGAATCGTCTCAGATTAAGTTCCAACTCTTGGGTTCCCTCTAGTGGCCGCCCTCTCCACTACGTCATAGAGTTGGAACCCAAGAGTTGGAACTTAATCTGAGACGATTCTATCCGACATCGGGGTTGTATCCGGTGTGGCTTAGTGGATAAAGCATCAGCACGTAGAGCTGAAAACCCGGGTTCAAATCCCGGCGCAGGAGGGAATTTTTCTCCGTTCCATTACTCTTTCATCGTATTTAATTCTAAATTAATGACAGGGCAGGAAGGGAGGGAGCGTGACCCTGTGCCCATTTAAAGGAGCCGCGCCTGCTCAAATATATTTTAATATTATCCTTCCATCTACGTCTCAGCCTCCCCAAAGATCTTTTTCCCTCAGGTCTCCCAACTAACGCTCTAACCTACATGCATTTCTGGATTCACCCATACGTGCTACATGCCTGCCCATGTCAGAGTCTGGACTTAATGTACCTGATTATGCTAGGTAAAAAGTACAATGCGTGCAGTTCTACGTTGTGTAACAAATAGGTACTCGCCATTAGCAAAAAAAAAAAAAAAATAATTGCATCTTATCGTGTCTGAATAGGGTCTGAAGATTCAAAGGAATATTAAATACAAGATTACAGTTATACTGTAATCGACCTTGAGTAACTCTCAAAAACTGTTATTAATAAAGAAACTGAAACAATATTTGCACCAAAGAACTGATGTGAACAATACTGTATTATTGATGTGTTTTACTTCCAGTCTCTGCTCTTCATATATCCACGACGTCTCACTAGATATATACCACGCTTTTGTATGCACACGCGGTGATGTTGAGGAATGCGTGTTGCGTATTTTAGAAGAGGCATTGACCTCGGATAGGATTTTGTAAGATGTAGCGTGGACGAGGTGTCGTTTGGCCTAGAGCCACCACTTCACTGAAGATAAGATGGGCATAAGAGTTTCTCCCCAAGAGGATAATAATTTTGAATGTAGACGGCCTTTCTTTTCTGACAGTTAATTATTATTGATTTTGGTACGTAGACTATTACAGTCAGTTTCAACCTTGCGCAGGAATGTAAAAACTGCCCCGCGGGTCGCGGATAATTTCTGGTCCGCTAGATTGTTTTGTGATAAGCTGATAAAAAATGAATACTATTATTAGCCACAGCCGAAACTAATTTGGTAAAATCATCATAAAGATTAAATTGTGAGGTTCCATTAAGCATGAGCCGAATTATGTACGTTATTTAAATTTTCTAAGCAATGTATTACAACGAATAGTATTAATTTAATATAATTATACAATGCACAGGAAGTACAGATTCTAAAAAAGAGTATGTAACAAGTACGAGCGTTAGAAGTGAAACATATAGTAATCTTTTAAGTGTTTTTACACTGAGGGTGATAAATTAGGATCAACTTTAACAGTTTCATACTCACAATCAATATTATTCAGAATTTAAAAAGGGAATAATAGGTTTATGATAGATAAAATAAGATACGTAGAAATAGTGCACATAAAACTAAATTAGTTTTAAAATACTTTCTGAACACTTTTATTTGATGTAATTACAATTAATGTGAATTATAATTAAATTCTAGGTCAATGGACACCAGTTGGATCTGGAATTGCACTCGTTCATTGTTGGCAGTGTAGAAACATTCACTAAATCGTTGACACTTCGTAACTGAACTGCAGAAGAGAGGTTACAAAAATGCCTTTTTTATTTCCCAGAATTCTCGCACTCTACTTTTTTTGTTTTTGATTCAGTTTCCGGCTACTCATTTGCACTTTTTGACGCCACGCTCATGTTCGTTTAGCCCTTAATTTTGGCATATTTTCTAGCAAAAGTTCATCAACAGTGTTATTTCACTTACCGGTTTCGACTGTATAACGTCACAACACTACACAGAAGATGTACTGCCCAGCAGCACCCCCACTTCCACTAATCTATGTATTATTTGCATTGGTTGAAAACCGCACACATCAACTTTATTTACGCGATAACATAGCATCGTGCACAATAGTAACAACACGGAAAGCCGTCTTAAAGCGACCGTCACAGAATTTTGTTCCACAGCGTGCTTGTTAAATTAAACGTTTTATTATGCGGTAATTATACAGAAATGAAAACAACTTAGGTATGCAGGATTGACCCCCTGTAATTCTCATCCTTGTGTCGCATATTAAAGATCTTAATTTTTGGCTAATCTAATGTTCCAAATTTAAAGTCAAATATCTAGGAGTATAATGACCTTTCCGTGTTTTAATATTAAATGTTATCTACATAATTACATGCACTATCATACTGTCACTTTCGTGGGCACCGGCGTAACTCAGACCGTAGCGCGTTTGCCTGCCGACCCGGAGTTGCGTTCGGGCGTGGGTTTGATAGCTACCATCTTGGACTAATTACCTGTTTTCTTTTTTTCGAAATTTTCCCCAACTGTCGGCGCTAATTATTAACCTAATAACTAATTGATACAGTGTTTCAAATAATACCCTATATTAAAAATATATAAATATTACCTTCATTTGGTGCTGTTTTTGAACCCTTTGTAAGATCTATAATGTAATATAATAACATACAAATTTACAAGTTTACAAGCCAGATAACACTGAACAACAAATTTTTACTTTTTGTCTTGCTCAGAGATAAAAATAGGTGAATATTACTAATATGTGTGCCCTAAATCTGAATTTAAAATCCATATTGCCCCATCACGTACAATTTTCCGGGGAACATGAATTGAATTTTTTATGACAAAACTTATTTGTTTTTAATTTTGCAATGCTACTGATAAAATTACAACGCACTATGGATTCAAAATTCCTCATAATACTTGAAAAATGTGTACTGGATACAAAAATGACGTTACATAGTTTGAAACACAACAACAATAAAGATATTTCATGCGTATAATGAGAAAAATCTCGGAATTTGAATTTACATTTAAAATAATTTTCTGGATGACTTCTGTTTATAGCTAGACCCGGGACTGTATTTTACAAGGAACTAACAATTGTCTGCAAGAATGCTGGATGGTGATCTTCCTTTATATCGCCTTTCCATTTCAGATATTTCTTGATGAAATCTTTCCCCATGCTTGTCGCGTACCGCTCCAAATTTAGGAGGAAGTAAATCCAAATGAGAGTGTAAAAAGTGTATTTTGAGAGACATATTATACTCCATTTTATCATGTGCACTTAACATGGTTTCCACAACAAGTTCTATGTAGTTCTCTGCCCTAGAATTCCCAAGGAAATTTGAGTAAACGTCTTTGAAAGCGCGCCATGCCATTCTTTCTGTAACGGAAAGTTTTTCCTCAAACAAAAGGTCAGCCATAACTTTGTGAATTTGTGGGCCGATGAAAATGCCTTTTTTAATTTGACTTCACTCAAACTGGTAAACTTTTCCTTTAAGTATTGAAAACCACACCCTTGTTTATTAATTGCATAGACCTCACTTTGAACTGTTATGAAATTTACTTAATAGAAGGGACCAATATTTATTTATTAGAAGTACAAAATAACATGCCAAAAACCATAAAAACCGGAAATAAGTCATAAACTCGTAAAACTCATTAGCTTTTGTTTTGGTTTATACCGCCAACCCGCGCCAGATATTTCCTGGGGGAACGCAAAGTAATGTAGTGCATTATAATGTGCGTATTACTTAGTATTTTGTGTAGAAATTGAGCAGATTATTTTAAATTAGAAAAAATGATATATCACATTTCTATAACGGTTTTTATTAAGCACGAATGCAGACAACTTTAAGCCATATTTTTAATTTTCTGGAGACCTGTCTCTGAATTATTTTTTCACTAAGGCGAAGAGTAGTCTATACCATTGTATTTAAACACTAATATTCTGGTATATACACAGTCGGTTGAAACATCTTCTAATAGTAGTGATGTAAGATTCACATTGTGAAGTGTGGTACGTCAATCAATCCTTTATTATAAAATTTACCAATAAATTCCCCTCTTCTAAACGAATACTGTACGGCACACTGTTTGTAACCGTGTTATGAAAATTTAATCTTCCTTGTTAAGCGAGCAATTGATAGAAGCTGTCACGCGATGGCCAGACTGGAGACTTTCAGACGACAATAAAATCTCCATGACGACCGACTTTTGATTCGTCAGCAACTGCTCGTACGTGGGTAGACGCCCGTCCGTCCGTAACTTAACTTGCTACAAACTTTTTCTACATCGTCTCTAAACATTAAAACTTGTGCGTCTGTATATAGTGGTAGTGTTCATTATACTGTACAAGGTTTAATCAATATACTCATATTTCCGAACTGCACTGTATTTATTTTACATCGTCAGATTATCTTTAAGAACTGAGCTTCTACACATGATTTTGTACAAACATATCAAGGACCTGTTGCGATTTTTCCTGGAATCTCTCCATATACACCTCATGACTAGTCTTTTTCTCTGCCTTTCAGGTGATGCATTAGTGTAGATTCCAGGCGTTTCCCTGGTTCTAGATATCTTCTCCGTTTCCTACGTTCTATGTGTTGCCTACATTCAGGGCAGTCTGGAAACTTATTGAGTGCCCCTTGTAAGTCTACTAATAGATTTAATAAGATTTTCTCCTAGTTAAAATTGAATTCTTGACATTTACAGTGAAAAAAAGGATAATGAGACAGGTTTTCTAGGAGTACAGGACTGTCATTCTCAGTTCGTCACTGACCTGTTACATCCATTCTACTGGATACTCATGTCTGAAAAGCTTCTGTGTTTTGAAAGGGATGTTGGATAAATAATATTAGAAGTGAAAGATCCTGAACAATATAATGCTAAGCTGCATACTGACAGTTCTACAGGACAGTATAAAGATAATTTTTGCATGAGTTATAACACAATTACATTTTGTCATTTTAACTATAACTGTAGAAACTTTTTCCTACGTCATTATATAGTGTGTTAATTAAGTATGGAATGTTGCTAATAACTCTTTATATATTCGTTTTATGAAAAAATACCAGAAACAAAAGTTGTTAAAGATATCTAACTAAAACTTATACAGAGGTGTGAAAATTATTAGAATAATCTTAATTTTAAAGGGTTTTTAATAGTTCCTTCACAAATATTCATTGAATTGATGAATATTGGTATGTAATATTACTATACTGATGTAGGATATATTTACTAATAACAATGCCGGAAAGCATTGTTGTACATTGGTATTTTTCTTATATTACAATTGTTATGGGAATTCAGAAATTATTATATTATGTTGGCGGAATTGCAAACATAAAAAATTAATTAAGAAATGCTTTAAACAAATTGTTCTTTGCGTTTACATTGTTGTGAAGGTTCAAATGAACGTATACATCTGTTTTGTGCATATAATTTTTTATGTTTCCAATTCCGCCAACATAATATAATAATTTCTGAATTCCCATAACATTTGTAAAATAAGAAAAATACCAAGGTACAACAATGCTTTCCGGCATTGTTAGTAGTAAATATATCCTACATCAGTATAGTAATATATACCAATATTCATCAATTCAATTAATATTTGTGAAGGAACTATTAAAAAACCTTTAAAATTAAGATTATTCTAATAATTTTCACACCTCTGTAGCTGTGGTCTCACGAAGGTATTGATTCATGTACAGTGTGTGGCAAAAATATAACACTTTTTTTTTAAATGGCACCCTATATTAAATTTTACATATTTGAAATCTCCATTCAATTTTACATACAAATAGAAGCATGACGCAGCATAAATGAAGAATACACTCTTGTAAATGTTATGGTTCTTATGGTTCTTTCAAATGCTTTGATAATGTAACAAAAATAAATGTGTGTATTCATATGGAGTAAGCTATGAAACAAACGATGATATGATATTCCAACAACCAGTATACATCGACATAGTCCAAGTTCTATGCTGGTTGTCTCGTATGTCGTAGACCATTTGGTAGCCTATGTCATAGTCTGAATTCAACGTTTTTCATGGTCTACCCAGATTGTGGCATTCTCATGGTATTGTCGCTAGAAGTGTCATACTCGTACTCAAAATATCTTTAAATAAATGAATAAATTATGTTAAAACTCTACGCTGTCTGTTCCTTATAGATACATTCTTATTATGTCCGTTATTTATTCCGAATGAAACAAAGCAAATTAATTTGAGGAATTGGAGATAACTTACGTATTAAGAAATAATATGAGAAGAGGAAATGATAGATAAAACACTACCCAATGAAAAACGCGACTATAGAAAAGGTTGGAAATCCGAAAAAAAATAAATAATTAACATAACACATTGACTGTACGTGTTTAACATAAAATTATCACACGAAAACTAAAATTCGTAACATTTTACACACCCCTGATTCCGCCTGCGAAACAATTAAATGCCTGTCACATATCTGGACTGATATTTGGGTTTCGTAAACAAAAACGAACGTCTTAAGTCGGATACCTTGTATATGTATTTTCCTATATGCTTTCAACTTGAACCTGATTGAGTTGAAGAGAATGCTCAAATCTGCCAGGGGAAATAAATCACTTTTATTATTATTATTATTATTATTATTATTATTATTATTATTATTATTATTATTCCTCTGTAGTCTGACGCAAGCACGAAGGAGCCTATCGAACTTCAACTCATTTCGCACCTACACGTGTCGTATATCTCCCAGACTATCGCTTAGAATGAAATCGATTTCGTTTCTTGTTTTACCATTTGCAGTCTGCCAGATCCACTTGGAAGCTGTGCTTTTCCTGTAAAATGAGTTGATCTTTAGGTCGTGCTCCTGCGCAAACTGGATCAGTCTCCCCCCTTTCATTCCTTTGTTCATAGCCATGAGGACTCGTCGATTCTTCCTCCACGTGATTTTTGTGTCTACTTTGCTGTTAAAATCGACAATGACTAAGTCCTTTCCGCTCTATGTGAGTTCACTGTTCTATCCAGCTCGCTGTAGAATTTTTCAAGTTCCACTTCTGTGCTAGCTTTTGTTAGTGCGAATTTTTATTTCTTTAAATTTATCGTGAGGACCGCGATCATTTCACTAACTCTAATTTCTTCTGTGCATTTTAATTCTTTAATTTTTTTACAAACAATACTTTCTTCTGTATTTTTGTTTGTCCAATGTAGCTTAAGACGTTCCCAATAATTTTATTTCTGTTATTGTTTCTCCATTTTATGCTGTGCTGAGTCTCAGTAATGGTTATAAACGAACAAATTGAAAGCTACCGTAATAATTGGTTATATCACGTAGATAGGATGAGCAATTCGAGACTACCAAAATTACTGTATCAATACCGACCGATTGGAAGGAGGGACGTGGGACGACCAAAGAAGAGATGGAGAGATATGCTGTGAGGACGGAACAGGCATTTTGCCTATACCGTGAAGTGCAGAAGAAGAAGAAGAAGTTTCTCCATTTTCTTCTCACTTTGCATAGGCCTATAAAGTCAAATTTAATTTCCTGCATTGCGTGAACAAGTTCGGTTTTGCTTACTGTCATTCTCAGGGCTCTTACATTTAGGGTGCCAGTGCATACAGCGTGAACCAAGTAATGTCATTAATTTCAGGGGGTTATCCTTTGAGGTATTTAAAAAAAAACAATTTAATTTTGCTCGTTTTTGCGTCCTTTTCGCGATAAAAATTGTTTTACTCGTTTATGAAGCCATTGATTTAATTCCCGACATACTCAGTCAATTAATGAGAATAGTGATTATGAAAATAAGTGATTGAAAGAATTTTAGTTTTGTCCTTTAAGTGCACAGAAATTTGACCCGAACAAATGTAACTTTGTAAAATTCCTTTGCAGAACGAAAAGTTACATTAGTTCGGATCAAATTTCTGCACATTTAAATTACAAAACTAAAATTGTTTCAATCATTTATTATCATAATACACTGTTCTCTTAAATTGACTGAGCATATTGGAAATTAAATCAATGGCTTTCCCAAAACACGGCATGAAATGTTTCATATAAAACATTTTTTATCTCGAAAAGAAAACATAAACGAGTAAAATGTTATTACACTCTTTTGTTTCAAATATATCGAAGAATAACCCACGAAATTAATGATATTCCTAGCGGTTCATTCTGTAGTGTAAGTTAATTATACTCTCTTGGACTGGCTCACCAAGTGAAGTAGACTTTCGACTCACCCTACACAACTGTAGGAAGCGTTGCCATTAATGGGATGTCGGGCTATTCGTATTATTGTAATTGTTATTATTATTACGTCCATTACTTCCAGACAAGCATTGCATCGACGTGCCATACTTTGTCGTACCCTTTCAAAGACGCCGGGCATTTCCCTGATTTCAGCTACTGCCCAGACAATGCGTGTTGCAAGATCTTCTTCAGAGTTAAGAGTGGTTTCATAAACCACAGGTAGTAATCAAATTGGGTTAATGCATGATACCGAGCTCAGAAAATAAACAAACGCAGTCAAAGAATGATACTGCGCTGACTGAGTAAACAAACTGGGGGTAGCATTAAACCCCTCTTGCACTGAAAATAAGCGTCTGAGCCTATGGGTTTCTTAACGAAAAGTGTTTCAAAGAAGGTTATCTATCCGACCCAAAAGTTTGTCGGTCTAATTTAGAAACATCCTGTAGAACTATAAAGGCCTTTAAAGACCCATTCGGATCCTGGTCTCCCTTAATCTTCACCTCTAATCCTATCTCCTGCTCTTCCGCTTTAGTTAATAGTACTAGCATGGTTAACTTGAAGTAGTCTAGCATATTCAGCACTTTATTCCATAAGAAGCGACATTATCCACTTCACACATAATCTCTGTATTCCTCATCTTTCACTGTTGCTACCTCTCGTCACTGGAACTCTCTGCCGCCTGAAGTCAAGGGCTGCCGAACATTGAAATCTTTCAAATCCAAGTTAGAAAATTATCTTATGACGAGTTGCCAAACTAACTTACTATTATGACAAGTGTTGTATTGCATGTTTCCACGTATTCACATTTTTTTTATGTTCTAATGATATTTAACTTATTTTATATATTTTTTTCATATTTTCCGATAACGGTATATCTCTAATGTGATAAGTTGAGCTATATATAATCATAATTTTCCTTACTGTGTGTACTTAAAAATATTGTATTCATTGTATGCTTTGTACTGCACTATTTTATTACTACTATTAGTATTGTTATTACTATTAGTACTGTTATTATTATTGTTATTATTATTGTTATTATCATTATTATTATTACTATTATTATTATTATTATTATCAATAATTGTCTTATTTTTTATACTTTGTATGCCTCATTTATTTTTGACCTGCTGTTCACATTTTATTATGCTTTTTTCTTTCTTCCTCTATGTTATATATTATGTCTGATTTTTTCTTACTTGTTGTTTACATTTTATTATTATTATCTTGTTCAGTTTTGTGTGTAAAATTGTAGTGTACTTTGTAAATTTGTAGTGTTTTTGTAATGCAGTTTTTACTCCTGGTTGAATGTTAGAGAAGGCCGTATGGCCTTAACTCTGCCAGGTTAAATAAATCATTATTATTATTATTATTATTATTATTATTATTATTATTATTATTATCATTTGATGCCTTAATTAAGTACACCGGCGGAGAGCAGCGAGAAAATGAATAGGGAAAATTATAAATCAGAGAATTGGATAAACTCTGACGGTAGGCAAGAACTTTATTGAAGTAACTGAAACAAGATTAAAATGGTTTGGACACGTGGAGAGGGTAAAAAATAGAACATTACAAAAAATGATATTGTGGTGGACTACGGGGGGGGGGGAACGGGAAAAATACGAAAACCAAGGTGGGTGGATGGATGGATGGATGGATGGATGGATGGATGGATGGATGGCGTCAAAAGGAGTATGACTAGAATAGATGTTACTGAAGAAGATGCTGATAGAAATTTATGGAGGAGCAAAATTTCTTTGGGTGAAGGATAACTGCAGAAGACCTATAGTAAAAAAAATCTTAATAAAGTAATAATTTATTGATTGATATTTATGTGCTAGACAACAGCCATTCACCAATAAAAAGTCCAGCACAGTGATACAATTAATACAATAAAATGAAAAAAAAGATACAAATTAACTATATAATTGTGACAATAACAACAAAGTGAAGAACATGGATTAGAATGGTTAAAATAATAGTAATAATAGTAGTAATAATAATAAGTCATAATAATAATGATAATAATAATGATGTAATAATACTGTTATTATATTATAGTATTACTACCACCTCCACCAACCACAACAAACTACCAATACCTACCACCACCACCACCACCACCACCGCCACCGCCACCACCGCCTCCAAATACCTACCATCAAAGGAGCATCTTGTGCGGACCTCTGGAAAAAGAACTAAGGAAGAGACTAGTGAAGTGCTTTGTGTGGAGTATGGCATTGTATGGAGCAGAAAGACGGACATTACGACGAAATGAAAAGAAGCGAATAGAAGCATTTGAAATGTGGATATAGAGAAGAATGGAAAGTGTGAAGTGGACAGACAGAATAAAAAATGAAGTTGTGTGGCAAAGAGTGGGTGAAGAAAGAATGATGCTGAAACTGATCAGAATGAGAAAAAATGAATTATTTGGTTGGGTCAATGGTTGAGAAGAAACTGCCTACTGAAGGATGCACTGGAAGGAATAGTGAACGGGAGAAGAGTTTGGGGCAGAGGAAGATATCAGATGATAGATGACATTAAGATACATGCATCATATGCGGAGACTAAGAGGAAGGCAGAAAATAGGAAAGATTGGAGAATGCTGAGTTTGCAGTGAAAGACCTGGCCATGGGTAGAACATGTATGTATGTAACCACCAAGTATGTACCACCACCATCTACCACCACCAACCACCACCAAGTACCTGCAACCACCAACTACCCACCACCACCACCACCACCACTAACCACCTACCACTAACCACCATCTATCACCACCAACCACCACCTATCACCACCAACGACCATCAACCACCAACCACCACCTGTCACCACTAACCACCACCACCACCACCACCACCACCAACTACCATCACTATTTTCTTTCTTGTACCTTGCCTTTTGTTTTCTCTATATTTATTAAGTCTAGGCCATGCTCACTCGAAATATCTTTCCTTGAATCGCCATTGCAAGAAATTGTGTGTAAGTACCTCTCTCAAGCAGCACAAAGAGCTTCATGTGTTTTTCTTTTATTTTTAGAATAAAATTCCAATACAAACGATATCCCCGTTTGTTACATGGTCACAATACATCCATTATTCTGGATAACCGTATAGCAATTGTATAGATATGTTCCACTTTCCTGTGATTCGTAGTGAAAGTGCTGACTATATCTCTCCTTCGATTGTACCAGTCCTCTTACTTAGCGGTGAATTGTCGCCGATGTCCAGCATGGCAACCAAATGTCGATTGTTTTACCAATGATGTGTGGTTAGAACAACTGTCTAAATAAACGAAGAACAGACTCTGATATTTTTATACCGTAACTGCATTTAATACTGAAACAAGTGAGTCGTGATTTGCAGAAACCTTACAAGTAACTTTTTTTCTCTAATTCAGGTTTTCCATATAGTTGTAACATTAATACATGGCCTTTCAAGTGACGCGGAAACTCTACACGTCCAGTGCTCGGTATACATTATACTGTGGCAATAAGTTACAGTGAATTGCAGGATCACAAATCCAGGACCTGTGGAATTTTTTAGAAACCAAAGAAATGCAGCTTACTCTGTTGTTGTTGTTGTAGGGCAATTTGAGGAATTAACTATAGCCTACCAATCAATATAATATATTCATTTTTTATTTTGTGTACTTTTTCCAATAAATTACTTGGCTTAAATATATATGTAAAGTAGTTTAGAAGATAAATAACAGTCATTCTCAGTCTAATTTACCTAGAAATTGTTTTAAAGGAAAACAATAATTGTTACCCGTCAAGAATTGCAGAAACCCCATATGTCCACTCTATTCAGCTTTTTTTATTTCAGAAAATGCTAAAGAAAAACATTCAAGTTCATGTATAATAAACACTACATCTTATTATTATGCTTCAATAAAAGAAATAGTCATTCAAAATACCAAACTCTTTTGAAGACAAACAGTTTTTTGTGCCTCCTGAAAAATTTACTCAAATGGGCATGTGGGGTTTCCGTGATTCACGATTCAATTACTAATGCAGGTGCTAAGTTTCGGGGTATTTACACCGTGGTCAAAGAAGCGTGGAGCTCTAACTGCTTTACCTTTATCAACAATTTAACAGTTTTAAAAATTAAAAATGCAAATGGATTTTAATTATTGGTATGCGAATTGATCGTTTATATACCTCTGGAAATCGGAAATAGTGATTTAAAATTTTTATTAGCCTATAGGTTAGGAAATATTGTGACATCATGCCTTCAAGAGGAACATGTAAGTTACGGTGTTCATGTAAAATTAGAATGATGGAGATATAATAATAATAATAATAATAATAATAATAATGATGATAATGATAATGATAATGATAATGATAATGATAATAATGATAATAATAATGGAAAGGCGTAATATACCACAAAACAATGTGAATATAGAATATTCACAAAATACAAATGGATAGATGTTATTATGTTATAAATTATAATATAAAATCATATTCTAACATAATGACCAAAATTGAAGATCAATTTAGTGAATATAAATATATTAATATAGGTGTACCGCAAGGAACAATTTTGGGATCTACTTTATTTTTAATATATGTTAATGATTTGCTAAATATAAATTTAGAAAAATTTAATGGATCTATATATTCATATGCTGATGACACGATAGTTACTGTCAGTGGTTTTTCTTGACAAGAAGCATATAGAAATGCTAATATAGGTGCTAATAAGTTAAAAATTGGCTTGATTCCAACTTATCCAACTTAACTATATCTAAATCAACCTTAGTTCCTTTTTCGTTAACAACTGCCAGTATTCAAAATTTAAAAATTAGCTATGAATATAGACTAATAATACACAGTGAAAATTGTTTAGATCCCAAAAGTTGTAAATGTCCACCATTAAAAAAAAAGCCTCATATGTGAAACATCTGGGTATCATTATTGATCAGAATTTAAAATGGCTTCATCACATTACTTATCTTTGTAAGAGGCTTCGTAAAACAATTTATAAATTCATTAATATTCGATGCTACTTATCCATTAGAGTTCTACGAAATGTTTATTTGGTCATTTGTCAGTCTATTATTCAATATGACATTATTGTTTGGGATGGAAGTACAAAAATTAATCTCAGTCCGTTAAATTTACTACAAAAACGAATAATTAAAATTAATTGATTCTGAATTTAATGTATTTAATATTGAACAAATTTATAAATATACTCTGTTAAAATTTTATCATAAAAGTCTTAATCAGTTTATATTATAGGCACATAATCATGACACAAGATGAAATAATAATTCAACATTAGTAGAACCTAAATGTTTCACATCTGCGGGTCTAAAGCATAGAATTAATTTTGTCCCTCGGTTGTATAATTCTTTAGCTAAATTACACCCGGAACTTCTAACATATAACCCACTAACTTATAACAAGAAAATTAGAAATGTGTTAATGTCTTCAATTTTAATTAAATAAATTTATAGCCTATGTATATGAATTAATCAGCGTATATTATATTTGTATTATATAATTTCGGAATATATATTTTACATAAATTGTCTTACTTTATTTACGTACGATATTTATTCTTCTCTATGTTAATGTTATATTATATAATTTCATTGTAGCTGTAATTTTAATTTTAGTTCATATTTTATTTTATTTTATTTTCTATATTCCTCTTACATTTGATAATGTGTCTGAACTACGACCGAACACGAGCGCTGCTCATTCGGTCCTCAGATTTTGTTAATTTTATTGTATCCTCTTTTTGTATTGATTGTATTATTTTGTTTCTATTTCTATTGTTGTAATTATATTCTTTAGTCCGATATTCTATTCTGTAGTCTTTGTTGTTGCAGAACTGCAAACATTGTATTCTTCACCTGACATAATTAGGAACATTAAATCCAGACGTTTGAGATGGGCAGGGCATGTAGCACGTATACCGAATCCAGAAATGCATATAGAATGTTAGTTGGGAGGCCGGATGGAAAAAGACCTTTGGGGAGGCCGAGACGTAAATGGGAAGATAATATTAAAATGGATTAGAGGGAGGTGGGATATGATGATAGAGAATGGATTAGTCTTGCTCAGGATAGGGACAAATGGCGGGCTTATGTGAGGGCGGCAATGAACCTCCGGGTTCCTTAAAAGCCAGTAAGTAAGCGTTTGTTGTTGAAATAAATAAATAAATAAATAAATAAATAAATAAATAAACTTTAAGTTACAGATATCAAAATTCAAATGTTTAGGTTATGATAATATAGCCCTATGTTATAATTACTTTTGAGTTATGAAAAAGAAACATTCATATTTTAGGTTATGCGTGGACTCATCAATGGGCATTAAAAAATAAAAATTCAAAATCTGCAAGAATTAAATTTGCGTTTAAGATAATAGCAATGTCCGCAATGTCGTACGGCACGGAAACTTGGTTATCAAGAGACTACAGAAACAATTACAATAAAATAAGTCGGTCTAAATTAAATTCCTTATAAATAATACCGCACTAGATTAGATAGAATGATAAGGAATGAAAATGTAAGGATTGGATTAAATATGTAACCTTTACATAGCTCTGTTTTATTTAAATATATTTTCAAATACTGAGGCAAGACAGCATCGAAACTTAACGTAAGTGAAAAGTGGCCGACAGAATTTGCTTAGAGTTGTTTTACGTGCTGCAAATCTACGACACGGAACCCATAGCTCTACTAAACTCGTCGAGGAAGATCTTTACTTCCTTTGAAATCCATCGCTCTAGGCCAGGCTTGTACCCAAGAACCTCGGATCAACTACATAATCGTTAATGAACAGGATATCAAATTACAGACTAATTTGGGTCAACCAGCTGTCAAGAATGATGATAGATATTCTAAAACAACCTTTAAACTGTAGGCTGAGAGGAATAAGATAAAGGGTATGACCCAGGAAGAGTTGGAATGGTCTCTGAAGACACAACAGGAAAATATACATGAACCTCCAAGTGGATGGATTCTTTATTACTTTAAGCTAGTCCGTAATTTGCGTAATAACAGCATATTATATTGAATAATTTCGAAGGAAAAATTGTTCCGGGGCCGGGCATCGAACCCGGGACCTTTGGTTGAATGTACCAAGGTTCTACCAACTGAGCTAGCCGGGTACTCTACCAGACATTGATCCAATTTTTCCCTCCATATCCACAGACCTCAAAGTGCCCCGCCCCGGAACAATTTTTCCTTCGAAATTATTCATATCAACTTTACAGGGAGTTATACCTGAAATCTTGATTTGCAGCATATTATATTGCAGTGGGACCATAAATTATAGGCCTATGATGATGGTGGTGATGATATTTTTCCATGGAGTGATTACTAGAGTCCGAATTTTGTAGTTAATCTAAGTAATAATATAGTTAAACTAAATTATCATTACTTTTGTAGCCATCGATATGTGGCTAAGAGAAAAGCAAAAAATGTCGGTGAATCAGACTACAAAAGTCCTTATTCTGAAGTTCTGAGTTACTCGTACATATTTTGATGTATATTATGTTTTACACGTTTTTAAAAAAATAGCATATTTTTATCAACAGTAATCTCACTAGACGTTTTGATTTATCTGGAGAAAATCAAAACTCGAGTGGGATTTAATTGACTATTACACGATTAGAAGAAAGTATACAAAGATTAGAAGTAATGACGTACTCCAATACAATAAAATATTAATTGACTTACGAAAATACAACTGTCTTCAAATGTATTATTATACCATCTCAACATTACAAATATTACGCTAGATGCTTGCTAGATGGCAGTAGTGAGCAATGCCTTCTCGTCGAGAAGTTTTCGATCTATTATACACGATGGCAATGTTACTAGTCAAGAAGGCTTTGTTGATTCAGTTTCATTTTTATTAAAATGCAACATTCCACTTCAATTATCCGAATCCCAGTAATCAACGTCACTTGACAGATGATTTTCAATAAATCTTAATATTAAACAATCTCTGATACGTGACTATCCATAATATCATGTAGCAGAAGCTATAACATAACCTAACTAATATACACAAGTGTTAGAAAAGTTTTAATTAACGATGATGACATAAAAATAAACATGAATAATTTTAAAAGGAATAATTATTGAATGTACAATTTTCAAATTTGAATGTGGTTGGTGGTTCAATTGATGTTATATTGGACGTGTGCGTAATAGAAGTGGAACTCGTTGATTTAGGCCTACATGGTGTATTCAACTTATTCAGAATTTCCGAATGAATAATTTTAAAAGGAATAATTATTGAATGTACAATTTTTAAATTTGAATATGGTTGGTGGTTCAATTGATGTTATATTGGACGTGTGCGTAATAGAAGTGGGACTCGTTTATTTAGGCCTACATGGTATATTCAACTTATTCAGGATTTCCGAATGGTGCTCTTCATTTATTTGTAAATCGGATTTCAGAAGATGCATAGGTATGATAAGTAATTTTTATTAATTCTTGTTCTTGAATGCCAATGCGAGTCATATTTGAAACTGCTGTGCATCGACTGGAGTGGTTTGTAATTTTATATATATATATTGACGTCCAGACCAGCGCAGTTTCAAATGTTGGCAAACAAAGAAACAAATGCTAGGGAAGCGATAAAATTGTGCGATAAGCAGCCATGATTGGTTGAAATACGTCCTTTCGTACCGTTTTATTGGTCAAAAGAAGTATGACGTAGTAAGAGTGTAATAGTCACATTAATCTCTACCACCTCAATAATTAATATGCATTTGGGAATTGTTTATACCGTCTGTCCCTCAATCTTTCGCGCAAGCATCAATCAAACATACCGATGGCTGAGAAGTCATACCTCATATCTGTGAATTTGCAGGTAAATCAGAGTGTTGTTTTAAAAATTAATTTCTCTCAAAATTGACAAGCTTTTTATATATGTTTCTGCTTTGCAAGATGATACTCAAGGACAAAATATTAGTTAACTGCCCAATTCTGTGAACAAAGATAATAATAATTTCGTTATTCTAAATAATAATAATAATAATAATAATAATAATAATAATAATAATAATAATAACAATGTAGTTAAACTAAATGAACGTTTTTTTTAGATACGAAGTGTCACTTCTTGGACACTGATATATTATTTTTGCGACAAAGTAGATTCAAATTCTGACAATTAAAGAATGGACATTCTTTTACCATGTTTAATTTGTATATCACTTAGAGAGTAACTGTAAATAGTGTTACTGTAAGGAACAAACCCCAGTGCGAACTGTGGGTTTCATTGTACAGCTAGTGCATTTTTATTTAAGTGTAACTTATTTAATTATTAATTTTGCCCCCGAATAATCTACCGACAATAATAAATTGATGTAATAAAATGTGCATTAAGGTGAATTGTTCATTTTGTCTTGTGTTTGTTCCATTTATGTGGACATAGATTTCCTTCCTTGGTTTTTTTAATTTTTTTTATAAATTCGGTTATTTAATGACGCTATAGGCCTATCAACTACTAGGTTATTTAGTCAATGGGATTGGTGATAGCGAGATGGATTTGGCGAGATGAGGTCGAGAATTCGCTATAGATTAATAGATTACCCGACATTCACCTTACGGTTCGGAAAACCCAACCAGGTAATCAGCCCAAGCGGGAATCGAACTCGCGCCCGAGCGCAACCCTGTTCTTTCTTGTATATCGATATATTTTCCACCAATGTAAGGACAGACAGAAACAATTTAATAAGTAATATATTGCAATGAGATGTGACAATTAATATGGTCTCACAAAATCAAGTGTTTTAGCTCTGTTTTCTTAAATCAGAATCAGTGTAAAATAAATCCATTTAATAAAGCCTCGATTTTTAAGTTGCACGTAATTTTTTTAACTTATTACACATTTATCTACTTATTTCTCCGATTTTAGCTACATATTTATGTACATATTTCTCAATTTCCTATTACATAAAATCCAGGCTCTGGAGACAACGATGCAGGTAGCTGTATGGAGTGTATGGAGAATTTTATTCATTAACACATAGGCCGCTGTTGTCGGTAGAGAAGTCGACGGCCGCTAAATTACTTCTTCTTCTTCCTGGTACGCATCTCGACTGCCACTCTGCATCTTGGCTTCCTGAACAGCGTTGGGTAGCTTTGACATTTAACAGTACCTGCGTAACAATGCAGAGGGATCTATGTAACACGCAGGGAGATAAACACTGATGAAGCCTTTATGCGATAGTCGCATAGATATGCATCGGTATTCTACGCAATTTTATTATTTAATATTTCGTTGTTTGCCGTTCCAAAAATTCATCTCAAAACAACTACTAACTCATTGTTTATTTTTCTTTTCGCATGGAGCGCTGTTAATATCTTTAGTCTCAATAGTACATACAATGCAATAGTACCTCTGCTCTGGAATGAATTTCCTGCTTCTTGATTCACCAGTAACTTGAGATGAGAAGAAATTGTTCAGTACTGATGATCTAAAAATAATATTTTTCTAATTACAATAATTTTAATAGTAACAAATATCCAATTTAAATGAATGAATGAATAAATGAATGAATGAATGAATGAATGAATAAATGAATGAATAAATGAATAAATAATGATTAAATGAATAAATAAATAATGAATAAATTAATGAATGAATGAATAAATGAATGAATAAATGAATAAATAAATAAATAAATGATTAAATGAATGAATGAATAATTAAATGAATGAATGAATAAATGAGTGAATGAATAAATGAATGAATGGATGAATAAATAAATGAATAAATGAATGAAGAATGAGTAAATAAATAATTAAATAAATAAATAATATAATATAATTAATTACATGAGCATAAATTTATTTCGTGACAGTGTGTAGTACGTTGTTGTTGCAGATTAACTGTTATTCATAGCTTATATTATTCTCTCCATTAAAACTGAAGAATTGGGGGTATGATGATTCAAGCTCTGAGGGATCATGGCTACACCACAGTCTAGTATATACAGTCACGAAGCTTGAGTTGTAAGGGTGCTAGGAACAATAGACTGTGCCGGTACTATTTCGCATTGTCTGTAATGAGGCGATAGATGCAATCCTAGTGGTTAGCAACTATCTATGGATGCATATTTACTACATATTGAGCTTCGTGACTGTATATACTAGACTGGCTACACCGTCTGAGGAGGTTTCTGGTCTAGCCACAAATGACAGTACTCGGCGCATAAACAATATTTTATTGCGTTTAAGCCAAACTCCAAATCCGGAGTAATACAGGACCCTACAGTCTCATAGCGCCCAGCCAGAAAAGGTCAATTCAGAGAAGAAAAGCTATATATGACCCCACAATCGATTATTACAGACTAAAATACAATTTAGACAGTTTGACAGTAACGGGATTGGAGCACGGGGAATCATTCCAAATTGTTTTGCTAATTTCTGGACAACTACCCAATAGACGAGAAAATCTGTGTAATGGGGATAACTTAAGACAGCATACCAGTATTTATATTACAATAATTGAAAGAGCAATTTCAGAACCGAACAGAAGATATTTACAGTATATAGTTCCAGTCTTAGTGGAATAAACGCTATCTCTACTCCGGAACTCTCCCCACTACTCCTATTACTTCCCCTCTTTTGCGTCGCTGAGCTGTCAGGACTAAACAAATCGGTCTGTACCTCCATAACCGAATGGCAGACGAGCCCTTAGGCAGCCAAGTAATTATTTACTTTGAAAGGGAATTAACCAAGAACCTCACCTTTCTTAGCATATGAAGTTCTAAAGGCATTTGCCGAATGTCACCACTGTGATACAGATAGTATTCAAGTGGAACTGAAACTACTTTCTAATACAATAAATAGCTTTGAATCTAAAAGTGCGTGAAAATAAATTTTTAATAATTTCAGTTAGCTTCTCAAGAAATATACAAACTAGCTGTCATTGCATTGACAACTCCACCTTCTAGTGCTTTGTGTGAACGTTCATTTTTGTGTATGCGGAATATAAGGACATACAGTACGATTATTTAGTCCTGACTGTCGCCGACAATGTGCGCTTGGGTCAGGCGAGTCCATTAAGTTACGCCAAGGGGTGTTCAGGTTAGTCTGTTGCCTGCAGTCAAAGCGATCGGATGTCACGCATGCGGTATAGTGTTGTTTTTCCAGTACAGTTAAGCTGTACTGCATTCCTTTACCGACCTCTCGCCCTTATCTCTACTCCGGAACTCTCCCCACTACTCCTATTACTTCCCCTCTTTTGCGTCGCTGAGCTGTCAGGACTAAACAAATCGGTCTGTACCTCCATAACCGAATGGCAGACGAGCCCTTAGGCAGCCAAGTAATTATTTACTTTGAAAGGGAATTAACCAAGAACCTCACAAGCACACCATCTTGGACAAATTTGATGCTCTCCACAATAGATGCATCAATCTACACTAGCATTCCTACCGAGGCAAGCAAGTTATAATTTTTTCATTGCTGACATAAAATTAATAAATGTGGTAAATTACATTTCCTATATATGTTGTCCTCTACCGAAGACAGATCTGAACCTCACAAGTGATGCCAACAAGGCACCACTTTCGAGGCAACTAGGCCAGGAGATAATGAGGTAGGGTGGCCAGTCCATTTCCCCTCCGTTGCATACATCGCCGACTAGCTACATATCACACTAATCAGACTTCAGATATCCCTCTATGTAGACCCTAATACATAGTAATTTATATTAAGTACGTATGTAAATGCACAGACATTTTTCAAACCAGAATAGTTGCCTTATTATGACATTTACACTTCACAATGTCATTAACATAGCTCCCTCCTCCAAGCTAATGTCGCGTCCCTATCTGTCCCTCAGATTAAAAATTCTGGCTTCGTCCCTGAATTGAAAAGGAATATCAAAATTTTATTTCAAATCCCAAGCATGCCCAGAATAAAAATCGCAAAATTAATAAACATTTGACGTTATTAGGCCTGCAGGGATTCGATGTCTCTTTTTTACACTAAGAAAGCCTAATAAATTATTATCTATACTAATAATAAATCTGTAGCCGAAAATTTTCTGGTAATTTTCGATTTTCCAAAAATAATTGGTCCTAACATATATAATTAACCACCCTGAAACCGAAAATCGCATTTTTGAAATTTTTGTTTGTATGTCTGTCTGTATGTTTGTTACCTTTTCACGCGATAATGGCTGAACCGATTTATATCAAAATTGGAATATAAATTAAGTTCGTTGTAACTTAGATTTTAGACTATATGGCATTCAAAATACTTTATTTAAAAGGGGGGTTATAAGGGGGCCTGAATTAAATAAATCGAAATATCTCGCTTATGATTGATTTTCATGAAAAATATTACATAACAAAGTTTCTTTAAAAATAATTTCCGATAAGTTTTATTCTGTACAAAATTTTGATAGGACTGTTATTTAATGAGATAAATGAGTTTTAAAATTACAATAACAACGCCATCTAAGGCGCTGTACTGAAATAAAAACAAATGACTTCGTCTATAAGGGGCCTTGGACAACAAAAATCGAAATCTAGAATGTTTCTGTGTTTGTATGAAGTAATATCGGAAGCTAATTAATTGTTTAATTATTATTTCACCATTGGAAAGTGTAGTTTCTCTAGATGGACATAATTCTAAAATATTATTACAGTAACTTCTGAAACATATAGCAAGTAATATAAAGTATACGCATTAAAACTAAATGATATGTCAATCTTCATTAAACTATGGTTGTATGTAATAACAATTAAGAAACATGTTAAAGGAATAAATTGTCATTGCACCAAATGATTGCTCTCTGGACCAAAATGACCGCATTTTAATTATTTAAATACAATTTAAATTAAGTAACATATTAAACGATTTATCCTTTTATCAAACACGAATTTTTCCCTGGATCAAACGTCCTATTTTAATTATGTAATTACTTTATATTTATTTCTAACAGGTGCAGCGGAGCGCACGGGTACGGCTAATGCATTAATTAAATTTGCTTACTTACTCCTGAGCTTCACGGTCCTCTGAGAACCTTAGCTTCCTTCGTAATAGTTGCCCATGCCTCTCTATCTTCTGCTGTTTTTCTCCGTCTTTTAACCTTCATTTCCCTCAGATTGTTTTCAACAGCATCTAACCATCTTGTTCTAGGCCTACCTCTTCTTCTTATGCCCTCAATTTTCCCATTTAAGACCTTTTTTACCAATCTATCCTCCTTCATTCTTATAACATGCCCTATCCATTGCAGTCTTTTCTTTCGTATATCGCCAACTATATCAATATCTTTGTATAACTTTTGTAACTCATAATTTGTTCTAATTATTAATAAAATTTATAAATGGTAAATTAATGCAGATTCTCATTACATTACATTTATTAAATTTACGTGTGAAATATGAAACCAACAATAGAAATGGGACACACTAGTGCAAGTTAGGTTGTTTTAATGAGTGTCACAGACTCCATTTTATAGAAATCCAACATTGCGCAGTGTAAAACGAGGTTGAAAGAAAGTTAAAACAAGACTGGGGGTAAATCCTTTTAAAGCGTATGACAATTCTTACTCGGACAAAATAGAATTAAACTGTGTCATTGCTGCGTTACAAACAAATGAAAGCGGATATGCGTTGTAACAAGGAAACGTGTCCGACGTGTATTGAGGCGCGGGCGTGGCCAGCCTGTCGGACTTCCATTCATTGCCAGGCCGTCTCCGGCGCTTTCAAGTATCGGTTTCACATCGTGGCACAATGCAATCCGCTTCACTGTTTCCCACATTTACTGATTTTTGCAGCGATAATTGAAGCTTCATCGTTGCGTCAGAAGACCGTAAACAATTACAGATCTTATGTGGGATTTTTTAGATCACTTGAAGAAAGATATAGTAAAGAGAGAAGGTGTTGTTTGTCTAGTCAATTTTCCTTCCTCCTTGTACTGAAGATGTAAAGTTGCGAGCAAATGATCATCAGACTTCAACAAAAGTCGAACAGTTCAGTAAATAAAGGAGCAGTTAAATAAAAAAAAATGTTACAGAGGATTTGAGGAAATCCCTATGATTGCGAACATCTTTACAAGGATTAGGGTAATGGAATTAGGATAAATAAATACCGTAGAACCCCGCTAATCCGAACATACCAAGAGACAGAGAGAGAGAGAGAGAGAGAGAAGCGGAAGGAGAAGAATAGTATTTCAACTGAAATGAAACGGTATTTAGAAACTAAAAATGTACAATATAGCCTACATACAATACGTACAACTTAATTTATGACTAGTGAATGAATTAGTCTACTATTATAATTAGGGATCGTACTTTGTCCCAGAAGACTACAAGATTATGTTACTGCAGTTTCTAAGTGGACGACGCATGTGCATCTAGCAAGCGAAGTACTTGACTGACGGCTTACGCGAGTCTTGTTTCGTAAAATGAGGTAAAATGAAACTTGGACCGCTTTAACAATTACACAATTACAATTTAAATTATTTACACTATATACAATAGAATTCGCTATTTTTACTATTTCCACTATAATAAAGTGTGCAGGCCTACACTGATCAAACATTATTTAAACTATTATGTTTATATACCGTATTGCATATTGTAATTCAAGGTATTTTATTTCATAATACTATGGCCTACTTTTTTTTATATAAATTGTGTACAATAGTGTAAATACTGTTTGATAAATGTAAGCCTTCATTCTTCATGGTAGTGTAAATAGTGAAAATAGCGTATTTTAGTGCACATAATGTAAAGTAGTGCCAGGCATTGACTACTTTCAAAAGCCAATTGTCAGAAAAACTGCTTTTCGCCTCGGGAATAAAGATCTTTCTTCAGATATTACTTTTGTAGGATATTTATTTTTAATATATTAATTCTCCTTCATGATATTAATCATTCCTTCGATAAAAAAAATGCTGAATATTAATTATTTAACTCTTAGAATTAAGTTAAATGCAACTAAACAGATCTACATTATTTTGCCACTTACTACTATCATGTTATTGTAATAATAATATAATAATAATAATAATAATAATAATAATAATTATTATTATTATTATTATTATTATTATTATTATTATTATTATTATTATATTTATGGCTTTATTCTGCCAGTAGGAATGAATTGATTTAATGGTAAACAATTTGCAACGTACTCTGAAACAACAGGCTACAGTAATTATACCAAATCGAGGCTCGAAAAATAATGTTTGAATGATAATACAAGCATTCATATAAAACAATCCTAGTAACAAATTTATCTCCAATAGAGGTTCGATAAAATATCGGAATGAAATCTGTAAGGTTATCAGATTCACTCGCAGAAAGCCAACTTCATAACAATAAATCTCTCGGTAATTTGTCAGAAATTTAAATCCTATGTAGTGCCGTAGAAACCTTGTCCTAGAACAACAAATTTAACAATAAATTTTCCGGCATCAAGATCCAGTAAAATATTGGAATTAAATTTACAAGGATAGCAGATTTAGTAGTGGAAAACCAGCCACATAATAAAAAAGCTGACAGTTCCAAACTTTGCTGTAAATGACGAGCAGATAAGAATACCTGCAGACAACAAATCTTATAATAATTTTTTTGGATAAGAGTATGACAAGGATAAAATACTTGTTCACACAATATAGGCTTTGGGGCCTATATAGTCTATTTACAGATAGGGTGAAAGTGATGTAACTAAACAGATCGAAAGGGGCAATAGAATACATTAAAATAAATAAAATACTTATTATGGGTTTTGTAATTAAGTGCATGGTCAATTAAATAATTAGGCTGAAATTCTGTATAGTTTGGCAACAACGTATCACCGGCTCACCTGCTAATACACACGAACTCGGATCTGAATAGCAGCATTCCGTTCCTTAATCACTGCGCTAGAGTTGCCAGATTTCTTAATGGCAGGAAATAAAAATACAAGTTAATCTTTTTATTTAATTTACAAGAAAATCATCCATTTTATTTAAAAACTGCAAAGTGATGAATCATTCTTGATCAGTTTCTCTAATGGTAGGAGAAAAATCAGATTTCTACGTATAATACTTAGAGACTAGAACAGTGTTAATGTTCAGAGGATTTTTTTTAGAAAGTATTGATTTGGTATTAATATGGTATTATAATTTTTGTTGCACTCTATCTTAAGTTACCAGATGTGTTGATTACAACCTTTGTATAACCATTTACGAGTATTATTGTATTGCTTGTTTGTATTATTAATTGCCCTTCCTCATTTAAATACTTAAATTAATGATATTAATATAGATCTTAAGCTTTGTTTAATAGTAGGCTATACAAATTTAATTTTTAATGTGTTTGCATTATCTTTTTTTGTTTCGTGTTAGTGTCATTGTGAACGTTTTTTTTTTGTTTTGTTTTTCGGCTGTAGATGAAGGGTTTAGAGCCATAGTAGGCCAAGTGACATTAAAAACGGACAAAGCAAGAGTTAAAGTTAAATGAATACCATTGTTTAACAAATATTTACATATAATTTAGTTTTAATGTGTACACTTTATATAGTTAGCTATAGGTTTCATTGAATTATGGTAATCACTTAATTTTAACCCTTGTTTTTTGCGTTTTTAGTATATGCCAGTTGGCCCATTATGGCCCTGAACCCTTCATATATGTTACATATTTTTGGTGGCGTGGAAGAGAAGTCCTGATGACCTTAACACCACCAGAATAAATAAATTTATTATTATTATTATTATTGTTATTATTATTATTATTATTATTATATACAATAAATAAGCTGTTAAATCTGCAGTTACTTCCACCCTGCAAATATTCAGAAATTATTTTAATCTAGGGCAAATGCTATGTTGAACGAGGGATACGCTTAATGAATTTTCTTGTAGAAAATTCATCTCATTCCTATAAACATATAGTTATTATTTTCAATTTAATTTCGTTGTAGTTTCTGAATTATGGCAGGACTAATAAATTTATATAATGAAACCACATCCAAAGGTACTTCGTTACCCAAATCTCATAGTCTAGGTTAGAATAGATTACTGATAATATTTTCTATAATCTATTTACCTTCGGCTGGCTGTACGTATAGATTCTATTCGTAAATCTCGAAATTTGTATTCTATACTATGCATACTCTGACAGTAAAAGAGAAATTCCACTATAACAATCCCAGGCTCCACCCCCTCCATCTCAGCGCTGTCTTAATGTCTCTTCTGTTTCCGGCAGTGCAGCAAACTTCTGTTTATCAGTTCTACATAAATCAGGAATGATTGAAGGTTACATTCGTGAACTTACTGAAACCGGTTTCCATTTCCCATCGGACGCGTCTTTTTCATTACGCAGGACTTTCACGAATAAATTGTGAAGCATAATAAAAGAGGGCAGCGAATGTGCACGACGCAAATAGGGGCGCCGGCCATAACTGGAACTAAAGATCCGAACCACAAGAAATGCACTACATGTTCGTAATTAGGGGTTACAACTTTCAATACTCTGAACAATATTTAGATGAGGCTGAAGACGTGAATGTAAGTGTGTTTCGAGAGTATCTGTGTCAAATAAAGGTTTTGCGACATTTTTCTACGCCTCTTTATGAAATGTGAAGATTCAAATTGTATTTGTTTTGTTCCATCATTGCCGTTTCACTTGTATCTGAGGATTTTTTTCTTATTTAGATAAGGAAATATCTCTCAAATATTATGTAAATGGAGACGTTTCACCCTAGTTATTTTTCTATACCATTACGTAGAAAGAATAAAAAATTGGAGAATTTCAAAGATAATATTAGATTGGCTAGTCTAATCAGAACAATAAAAGAGACATCAAAGGGGCTATTGAATACTGTAGGTTTATTTTGAATATGGCCTACCATTTTCGGCAATTTTTTCATATACTATCTAAATTCTTTTCATTTTTCTGAAGATGCCTGACTTAAGGCGAAAACGTTCATAACAAATGTAATGTAAACTATCTTGTAGATTTACATTAAAATTGATGTCACATGACTGAATCACAACATTTTTTAGTAATAATACTGTGAGATTATTTTGAAACGAGTATCTTGCAAGTAATTATACGAGTATTATCCTATTTTCGCAGGTTGAAAGCCATTCGAGTGTGATGGGATTTTAATGATGCTTGGTATAACTTTCTTTAGAAGAGAAGTGAACCTAAATATATATCTTGTCGAAGGCTAAATTTACTGCAAATTTTTATCATGTCAAAATTGAACTTTTATGTAGACTATTATAAGAAAAGCGCACTGTTTCTACGTCAAATTACTTTTGACCAATAAAACGATACGAAACGACGTGTTTCAACCAATCATGGCTGCTTATTCTACAATTGTTTCACCTCCCTAGCATTTATTTCTTTGTTTACCAACATTGTACTTCCAATAATTGTATCTTTCACTGCCATCGGGTGCTTGCCCACTTGCAGTGTAAATAAATACATACACATACATGCTTTATTAAAACTTTCCTATAATTTATCTTATTTATATTATTTAGGTTATGTTATAGTTTCTGCTTTATGATATTATGGATATTCACGTATCAGAAATTGTTTAATATATATTAGTAAAAGTGAAACTGAATCAACAACTTACTTACTTACTTACTTACAAATGGCTTTTAAGGAACCCGAAGGTTCATTGCCGCCCTCACATAAGCCCTCCAGCGGTCCCTATCCTGTGCAAGATTAATCCAGTCTCTATCATCATACCCCACCTCCCTCAAATCCATTTTAATATTATCCTCCCATCTACGTCTCGGCCTCCCTAAAGGTCTTTTTCCCTCCGGTCTCCCAACTAACACTCTATATGCATTTCTGGATTCGCCCATACGTGCTACATGCCCTGCCCATCTCAAACGTCTGGATTTCAAGTTCCTAATTATGTCAGGTGAAGAATACAATGCGTGCAGTTCTGTGTTGTGTAACTTTCTCCATTCTCCTGTAACTTCATCCCGCTTAGCCCCAAATATTTTCCTAAGCACCTTATTCTCAAACACCCTTAACCTATGTTCCTCTCTCAGAGTGAGAGTCCAAGTTTCACAGCCATATAGAACAACCGGTAATATAACTGTTTTATAAATTCTAACTTTCAGATTTTTGGACAGCAGAGTGGATGATAAGAGCTTCTCAACCGAATAATAACAGGCATTTCCCATATTTATTCTGCGTTTAATTTCCTCCCGAGTGTCATTTACATTTGTTACTGTTGCTCCAAGATATTTGAATTTTTCCACCTCTTCGAAGGATAAATCTCCAATATTTATATTTCCATTTCGTACAATATTCCCGTCACGAGACATAATCATATACTTTGTCTTTTCGGGATTTACTTCCAAACCGATCGCTTTACTTGCTTCAAGTAAAATTTCCGTGTTTTCCCTAACCGTTTGTGTATTTTCTCCTAACATATTCACGTCATCTGCATAGACAAGAAGCTGATGTAGCCCGTTCAATTCCAAACCCTGCCTGTTATCCTGAACTTTCCTAATGGCATATTCTAAAGCGAAGTTAAAAAGTAAAGGTGATAGTGCATCTCCCTGCTTTATCCCGCAGTGAATTGGAAAAGGATCAGATAGAAACTGACCTATACGGACTCTGCTGTATGTTTCACTGAGACACATTTTAATTAATCTAACTAGTTTCTTGGGAATACCAAATTCAATAAGAATATCATATAATACTTCCCTCTTAACCGAGTCATATGCCTTTTTGAAATCTATGAATAACTGATGTACTGTACCCTTATACTCCCATTTTTTCTCCATTATCTGCCGAATACAAAAAATCTGATCAATAGTCGATCTATTACGCCGAAAACCGCACTGATGATCCCCAATAATTTCATCTACGTATGGAGTTAATCTCCTCAAAAGAATATTGGACAAAATTTTGTACGACGTCAACAAAAGTGATATTCCTCGAAAGTTACCACAGTTCGTTTTGTCCCCCTTTTTAAAAATAGGTACAATTATGGACTCCTTCCATTGTTCTGGTACAATTTCCTTTTCCCAAATAGCAAGTACAAGTTTATAAATTTCGCTATATAATGCACTTCCACCCTCTTGTATTAATTCTGCTGGAATTTGATCGATACCTGGAGACTTGTACTTTTTCAGATTTTCTATCGCAATTTCGACTTCTGAAATCGTGGGTTCGGGTATAAATGGCTCAGCAGTTTGTATTTCAATATCGTCCCGATCATTTCTATTTGGCCTATGTACATTTAGTAGTTGCGCAAAATAGTTTTTCCATCTGTTTAGGATTGATGAAGAGTCTGCAAGCAAGTCACCATTCTCATCCTTGATCACGTTTACCCTTGACTGATATCCGTTCTTAAATTCCTTTATACCCTTATATAAATCTCGAATGTTTTTATTCTTACTATTTGTTTCTACCTCATTCAGTTTTTCCTTCAAGTAACCTCTCTTTTTATTCCTAAGTGTACGACTTGCTTCCCGTCTTTCATTGAAATAATTATCTCTATTCTCCTCAACTGGATCCTGTAAGAATTTCAATTTTGCCTGTTTCCTTCTTTCTACTACCATGCAACAATGTTCATCAAACCGCGGTTTCTTTTTCTTAGTTTCATAATAACCTATGCTCTGCTCAGCTGCAATTTTGATACTATCTCTGATATTTTCCCACACGCTATTAACATCTAATTCTTTCTCAACTTCGTCGGAACTTTCTAAAGTGGCAAACCTATTCGAAATTTCGACCTGATAATTTTGCTTAGCTTCCTCGTCCTTTAATTTCAAAATATTGAATTTAGTAATATTAACTTGTTGCTCTACTCGCTTGGCTACTGATAATCTTTCTCTTAATTCTCCAATCACCAAATAATGGTCAGAATTACAGTCTGCACCCCTGAAAGTTCGAATATCTACTATACTAGTATGTCTCCGTTTATCTATCAAGACGTGATCTATTTGGTTGTGTGTCAATCCATCTGGAGAAGTCCAAGTATATTTATGTATATCCTTATGGGGGAATGTTGTACTTTTGACAATTAAATTTTTCGATGTGGCAAAGTTGACTAATCTAACTCCATTGTCACTACTAATTGCGTGTAGGCTCTCTTTTCCAATAGTTGGTCTAAAAATATCCTCCCGTCCTACTTTAGCGTTGAAATCCCCCAATAAAATTTTCATGTGATACCTAGGGAACTGATCAAAAGTATGTTCCAATTCCTCATAGAAGCTATCCTTTATATAGTCGTCTTTCTCTTCTGTAGGGGCGTGAGCATTTATAACTATGATGTCGCACCATCTACCCTTAAGTACTAAATATGATAACCTGTCACTGATAAATTCGACCTTTTTTACTGCTGATTTTATTCTTTTATGAACAAAGAATCCTGTTCCTAATTGGTGATTATTGTTTCCTTCCCCATAATACAACAAGTAATCTCCTATTTGTGATATGCCATTCCCATCTAACCTAACCTCTTGTACTCCCACAAAGTCTATTCTATATCTAGCTAGTTACTGAATCAACAATGCCTCTTTAATTAGTAATCGTCTGTAGAGTTCAATGAAGATTGTATAATTGCCACAATTGGTAACAAGAGAACAGTTAATCATAACACACTACTGCTAGAGCGTAATATTTGTAATGATGAGATAGTATGAAAATACATATGAAGACAGTTCAGTATTTTCGTAAGTCAATTAATATTTTATTGTATTAGAGTACTTTATTTCTTCTAATCTTTATATAATTTCTTTTAATCGTGTAATTATCAATTAAATCCCACACGAGTTTTGATTTTCTCTAGATAAATAAAAAAACCTGCAGTGAGATTACTGTAGAAAAATTCTCTCGTATCAGTGGTCTTACTTGCTCTTTGGTTTGTACCATCCTACATCTCTAAACTATCCTTCCAAGACAGGTCCAACATGTTTGTATTTAAGTTCAAAGAATCTGTTCCGACTATTGTTTGGGCAATAAAAAATCTGCTTATTTTTATCTTACGTACCACTTCTCCCCCACCCAAGAAAAATAGCCAGACAGTTTATTTTCTGTATGCAATGCTCTCCTGGTAATTTTACTTTTGATAGTAACACGGCAAATAACGGAAAGAAAGATGCAAGTTACTAGACATGGAGATGAGATTTGGAGATGTTCCACCGAAATAATGGTAAGAGATCGTGTAACAAATCGATAATTAAGAGAAAATGAAAGTGGAATACCATAGTTAATGAAGTCTATATAACAACATAAATATCTGTCATGTTCAGATGATGAACACCGACAGTCACAAAAAGTGTTGCAATGGTTTCACTGAGGAAAAGGGAAAACAGAAAAAACGTAAAAGAGATGGGTACAAGATGTACACGAGGTCACGGAAGAGAGAGGTCTTGAGAATGGTAATGGTTGAATAGAGAAAACTAGCGACAGGGAATCTGAAGACGTCAACAGACGTTATAAAACAGAACATGTTGACACTAGTTCCATAAATTTTATCATCGTTCTAAGCGTTAGATTCGCTTCTTCACCGTTACCAACAACAAACTCATCAACAAAACATTACATCAAAGTCAACTTCGCGAGAAATCCACATTGAAATCTGCGTAACCAGATATCCAAATAGCCGGGGATTCACGTAGGCAGGACTCAAAGTAGCAGAAATACAGGCAGAAGTCTTAAGGTCATAATTATTATACCTTAAAAATTGGTCTCTCTGCTTCTTTTCGGTCTCACTTTTGTGAAGTTTCTTCCCCAATATTATTGTTACATTAACCATTCAGCAAGGTATAATGCTATCGCTGAAGACCTCGCAGAACAAAAAAGTGGCGAAGGACACACTCTCATTTCTAATAAGATACAGATGCACATTTCATTCCTCGTTTGGGTTGAATACTTGTTTTCGCCAACTGTAAGGCGAATGCCGTCCACATCTCGCCAAATACCCACCATTTGACTATGAGAAATGCTATCGATTTAAATAAGAATATTAATTTCCACTTTTCCGACGAAAATAATATTTGACAAGTTATTTTGTATTTATTTATACTAAATAATATAGAAGATATAAAGAATTGTCGCCCTCGGTAGTGTAGATGGTATAGCGCTGGCCTTCTATGCTCGAGATTACGGGTTCGATCCCGGCCCAGGTCGATGGCATTTAAGTAGGTTTAAATGCGACAGGTTCATGTCAGTAGATTTACTGGCATGTAAAAGAACTCCTGCGGGACAAAATTCCGGCACATCGGCGGCGCTGATATAACCTCTGCAGTTGCGAGCGTCGTTAAATAAACCACTATTTTTTATAAAGAATTAAGAATACGTGTATGAGCAAAACTCGTCTTCGGGTGTAGTTCCATCTACATAAAAGAAATAAAAAAATAATGCACGGAAATATGTAAAAATAATTAAAAAAACACATAAACGTTCATATAGTGAATCAACTGAAATATAAGCGTATTTATATTCAGTTGTTTGATTTTTTTATTAGTATTAGCATTTATTTATTTAACCTGGTAGAGATAAGGCCGTCAGACCTTCTCTGCCCCTCTACCAGGAGAAGTTATTGGAGTTAATAAGAGAAAATGTTGAAAATTTAGAATGCATTTTGATTATGAGTTATAATCTTGGACCTAGACTAATACTGTGTTGTAAACCTGGCTTTGTGAGAAATTTTTTTCTCTCTTAATGGTAATTTCACATTCCACCTAGTATTGTAAACATCAGTAAATGGTATATAATATTTGCGATTTTTATTATAATAATTCAATAAATAGTGTGTATTCAGGATCTTCTTACTTCATACCTTAAAAGTAAAACTTAATAATGTTCATCCTATCAGTATATAATACTAGTGGATTATATTGATTTTCTAGTTGTCAGGTTGAATTTTCTTTACCAATTTCTTTAGAATTTCTGTACTGATAAATACAATAATCGACAGTTACCTTCTAATTGTTATGTACACAGCATCGTTTGCCTTTGGAAAATACTGCTGCCAATATTCAAGAAGCGAAATTTACTAGTGAGTGTTACTTAAAATATGAATGTAATTAATAATGAATAATATTAATATTAATGAATAATATAGCAAGAATTTTATTAATGAGTACTCACTATACATTTTAAAATAGTTTTTGTTTTTCGGAGTCCGTATTAATCATTCCTATTGGGCGAAAAAAAAAAAATAAATTTTTAGGTTAGGTCTCGTGAATCATAAACTGCTCAATCAAACCAATGAATTTCATGTTGCCAGACAAAATGCATTTTAATAGTATATTAATAATAAATAAATTCATTCAGTGTTGTGCCCAAGGGCAGATTTTTCACTGCAAACCCAGCATTCTTCAATCTTTCCTATTTTCTGCCTTCCTCTTTGTCTCTTCATATGATCCATATACCTTAATGTCATCTATCTTCTGATATCTTTTTCTGCTCCGAACTCTTCTCCTGTTCACCATTCCTTCCAGTGCATTCTTCAGTAGGCAGTTTCTTCTCACAAGCAAGCATTCTGATGGAGCCAGATAAAAAAGTTAAATTTTTTTCTTTCACCAAAAGAAGTGCTTATACAAATTTGGCCACTCGACCGCAATTACGAGGACCGTAACAAATAAGTTCCCCAGAGGTCATTAACAGAAAGAAAACACAATTTAATTCGAAAAATGTATTGAAACAGACACAACAATTGTTGAGCTATTTTTCAACATATCCCCCACCGGAATTGGAATCGACAGACAGGTGCAGGTCAAACGCTGGTTCCGATGCCAGGTGGCTGACTTCAACACAAGGATAAAAAAAAATTGATCCCAGGGTATGACCAATGTCTCAGTCCTAGTGGGGGATATGTTGACAAATAGCGTAACAATTGCTGCATCTGTTTCAATAAATCTTTCCATGCAATTGTGTTTTTTCTGTAAGCGGCCCCAGGGACAATCACTTTCCGAACGGTATCGTAATTGCGGTCTTCTTTTGGTGAAATAAAAAAAATTAACGTTTTTATCTGTCTCCATAAGAATGTTTGCTTGTCAGTCAGTGACCCAACCGATTCTTTTTTCTCTCTTCTGATCAGTTTCAGCATCATTCTTTCTTCACCCACCCTTTCAAACACAGCTTTATTTCTTAATCCGTCTGTCCACTTCACACGTTCCATTTTCTCCATATCCGCATTTCAAATGCTTCTACTCGTTTCTCTTCACTTCGTCGTAAACGTTTCTGCCTCGTGCAATGCCACACTCCATACAAATCACTTCAGTAGTCTCTTCCTTAGTTCTTTTTCCAGAAGTTCGCAAAAGATGCTCCATTTTCTATTAAAAGCTTCCTTGGCCATTGCTATCCTCCTTTTGACTTCCTGGCAGCATTTCATAAATAAATAATTACATAAATACGTAATATTAATAATTAATAAATGCATTATTATTATTATTATTATTATTATTATTATTATTATCGTGATTTGGTGACATCTGGTAACAGTTGCCGACAGTGAAAAGATGGCAATATTAGCTTTTTAGGAACTAATTTTACGTGAACCTCACTATCTACTGTAGTGTACTTGTATAGTGTTTAATCTTACAGATTTTAAATGAGTAAAGATTTTGTTTAGAATAGTAATCAATAGGTTTTAAGCAGATCTTAATTATTTTTATAAAAAAATTAGACGATCTAAAGAAATTAACGTAGCAGTTGGTACTGTTTCGTTAAATAACCGATAAAATACAGATTTTTCACTTCTTCACGGAAATCAGATTCTGCTCCCCTCTGTTTTATGACGAGAAATTCTACCTCATGAGCCTCAGCGCAGAACTTGAATATTGTTATTTTACTAGAAAGACTTGATGTAGGTTATTTTATGGGAAAAAAATGTTAGAAATGACATGTCATAGAAATCCGGATCTACTGTTGACAGTAGCAGCAATATTCTGGATGTTGTCGACGTTTAATTGAAGCGACATCGCTGCTACTTGTTTCTCAGTGAAAGTACATTGACGTTCTAATTAGTTGATACTTGCAGGCCACGTGATGGCGTGTAATTTGGGTTGCATGGCAGTAGCCGTGAATCCTAAGACAGATACTAGTAATTATGAAGATGTAAGAAGTTGCCATGGAAATAATGCACCGTGAGAATTGAAAGGTCTATGTGCAATAAATTACATATCCTTTTGTGAGTGTTTACCGCCACATATGGCTGCTGCAAATAGAATACACTTTGTTAGTGAGGAGTTCGTTTTTATGACATTGGTAACAGATGGTACAATAACGAACACAGACTAATTATGAATAAATAACCATGTTGAGAATACAAGTACATCCCAATCAATGTCCAAGTAAGTAATTCGTATACTGTAGGTAAATGTCATTAATTTCAGAAAGTTATTCCCTGAGATATTTCAAACAAAAGAGTTTAACACATTTTTTTTTTCGTTTTTGCTTCCTTTTAAACATAGAAATTATTTTATATGAAACATTTGATAGCGTGTTTTGGGAAAATCATTAATTTAATTCCCAACATGTACAGTCAATTTAAGAGAGCGGTGTGTTGTGATAGTAAATGATTGAAAGATTTTAATTTTGTCCTTTAAATGTGCAAAAATTTGATCCAAACAAATGTAACTATTCGTTCTGAGAAACAATTTTAAAATGTTACATTAGTTTGGGTCAAATTTCTGCACATTTCAAGACAAAACTGAAATTCTTTCAATCATTTATTATAATACAACTGTTATGTTAAATTGACTGAGCATATTGGAAATTAAATCAATAGCTTTCCTCAAACACACATGAAATATTTTATATAAAACAATTTTTATCTCGGAAAGGAAGCAAAATCGAGCAAAATTGTATTAAGGGGTTAGGAACAGCTTACAGCAGTAAAATGTTTGGAAATATTCAACATTTTTTTCCTCCATTACTGTATCTTGTACAATAATAGAAGTTGATATGTGTAAAATACTATCCTTGGTCTATATAAAAATATTATTACGATTTAAAAAAAAAAATATATATTGTTTTTTTCAAAATTCAAAATGTTGGCAGTTCACTGTGCAGTGATGAAGCCTTTCCCTCATAACTCATAAATTTGTTAACTTTTGCATGTTCTCTCTCTCTTATTTTAGTCCTGAAACTCATGTTTACAATATCATGCTCTTTCAACTACATTCCTTAATAAATAATATTTTTTTTACTTTGTGTTAGAAGAAAATACTGATATAGGACCATTTTTTAAAATGAATTATTTTTATTGGACAATCTATGAAAGGTAGAGAAGTGATCTTGCATCATATTGTAGATATGACATACATAAATACACACAAAAAGTTTCATCACACAATGTTGAATAGTTTTTTAGTTATGTGGAAAACGCTTCATCACTGCACAGTGAACTGAATTTGGAAAAAAAAAATGTAAATAATTTTTTAATGGAAAATTTTTTTTAATATAGCAGAAGGACAGTGTTTTACACATACTATTTTTCATTATTGCACAAGATAGAGTAATGGAGGAAAAAATGTTGAATATTTCCAAAATTGTACTGCTGTAAGCTGTATCTAATACCTTAAACTGTTTTGTTTGAGATATCTCAAAGAATAACTCCTGAAATTAATTACATTACTAACGGTTCATTCTGTATACAATATAATACACAGATGTTGACTTGTAATGACAGAACAGTAAAATCCAATAGGTCTGATATTGTTAAAGGAAACACAGAAAATCGATTCATTTAATTAACGTAACATAACCGCATAAATGAAATCCTACATGAATTTGTACTAAAGAAATATTAGTAAACATGGTTAATGCATAAATTCGTAGAGATTTTGTTTCCCTTGACAGTAGGGTCTCGGTAAGAAACTTGTTTTGGGATTTGTTACTTGCCATTTTAATGTCACAGCATTGTGTTTTTAAATTAATTAAAAAAATGGAGTGTGAAATAAAAAAAAAAAAAAACTTTTCCGATATAAAGACATCGGAGGCAGCTGGAACCATTTGTGCCGTTTAGGAGGAGAACACCATCAAGGAAAGAAGTACAGTATGAAAATAGTTTCGTTTCAAAGAGGGCCGTTTTTACATTAGGAAAACAATCAGAATATGGCTTCACAATTTCAACTCCAAACCACCGGTTTTCTTCAGGCGTGGATTCGAAAAACTGCCATTGGGTCAAAACAATACAGGAGAATATATTTGTTTTGATTGTGTAAAATAAATAATTTTGGATTTAATATAGGGCACGTTGATCTGCTATTCCGGGGCCACACTTAGGTGTGGATTCGATTCCTACTTAGGCTGATTATCTGGTCTGGCTTTCTACCCAAAACTTTTCCTCAACTCCATGGCGAATCTCGGGTAACGGCATACCCTCGACCTCATCTCGCGAAATATCTTGCTGTCATCAATTCCATCGACAAAAAAATAACCCCGAAGTTGATACAGCGTCATTAATCAACCGACTAAAGAATAAATTAGTAATAAAGCAACCTTTTACAAAATAAACTAAAAAGTGCTTGAAAATGTTGAAAGAATATTCTCTTTTACAAAAAAAAAAGTCTAATACTTTTTAATAGTGACTTTGACACTTTTGTATTTCAAATTTAATATTTTAACTTTTAATGAGGTCCCGGGTTTGATTTACGGTGGGATTTTTGCTCGTTGAATGCTGTGCTTGTGTTGTGTTGTGTTAAATCTAGATTTAAATCCTCTCCTGGCTCTACATAATCATGGCCATCCTCTCATATCATCGGGATAACATAACTCTGCCTTTCAGGCGCCCCAACCTCAGAAATGTGTTATACATATGTCAGTGCCTGGAGAGAAGACCAGAAATGCCAAAAGACAACCTGGTTGCAGAGGAAAAAAACATACCGTATATTTGTAGTGCTTCATCAAAACAATATTTTCCTTATACCACTAATTGAATTGTCTTTTTCTCATCTTTTCTGTGTTTCTTTATAAATTATCGCCCTTAAAAATAACATTGCACCCACAAATACCACCTGCTGAGATCCTCCTTGCGAGCCCGAACCTCCAGCGCTGTAACGTGTATATATATCCATGTTACATCACGGCTTTACTTATTTTCACAATATATAGTTACATTTATGGGAGCAATATGCTGATTTTCTACGTAATCCCAATCTCTTTCAACAGCCTTAACGGTATATATGCCAAATTGGTAAAACTTCAATCGTGCATATTGTAGTCACTCTTCACAACCTCTTTGACTTGGCGGGTCCTTCTTTCCTTCTTTCTTTCTTTATTTCCTTCTTTCTTTCTTTATTCCCTCGTTTCTTTCCTTTTTTCTTTCTTTCCTTCTCTCTTCCCTTCTTTATTTCCTTCTTTTCTTCTTACTTTTCTTTCTTTCTTTTCTTCTTTCTTTTCTTTCTTTTTCCTTTATTTCTTTCTTTGCTTCTTCCTTCATTTCTTTATTTTTCTTCTTCCTTCTTTTCTTTCTTTCCTTTCCTTCCTTCATTTATTTTCTTCTTTCTTTTATTCCCTCTTTATTTCATTCCTTTATTTCTTTTTTTCCTTTTTTATTTCTTTTCTTCTTTCGTTTCTTCCGTTCTTTTTTTCCTTCCTTCTTTATTTCATTTATTTCTCTCTTTTCTTCTTCCTTTTCTTTCTTTCCTTTTTTCTTTTTCTTCCTTTGTTTTCTTTTTTCCTTTCTTTATTTCCTTCCTTTATTTCTTCCGTTTCTTCTTCCTTCATATCTTTCTTCATTTCTTACTTTCTTTTACTTACTTTCTTTCTTCTTCCTTTTCTTTCTTTTCTTCTTTATTTTATTTCTTTATTTTTTCTTTCTTTTCTTCTTTCTTTTTTTCTTTTTTTTCTTTTCTTCCTTCTCTTTTTCCTTCCTTTATTTCTTTCTTTTCTTCTTCCTTCATTTCTTTCTTTTTTTCTTAATTTCTTTCCTTTACTTTCTTTCTTCTTTCTTTTCTTTCTTTCCTTCTTTCCTCCCTTTATTTCGTTTCTTCTTTCTTTTCTTCTTTCTTGCCTTCCCTCTTTATTTCATTCCTTTACTTCTTTATTTCTTCTTTCTTTTCTTTCCTTCTTTCTTTCCTTCTTTTTCATTTCTTCCTTTCTTTCTTTTCTTTCTTTTTCTTTTCTTTCTTTCCTTCTTTATTTCCTTCCTTATTTCTTTTCTTCTTTCTTTTCTTCGTTCTTTCTTTTTCTTTTCTTCGTTCTTTCTTTTTCTTTTCTTCGTTCTTTCTTTTTCTTTTCTTCGTTCTTTCTTTTTCTTTTCTTCTTTCTTTCTTTTTCTTTTTTTCTTTCTTTCCTTTTTCTTTCTTTATTTCTTTCTTTATTTCCTTTCTTTCTTTCTTTTATTCTTTCTTTCTTTCCTTCCTTTATTTCTTTTCTTCATTTTGTCTCTTTCCTCCTTTATTTATTTATTTATTTATTTATTTATTTATTTATTTATTTCCTTCCTTCTTTCCTTCTTCCTCTCTCTCTCTCTCTGATTTATGAAAAATACAAATATGCTGATGTGAAAACTGCATTCTTGTCAGATCACCGCGGTTCTTTACAGTTTCACTTCAGTTATAATTACAATGCGTACTATGACTCCATATTTATAATTAATTGGAAACTAAGTGTCTGTGTCAGGGCATTGAACCCCTCCCTTTCATGTCAATAAATTTGCAGCTTGGTGCAGTATTACTTCCGATTAGAAAGCTGAGACCTTACTGCCGTAAAAGTTTCCTTTACTTTCAACCACGAGGGCGCCTATGTGGCAGGCAACTAATCGTACTTCCATGTAACGCGTGCATATCGCCTTCAGGCAAGCCAGTTTCTACGTGCACGATCACCTGTTGCTAGAACGTCTCGCATCGGTTGGCGAATCGGATACTCGATCTAAACTGTAAGAACTGTTGAAACAAGTGCTCCAAATGTTACGAAATTCTTACGGAAAGACTGTTTGAATTATAATACTATTCTTACTAAGTAACTGTTTCAAATGAAACAATTTCTACATTGTTGCGGTTTGCGTGTTTATTATTTTGATACAGTAATCGTCAGGATAGGTGACTGCATTGTCATATCTGGTGACAAGTATTTTCATATGGGATCAGAATCGATGACAGCAGAAGAAGAGTATCGATTAATCTTATCAGAGACGAACATTGGTGTTTCAGGAAACGAAGGCATGAGAGTTTTAATAGAAAGACGGAAATTCTCATGAAATGAACAGGACTATGTTAGGCCTATCTATTCAATTGAAGAGTCCACTGCAAGACTGATGGATGTCACTTTCTTGTCGAAAATGAACCACGACAGTCAATGCATAGCTTAAGACATATAGAATGTACATAGAGAGTTATATGGCATTAACACTGATAGTCATTGTCCAGTAATGATCGGAAAATCACAGTTAAGCTTTGAGCGCTAAGCATTTCAAACTTTCAATTGCTTCTCCTGAAAAATGTATTCCAAATGACATCCATCATTCTTGCAGTGTCCATTTCATATTGTCACTTATGTCTTGTCGATGATGATTTCTAATTGTTTCTTGGAAACAATGAGGAATATAAGAACGTAATTATTAATAAACTGATAATCAACAATTTCCTCAGCAACAAGTAGCTACCCCATTAAATTTACTTTTATGAAATTCAGCTTCCACTATAATTAAATGCAACATTATTTTATATTTAATTACATTTAATTTTTTTTTTAATTTCATTATTTTTATAACAAAATCAACAGTCGGATTTCTATTATCTACATACATCTGTTCTTCGTGTAGGTAAGACTCGTTCTAGTCTGCATTGGTAAACAAATATTTTCATTTTTTCTTCACATAAATGGGAATGAAATGTATAATGTAAGTAAATAGTATGCATTGTCTTTACTTTATCATGTATATACAGGGCTCCTACAAAACACCTTTCCGGTTTCGAACACACATAATTTACGTTCTATGAATCTGAGGTTCATGAAAAAGTAACAACGCAAAGAGAAACTCAAAAGTTTACTTCCTTACTTTAAAGATGTTCAATGTGTCCTCCCTTTGTAACACGGCACACATCAAGCCTATAGTTAAGTTCCACGTAGGTAAGCGGATTTTCCGACCCCCAGATTCTGACGTTATATCTATTCACCTTACCAGAGAGATGAGAAGTGGCTTCGTCAGAAAACACCACAGGACGAATAAATTCATCATCATTTTCAATTAAAGTCTGCATACTTATGCCGAAGTTTCTTCGTAGCCTTTAGGGTTTGCAGCAACTGTAGTCTGTACGAATGAAATCGCAACCGCTTGCTAAGAAACTTGTATTAAAATCAGTGCATCATTTATGGATTGTAGGCCCGCTGAGTTCTCTTTCCATTGGTGCAAAAAGTGCGATATAGACACTTTCTACTAAAGTTCGTGGACTGTTTAATTAAGTTATTTGCCGTTACTTTTAAATTATTACAGCTGAAAAAAGATTATCATTTCGCCGGATTTTAAAGCTATTCCAATATTTTCTTCTCCAACAAACTTACCTTCGTGATGGAAGCAATTAGTAACAATGTCACAGCTACTTTCATTTGTTTAGAAATCGTAGACTATGTCTTTTGTTGCTTCCTTCCTGCAATAGACGTTAGTATAACACAAGATCAAGTTCAATAAGAGCCGACATGTTGTTTTCCTCCATTGTTAAGACAAACAGTAAACAAACTTTCGCTTGTTTTCAACTTGTGACCTGCCCTCAGTCCTCATTTCCTTCGAGAGTAACTTCTTGTGTCGATATGCCACAGTTTTGTTTTTTGAGGAAGTGAGTGGCCTTCACAGAGCTACTGCTGCATTGCCGTCATGCTTCTGACTTTGAGGTCGTGTGGTTTCCTGTCAGGCTTTGCAGCCAAGTTTATAGGTGACTTGCTTGACTACACAAGCCTGCTGCCATTCTAAGACCACCGTCTATAATTGCAGGAATACCACGTTAATAATTATATGAGAAATTCACGCACTACCTTTGATGTTGAAGTTACCGTATTAACTCGAATGCAAGACCTCCTTTTTATTTCACTCTTATTACTGGAAAACTGACTAGAATTTTATACTTGATGCTAAATGAAAACAAGTTTAATGAACGATAGTATTAAAAAATGTCGTAATAATCTGATTATTGCTTAAGATATATGTGAAAACATCATACATTAAAATTCCGTATTTTTTTCGACAAAATTTAATTGCATTAAGTTTGCATGACATTTTATGTCTACGTTAAGCCAGACCAATAGGTTTGTTATAATTAGAGTCCAGATTTTAAGGGGGGGACTGAACTGAAAAATAGGTATATATGGACTAAAAATGCGATTTTTAGACTGAACTGAAAAATACGTGTATATATATATATAGAATAAAAATGCGATTTTTAGACTGAATTGAAAAATACGTATATATGGAATAAAAATTCGATTTTTAGACTGAACTGAAAAATAAGTATATATGGACTAAAAATGCGATTTTTAGACTGAACTGAAAAATACGTATTATGGAATAAAAGTGCGATTTTTAGACAACTGAAAAATACGTATATAGGCCTATAGAATAAAAATGCGATTTTTAGACTGAACTGAAAAATAAGTATATAGTATGGACTAAAAATGCGACTTTAGACTGAACTGAAAATAAGTATATATGAACTAAAAATGCGATTTTTAGACTGAAATGAAAAATACGTATATATAGAATAAAAATGCGATTTTAGACTGAACTGAAAAATAAGTATATATGGACTAAAATGCGATTTTTAGACTGAACTGAAAAATACATAGATATAGAATAAAAATGCGATTTTTAGACTGAACTGAAAAATAAGTATATATGGACTAAAAATGCGATTTTTAGGCTGAACTGAAAAATATGTAGCTATTTTTAGACTGAACTGAAAAATACGTGTATATGGACTAAAAATGCGATGTTTAGATTTTTACATTAACAAATGAAGGGTACAGGGGAAAAACAGTGAATGTCACATATCCGTAAGGGTGATATAGGCCTAATGATCTAATTCATTATATCACTGCAAAATTTAATGCTGTTCCTATTGAAAATCAAAGAAAGGATAACTGTACCCGTGGTTATAATTCTCCTTTTCACCAGTTTTAATGAGAAAAACACTAAATGTTGTTGTAATCTTTTGAATTAGATAATGACTTCATCCCGTGTACCCTTCAAATTCTAAATATTGTTGTGAATCATTTCACCAAGTTTCACTTGTATATTCGTCTTGTAACATGTGTTTCTGTCGCCATTTTTAAAAGTCTTGCGTTACTTATTTAAATGTCCCGATGGATCACGCCTATTCCCTCTGCAAGAATTCTCCTCTCTTTCTTTCAAAATTGCTGTGGTTTTTCTCAATTTTCTAAGTGATTGTTTGCACGTTGAGACAGAGATGGTTTCAGATAGTACGCATATGTGCAGAGATTCAGGATGTATGTAGAATGCATTGAAACTTCTTAAGAATCTATCTACTCGCGCATTTATTGACATATTGTTCTGCAATTTTTTTCTGCTTTTTCAGTGTATTTCAATATTTTATAATTGGCATTCAAAATTGTGTAGTAGAAAGTATGATTGTGTCTAAAAAAATTAAATTCCCTAATATGCATGATTTTTTTCTGTAAATTTTGAAATTACTAAATTTAATAATTTTTAATTCGAAACACAATTAGAGCTTGAGAAAAATAAATGCCAATTATGTTTTACCATACCATAAGCTATATTGGAAAAGAAATACATTAAGAATTTGTGAAATTGTAGTAGCCTACAAGATATGAATTATATAGCTATCAAAATATTAACATAAAATTAATATGAATAATTAATAATGCCGATATTACTTACACTATAGCTTTAAAAATTGCCATGTACATATCAAGTAATGCCCAGAACTAGTATGCAAAAAATAATTTATGTATATTTTATAGTTTAGAAATTACCTAAATTCAGTTCAGCCGCACCTTAATGTAATATTTACCCTAAAAATATATACATAAATATGTGACTAAAAACTTCAAAATGTGTACTAAATATGTAATATCAAAATCGTACAGGGAGTTAGAAATAAATTATTTATTTTTAAAAAGTCTAATTTAATATTAATTACATGCAACTTACACATTTATATAATAATAAGGCATGAAGCACAGCATGCCACAAGATATCCCTCCGTATTTTCAGGATTTGAAGTTCCGTTGATGATTGAATAGTGAAAATGATCTCTCGACATCGCATGAGGTTACTGATAATTATTTAAACAAATGTATGTGGCTGACAGCAGTGTATTCTGGAGTTCTCCGCGTTTTTCTAATTAAGATCTGATTAAAGTAAATAAACTGATGCAATCCCGATTTCTTTCAAGGACTACTTCGAATTTTTGCACATCTACCAATGTGGTTGTCTTATCCTAAATGCTGAAATATACCGTATTTACGCGAATCTAATGCGCACCTTTTTTGTCCAAGTAGTATTCAAAATTTGGGTGCGCATTAGATTCGATGGCCCATTAGATTCGAGTGCAAATCCGTTCCGTACGTAGTTCGTCGGTAACTTTATCAAATATTTTATCGTTTGTTACGTCATAACGCATTGCTGCGATTCTCGACATCGTTACAGTTATTCATTTACCGGTATTTATTTGTTGGCCTATTATTGCATAGAGCGTTTGAATGATTGTAAAAACATTTGAAAAATGCTGCATTTCAAATGCTTTGGAAAGCAGCGAAGATGACGTACTCTGGAACGACGAGGATGACTGGGAAAGAGGAAATGAATCTACTGACGTAGACATCTCCTAGGATTCCAGTGATGAAAGCGTTAGTCAATAGTGGTGAGTCAAATGTTTACTTACCGCATTTCATGTAACAATAGTCCAATTGTGTAACTTCTATGTTTTGATAGTTTACGTACAGATCCATTGTTGTATTAAATATAAATTTAAATAAATACCGTATATCCTGCCATTGATGCGCATTACATTCAAAACAAACTTTTTTTTTTTTTTTTTTAAAAAAAGCAGGTATGCTCAAAATTGTAAAAGCACCGATTACACGGATGATGCTGCACTGCATAACACACACAATGTACGGACTGGGCTCCGCAACTACATTGCACTATAGGCTACATTGCAGCACCACCCGTAGCATAGTTCTTACACTCTTACAAATACGGATAATAAATTGAATTTGAAAAAGGAAAGAATATACACTGCAATATTCAGTTATTACATTATTTATTATATTTAATATAGTTATGATATAATAATATCATAGATAATATCATTTTCATATTTCACCATATAGTCTACATTGCGGTCTATTCAACATCTGCATCCTTTTCTGGAAGTAATTAGGAATCTATTTCCAACGAATTTATTGCAATGCGCTAAAGATGCTCATCTGTTAATCGGGATCTATGTTTGGATTTAGCAACCTTCATTCTCGAAAATAATTGTTCGCACACATATGTCGAGGTGAAGGTAGCTAACATAGTGGCAGCGAATAAGCTCACCTTGGGATATTTCGTTTTGTTCATTTTTTAAATAATTCTATGCTTGTCAAGTCATATTCTCTGCATTTAGTTCTGAATTCTACGTTACTTAGTAAATCAATTAACTCGTCCTGGAACTGCACTCTCACGGATTGTACTAAATTTACTATGAAAGGATTAATAAAAAGACCAATATCACTCTCCATACGTCTAAAATCACTAAATCTATGTTCTGTGAATTCACATTTGAGCTTTTGCAGTAAAGAGAAATAATTAACTATATTTTGTTCAGGCACCATACATTTCTTTACAAGTTCACCATCCGTGAAGGGTTTTAGTGTCTTAGCTAATTCCCAACATACTACAGTGGCTAACTTGCTCAGAAATATAGACACTGAATTGTTTGACTCTCTTTAATGTTTGGCCTTTCATGAAGTGCTTTCAATTCTTGAAGCTGTAGTGCACATTGCACCCCTGAAAAATTATTTTATCAAATATCTATTTCTGTTGGAATAAAATCACCACAATAACAATAATAGTAGGTATAATAATAATGATAATAATAATAATAATAACAATAATAATAATAATAATGTTGGTATATGAAAATAGATTATGTTACAGAAAAAGCTTCCCTGCCACTTCGGCTTGTTCTGGATGGCAGAGCCTATAATGTAGTTTTATGTTGCTCAGTAGTATTCCTGACCGTACCTTACAATATAGTAAACACTTTACGTTTTCACCGAACGTACAACAAAAATAGTCTTCCTCCCACATTGTAAGGAATGATCGTTTGCTTATAGAAGATTTTGACTGTATCATTGTCCCGCACTGTTCGTGCATTTACTAAGTACTTGAACTGCCTTCTGCAGTCATCCTTCGAGCTTCGAACGAGGAGCAGCACGCTCTACATTGGAGGGTCGTGATTACAGAACGTAATCGAGAGTCGGAGAATGAGCATACCTGATTTAAAGTTTCAATTTTGGGGTGCGCATTAGTTTCGCGTAAATACGGTATATTCCGTTTATATACTGACAACACTGAGTTAAAAATTGTATAAATATTTCTACAATTTCGTTTTAAATCTTGATAAATTATTGATTAATTTTCTTTACAAGGTATTTAATTATACGACATTCGGCATGGATGTTAATTTTATGTAAAATATGTAATTATCTTAGAAATATGTAGTTTTGTGCGAAATAATTATCTAAAATTTGTAGTATTAAAATTAAATAAAATTGCCTTAGCAGCCTAATTCGCCAACATTTTTAGTTTTCAGACAGATGTATACTAAGAAAAAATATATAATTACATAAAAATCCAGACACTAATTATAATTAAAGTACACTACATACTTGTGATTAGCAGTAATTGTAAGTCTGTTCGTTGCATGAACTGTTACGCAGGACTTGTTCATAATGCCGTAATTCAAAATGCTGTGATGAGTAACCTATCAATTTCATAAATGACGTAACATACTTAATCTCCATATTCGGTTATGTATGGGCACATCCTGTTCCTTTTGTTCTGACTTTGCAGAGTAATCTCTCTCTTTTTTTAATTATCAGTTTTGAATTTTAATACATTGAAACAATATTTTGAAAATACCTACGTTACAGCTCTAACTTCCTCACTATTTTTTCTGTAACTAATTTTTTTATGTCTTAACAACCAGGAAAGAGAAGCCAAGCTGAATTGAAGAGCTTATTTCCAAAGTGATGTAACTCCATGAAATACAAAACCTCGGAAAGCACGATTTTTTATCTTCTTCTGACTAAATTCAGATATGATTATAATATAATGTAGTTTATTTCAATACTTGTATATACATCGTGACACTGTGTTTTAAAAATCTCTCTCTGTAATAATTACCTCATCTAACGTGGAGTTACGACGTTTAGAAACTAAATTATTTATCTAATATGTTTTGAGTGATGGTTTATTAAATACCTTTGGGGAAGCCAAGACGTAGATGGGAAGATAATATAAAAATGGATCTGAGGGAGGTGGGAAACGATGCTAGAGACTGGATTAATCTTGCTCAGGATGATGATAATAATAATAATAATAATAATAATAATGTTTTATTTTCGCTGGCAGAGTTAAGGCTATAAGGCCTTCTCTTCCACTCAACCAGCCTTAATCAATACAATACATAATTATGATAGGGACCGATGGCGGGCTTATGTGAAGGCGGCAATGAACCTCTGGGTTCCTTAAAAGCCATTTGTAAGTAAGCAAATAAAGTAGAATTTGCAAATTTATCCCTAAAATGTATAGTAAAAGTTTAATTATAGTATGTCAAATAGTTTCTGAGAGAAGGGCGCCTAAATAAGTACGAAAAAGAACAAAAATCAGAACGCAGCCCCTAAATAAATATTTTTTCACTAATAAACCTGTGGGGAAAGGAATTGGTCGCCCTACCCCATTATTTCTTGGCCTAGTTGCCTCATGAATGATGCCTTATTGGTATCACTTATGAGGTTCAAACCTGTCTTAGGACAGTTGACTAAACAACAATATACCTGTGAAAAATGCATATTATGTAGGCCTACATTAAATGATTTTTAAATTCCTTCACATTTTGGCAATCTTGTATTTAATCATCTTTCGTTGTATTAAAAAATATGACGGTTTAAAATATTCTCTAAATAACAAGCACTCGAAGCAGTTTCAGAACTACCCAGTGTCCTTAAGCCTATTCCTTGATGATGATTATGATGATGATGATGATGATGTCGATGTCGAAAGTAGGCCCAATCTTCGAAACATTGTGAAGTTCAATGGAAAATATTCAATACAGAACATCTTCTCAATTATGGAATTTCTTATATTTGATGGTAGCTACTAAAATAACAATAATTGTAGTATTTATCTCTTTAAAGTTATAAATAATTGAAATAATATTAAATACTCTTTTTCTTAATTAGTACTAAGCCCAAGAGAGACTTGACTTCATTAATGATCCTCTTCCATCCTTCATGATCTCCAGCCTGCTTCATCCAATTCCGGATTCCAAATCTCGCCAAATCACATTCCACACAATCCATCCAACACGATGGTGGTCTTCCTCTCCACCTTGTTCCTTCTATTTTTTTGTGCGGTAACCATCTTAGCCTTCCTAAAGTTCTCCATACGTCCAACATGTCCCAATCATCTCAATCTAGATATTCTAATGAAGGATTCAATATCTAATTCTTTAAACATATCGTACAGCTCCATGTTGTATCTGATTCTCAATGTATCGCCCATCTGTACACCTTCGAAAATTCTTCTCAGTATTTTTCTTTCGAAAATTGCTATTTGTGTACAGTACGATTATTTAGTCCTGACAGTCGCCGGCAATGTACGCCTGGATCAGGCGAGTCCATTTAGTTACGTCAAGGGGTGTTTGGGTTAGTCACTCGCTTGCCTTCGGAGCGATCGGATATCATGCGCGCGGTAGAGCTGTATGTTTCTAGTACAGTTAAGCTGTACTGCATTTCTTTACTGACCGCTTGCCCTTATCTCTACTCCGGAGCTCTCCCCACTACTCCTATTGCTTCCCCTCTTTCGCGTCGCCGAGCTGTGAGAACTAAATAATCTGTCTGTACATGTGTCCTTCAATGTCCATGATTCTAAGCCATATGTTGCCACTGGTCTAATTAGAGTCTTGTATACCTATGTTCAGTTTGATTTCTCTGGTTACTATTTTGCTTTTAAGAATATTACACATTATTGGTTATTATTAGCGTATGTTTTAGAATACGTGCCACTGAAGTAACATTTTCTATCCACATATTGTGAAGGGTTGACTATTTTTCTTGACACCTGTACTTTCATGTGTCATTATTGAGGAATTCTTACATTGCAGTACTTTTCCTTCAACCGAACTTAATTTTCCAATGGTTATATAATTTCAGTAATCTTTAATAAATATATTTTATATCGTATACGAATGCCGTATGGGGAAATTTCTCTTATGTAGGCCTATACAATAGCAGCCAAAACCAGAAAGGCAGCCTACTTTGAAGGGAAGGAATCTTCACGACATGAACCCTGTTTCCACTCTCCAATAGCGACCTTTAAAGTTTTCACAACATCGAAGATAAACCTGGAGAACAACTTCCTGCTGCAGACAATCAGTACCGCTACATTATTCTCGCAGTTGATGATCACAAACTTTTCCTACACGGAATCGAATATTTTCACATGTATTGAACACGACGAGAAGTGCAATAAACGTGAAAGGAAATGAAAGTGCATATGAAGAGGCTCTGGAAGCAACATGCTGCTTTATCCCCGTTAGAATCTCATTACGCCACCCACGCATGGCGAAATCGTAAAGGGGAGATGAAGATCTGACGTCAGTCAATTCGCCCTTCTCTTGTCAAAACAATAAAGAATCGAAGTGCGTGTACGTTCACTTATATGGCTCTTGGATGTAGGCTATTGTGAATGCTAATTCCAAACAAAACAGATTTCTGGGTAAAACTCATGACGCATTCCTTCCTTACATGTTGAGAAGATTCTTCTGGTTCTTTGTTTCCAACGGTTATAGGCTGTTCCCATTCTATCCCATTTATGAAAAAGAAGGTTCTAACTGAAATACAAAGTAATATCAACACATTTGTTGTTGTATTGTGTATAACTCTCGATTTATATATAGGCTAATAATACAATTGTTATTGTAATAATGTAATTTCTACATTAGAAATGAAAAATATTAGTAAGATAGCTGTATTTAGTACAGAAATTTTTAAGAGGTTAAAAGGCTGAATATCTATAGGTGAACATTGGAATCCAATGTCAATAGTGAAAAATAAGCTTATGTAGGAAAATGCTCAAAAGAAGGGGATGGAAAAATATTTTTGAAGTAATAAATAGAATTATTCCGCAAGTGCAAACTGTTACATTACTCAACTTTACCTTACTATAATGTTTAAACAGTTAACAACATGCTTATACTGTGCGATATACGGAGTGAGAAAAACATTAGTTATAACGTCACTCACCATCGTTTTTATTTACTAGGCGCTCGTAAATTTTAAAGTACCTATATACTTGGCCGCGGCACGTGTGATCGTACAGGAGACAAGAAAAATTAATGATAGAAAGTATAAAGATGAAGAATAGAGCGGGAAGGTGAGAGATGGAGAGGAACAGATCGGGAAGGTGAGAGATAGAAAGGAAGAGAGCGGGAAGACGTGAGATGGCGAGAAAGAGAGCGGGAACATGAGAGATGGGGAGGAAGAGAGCAGGAAGGAGAGAGATGGAGAGAAAGAGAACGAGAACGTGAGAGATGAAGAGGAAGAGAGCGAGAAGGTGAGAGATGAAGAAACAGAGGCCGTAAGGTGAGAGATGGAGAGGAACAGATCGGGAAAGTGAGAGATAGAAAGGAAGATAGCGGGTAGACGTGAGATGGCGAGGAAGAGATCGGGAAGTGAGAGATGGAGAGGAAGAGAGCGAGAAGGTGAGAGATGGAGAGAAAGAGCGCGGGAAGGTGAGAGATGGAGAGAAAGAGAGCGGGAAAGCGAGAAATGGAGAGAAAGAGAGCGTGAAGGTGAGAGATTGAGAGAAAGAGTGCGGGAACGTGAGAGATGGAGAGGAAGAGAGCGGGAAGGTGAGAGATGGAGAGGAAGAGAGCAGGAAGGTGAGAGATGGGAAGGAAGAGAGCGGGAAGGTGAGAGATGGAGACGAAAAGAGCGTGAAGGTGAGAGATGGCGAGGAAGAGAGCGGGAAGGTGAGAGATGGAGAGGAGGAGAACGGGAAGGTGAAAGTTAAAGAGGAAGAGAACGGGAAGATGAAAGATGGTACTGAAGAGAGCAGCAAGTTGAGAGATGGTGAGGAAGACGGTGGGAAGGTGAGAGCTGGAGAGAAAGAGAACGGGAAGATAAGAGATGGTGATGAGAAATAAAAAAGACGATTGCGAAAATACGATATAGAAAAAGAGCGAGTTCACCGCTGTGGCGTAATAGTTAGCACGCCTAAACATGAAGCGAGCGGGCCTGGGTTCAAATCCTGTTTGGGGCAAGTTACCTGGTTAAGGTTTTTCCGCGGTTTTCCCTCAACCCAATAAGAGCAAATGTTGGGTAACTTTCGGTGTTGAACTCTGGACTCATTTCGCTGGCATTGTCACCTTCATATCATTCAAACCCTATATATCTAACTATAGCAGTTGAAAAAGCGTCGTAAAAGAACCAATTAAAAAACGAGAAAGAGAGAGATCAAGAGAAAGGAAGCAGAAATGTGAGAGCTGCAGAGGAAGAGATTGATAAGGCGAGAAACGGAGACGATGAGAGCGAGAGAGAGAGAGAGAGAGAGAGAGAGAGAGAGACGAAGAGCAAGAGAGTGGGAAGAAGAGATATGGAGTGGAAGAGTTCAGTAAGTAGAGAAATGGGGAGGAAGAGAGCTGGAAAGAGAGAAATTAAGAATAATGGAGCGGGAAGGAGGGAGACGAAGATGAGTACCAAAGAATGGAAAAGGGAGGTAATGATAAAAGTAGGAATTGCGGCAGAGAGATATGAACAGACGCGGAAGAAGCAATGAAGAGGGAAATCAGAGGAAGAAAGGAGATAGGACATAAGGAGAAGTGAGAAAGCTGGAAAAGAAATTAAGTAGAAATGGAAGAAAAATAATAAGTCTGAGGTATGACAGCTCATGAAGGACCATGACCGACCACGTCTCACGTCCACATGCCGAAGCAGAGGTGGACGATGATCCAAACTGAATGGAGGTGTCGTGTGGTTAGCACGATGTTCCCCCAGTCCTTTTAGTTGGCTTTCATAAACGGAGAAATGGAAGGAAGGGAAAATAAATAAAAATGTACAAAATAGATTATGTGAATTAGGGATAAAAAACGGAAACACTAAAGATGGAAAGGAATAGAGAACAGAAAATATTAGCTTTTATAGTCATGAATGTTATCAAGTTCGAATCGTCATAAACTTTTCTAATGTGAGTTTTTTTATAATTAATTAAATTTCCTTTTCTTTAGAATTGCGTTTTAAGATGGCTAAGGATTCCAAGTTAAAATCAATAAAGGCTGCTGTTACGTAGTCCGCAGCCGCATAATGCCTTTCAAATTATCGTCCATTTGTTTTAAAAATTATTTCCGACAAAACATATAGGTTGGCAGATAGAAATCTAGCACTCGAACTTGTTTTTCTTCGGAAGGAAAGTAGGCTAGAGCCTGCACTCTGCCATACATCATAAAAAATTAATCCACTTGCATAGAATATAAATGTGCCGCTTGTTAAAAACACGAATATGTCATAAAAGGCAATGCAACGCGTAACAATTATAATTACAATTGTAGAATTCTTTGTGTTGACTGAAGTATAACTAATCTCTGCTTCATGACTTTCCGTTCACTTTAACAGAAAGTAAACCACAGTAACCAATTACAATTACAAATCACGAATTAAACAGATCGTCCATCAGAAACTGAGAGTTGAATTCTGGTCTCATTTTTATTATTAGGTACAGACTTTAGTTTCCAATACATTTCTATTGAAATAGGCTTAGACCTGTCACTCTGAAAAAATGAATTGATTCATTATTACAAACATTCAGTAAGCAGAGAGACCTTCAAGAAAATAAAATAATGATAGTAAAATATCAGAAAAATGCTTTGACTGAGACATACTAGCAAGTAGATAGGGTTAGAATTATTGAAGTTCTCCGTTTGAAGTATTTTCATATGCTTTACAAAAGTAACTGTGAATTTTGGTAGAGATAAGAAGATGCGCAGTGAATTATGGACAGTTGTGAACGTTAGTTTGCCATGCGAACTCAGATATACCGGTAACTGCAGAGTATTTGCTTGGCTTCTCTAAGGCTTGAACTGGGACGAATCCTTGCACTTGGACTTAGTTTGATCTATTGTGCGCCTGATGGCATTATCTCTACCAGGTTAAATAAATAAATAAAAAATAAATAAGTAAATAATAAAAATAAAAGGTGTGAAACCATTCAATATTTTGAGAGGTGGAAATATTCATCAAACAAGGAAAAAGTCTAGTAAATATGAGTCATAAAATTAATATTTTCCGAAATATGAGTTCTTGTTAATCAGTATCATTGGAGATGCTCAATGTTGTATCCATTTTCAAAAAAGCATTCAATATTTTCAGAAGTAATGGTAATATTCATCAAAACAAGAAAGAATCTAATAAACATGGGTCATGTAATTAAATTTTTATGAAACGAGAGCTTAGAAATTGGTATTGCAAGAACAATGTATCTTCTAATGTGAGCTCTGCTCGTTTCTTATTAGGTACACGATATCGTATTGGAAACAAAAAAGGGCAACAATGTGTGCAGTCATTTGGTCTCTGCAGGAAACAGTATGTATACTAATAATAAATCTGTAGCCGAAATTTTTCTGGTAATTTTCGATTTTCCAAAAATAATTGGTCCTAACATATATAATTAACCACTCTGAAACCGAAAATCGCATTTTTGAAATTTTTGTTTGTATGTCTGTCTGTATGTTTGTTACCTTTTCACGCGATAATGGCTGAACCGATTTATATGAAAATTAGAATATAAATTAAGTTCGTTGTAACTTAGATTTTAGGCTATATGGCATTCAAAATACTTTATTTAAAAGGGGGATTATAAGGGGGCCTGAATTAAATAAATCGAAATATCTCGCTTATTATCAATTTTTGTGAAAAGTGTTACATAACAAAAGTTTCTTTAAAAATGATTTCCGATAAGTTTTATTCTTTACAAAATTTTGATAGGACTCATATATTTAATGAGATAAATGAGTTTTAAAATTAAAATAACGCCATCTAAGACGGTGCAATGAATTAAGAACAAATGACTTCGTCTATAAGGGGCCTTGGACAACAACAATCGAAACAGGGGCCTTGGACGTCAACAATCGAAAGCTATTAAACACAGCCTACAGAGAATGTTTCTGTGTTTGTATGAAGTAATATCAGAAGCTAAATTAACCGATTTGTATAATTAATTATTATTTCACCATTGGAAAATGTAGTTTCTCTAGATGGACATAATGCTATAATGTTATTACAGTAAGTCTGAGTAAATCGAGGACAGGTAAGATTAAAATAGCTTCTTATGCACAGAAAATTTGATAGGCTATTTTGTACATTCGTTTTCTGTATTTCTTAAAATAATATTTATGTACACTCATTTCAATCTCAGAGAATTAACGAACAACGAGAGTGTATTGATTTAGTATGTAGTAATAGTACGTTAGCTTAGCAGTCCATTATTTTATAATTCAAATTTTAACTATGCTCAATTGAATCGTGTTAAAATACATAAAATATATATGCAATAAATGCAATGCAAAAAAAATTAGTTAATGAGCGAAGCAGATTATCTTGAGCTGTTGTAAAAGTTGTTCCCTGGATCAAACGTCCTATTTTAATTATGTAATTACTTTATATTTATTTCTAACAGGTACAGCGGAGCGCACGGGTACGGCTAGTATCCAATAAAAACGAGTAAATCTCATATTACAATAGCGATTTCAGAGCCCCTGTATCGTAGGAAATTTAATTTTAGGATCCATGTTTATTGGACATTTTTTGTTTTGTTTTGATGAATAATATCACTTGTGAGATTAGCGAATGCTTTTCTTATGGAATCACATTGAGCATTTTCTATGATATTAGTGTGATGTGCCGAAGAACATATTATATTTTCCGTGCAGGAATTCTGCATTACCATATGGTGGAGGATGGATAAAACGGAGAAAAATTCTCTCCGGCACCGGGATTCGAGCCCGGATTTTCAGCTCTACGTGTTAAGCCACACCGGATTCTAGTTCCGATGCCGGATTGAATCCTTCTCAGTTTAAGTTCTACCTCTCTGTTCCCCTTTTGGTGGCCTACCCTCATGTATTGTGTCAGAATGTCCAACACTATGTACAGAGGTGTACTCATTACGAGTGACTAAGTGGCCGGGGTCCGACGGAACAAGGCGCCGCGGCCATCTTGAATCACAAAGTTATTACTTATCAAAGGGAGAATAGAGAGGTCGAACTTAAACTGAGAAGTATTCAATTCGGTATCGGGACTAGAATACGGTGTGGCTTAGTGGATAAAGCGTCAGCACGTAGAGCTGAAAACCCGGGGTCGAATCCAAGTGCCGGAGAGAATTTTTCTCCGTTCTATCCATTCTTCACCATCTTCTATGATGTTGAACAAGTATTCGTATCTCGGAAGATATTAATTTTAGGACCCATGTCGATTCTTTCTTGTTTTGATGAATATTTATCACTTCTCAAAATATTGAGTGCTTTTTTGAAAATGGACATCACACTCAGCATCTCCAATGATGTTGATTAATAAGTACTTATATTGGTAAAGATATTAATTTTAAGGTCCATATTTATTAAATTTCTTGTTTTGATGAAAACTACCATCTCTCGAAATGTTGAATTAGGTACTTTTTAACAATCTGTATATGTATGGGGCAGAAACATGGACGTTACGACAAAATAAATAGAAATTATTAAAAACATTTGTAACTTGGATATGGAGAGGAATAGAGCGTGTGAAATGAAAATACAGAATAAGAAATTAAGCCGTGCTAGAAATAGTGAGTTAAGAAAGAATAATGGTGAAATTGATCAGGAGGAGAAAAATAAATTGGCTGGGTGAGTGGCTAAGAAGAACTGTCTAATGAAGGATGCACTGGGAGGCATGGGGAAAGGAAGAAGAGATCGGGGCAAAAGAAGATATCAGATAATAGCCCAAACATCATTAAGATAAATGTATCATATGTGGAGACTAAGAGGAAGGCAGAAAATAGGAAAGATTGGAGAATGCTAGGTTTGTTATGAAAGACCTGTCCTTCGGCAGAACACTATGAATGAATGAATGAATGAATGAATGAATGAATGAATGAATGAATGAATGAATGAATGAATGAAAGATATGCGATGATTGTCCTGATAAGAGCCAGGATCTATCCTCACACGTGTGCTTGATTGATTTTAGGGGACCCTAGCATATATTTAATTAGATTGCAAATTATAGACGAAATGAGAGGAAAATGGACAGCGTTGGTGGAATGATAGAGGGAAATGGGAGTAACTCGAGAAAAATGAAATGAGAGGAAAATGGACAGCGTTGGTAGAATGATAGAGGGAAATGGGAGTAACTCGAGAAAAAATCTTTCCAACGTTTGCTTTATCCACTAAAAATTTCTTCATAACCTGAATAGAGATAGAACCAGGGGCCGTCAGGACGGAATATCAACCAGCTTGTACTTCTTCAGCCACAGACGCTGCCCAATGTGGCGTTTATGAATTATTTTCGTACCTACACTTAACAGATATTTTCCTGACTCTGACCAAGGCGTTCAGATCATTTTGATTTAATTCTTTTTTTTTTTTAAGTTTCTTAATTCAATGTACGACAATTGAGGAACTAAGAAATTCAATTTAAAATAAATTGTAAACATTAAAACATATTTACTGGAAAACACTGTCCACAGTGTTGGAGAAAGATTGCTTCTTCTTGAGCGAACATATTTTACATTCGAACCGAGTTATAGAAATTCATTGTTTTAAGACTACAAACTTTTTTTGTGTGTTTTTGTTTGTATGTAAAAATTGATCTTCCTTTTCAATAGTTTTGTGTCTGTATATAACCATCGGATTTCTCATACAATAAGTAAATCAATCGAAGTAACGATAATGAAATAAGTACAGCGAATTAATACCAAATACTTATCCATTTTGAAGGGTGGAAGAAAATTAAGTAATAATTAATTGAAATTATTAGTTAAGTGTGTAATACTGACTGCACTTAAATTCTTTCTTAACTTTTTGCATTGTTTACACCAATCAGTTCGTACATTTCTTCTTCACTAATAATGAAATAAAGTAATTACCTCACTTTAAAATTAACCCTATTCTTATTATTCCGATCTTGTAATCCGAATCATTATTAGTTGTCTGACAAGTTTTCTGATGCGTGCACGAATTCTATTACAGTATTTTTTTTATCATCATTAAATTTCATCGGAGCATACAAGTGGTAGAATAGGATGTAGCGGCGTGTGTTGAATATTACTGAATACATTCTCAGAAATGTAGTTCCTTGTGCTCATCGGAATTCAATCCTCCATTTTTTTTTTTTTTTTTTTTTTCAAAGAGAAGGTTTTGTTTCATTCTTGGTTTAAGGGGACTATTTCGTTTATATGACATCATTCCATTTTCAGCCAATGAAGTGTAATGAAATTTTGAATTCCAACCAATCACAGTCATATATCGCGATAATTCCTGCAGCTCGATTTATCACTATCAATTTATCATATGATCGTTCTTTTGTTTAGTCAGTGTCGCCAACTGTTTCACGTAAGTCGATGAGCACGAATACATTGCACTAAATAAAGTGCGAAATCCTACTTCCACATCTACATCTTCATCTTCTAATTCCATGTCCATTGTATCTAAAGAAAATGATACTCCTTAATAACAATTGTTCATTTAATTGTGTATTAATCAGGTAATTTGTAATTATACTACAAAATGTTTGAATTAAATTATGATTTTAACAGATAATGAAAACTCATTTCCGTTATAATAACAAGAGAAAACCGCAGTACATGTAATTAACATTTTTAAACCTGTATTTTGCTTTTCTCAATTGGCATTATTGAATAATATGCAATTTCTTTATTGTAGTAATCGTTATTCATCTATTTCGACTTCACAATGTCTGAATAGGTTAAGTATTCATAAATATACAATTATTAACATATTGTGAGCAAATTTTAGGGATATATTATTTACATTTTTATTTCATTCACGCGAAATAGTCCTAATAAATGTCACTCGAGGTCTGAAATTTCCATCTCAGGTTTTTTAGTGTATAAAGTTCCGAAGTCTAATCATAATCCTCATCATAATCATAACTATAACTTTTCGATTCGTTTAACTCTAGCCAAAGGACTGAACTTAAAAGGGCTGAGCTTATAATTTTCATAGATATCTACAATAATAAGTTCTGACCGTTTTTGTTTTCTTTCGTGCAATCAAAAATTCTGTTAACTTTCAAGGTTTTCAGTGTAATATTGATGAACTCGCAAAATTATTTCAAGAAAATGACATGAAGATTTGTGTTTTCAACACTAACGTCGTAACCTTTACAAAAAGCTATTTCTGTTAAATTCAACTATAATTTAAATAGTAGCTAATAAAAACAGAACAGAAAAATGTACATTTCATAAAATGTGACCATACAATTAGAATGTTAAGTGTAATATGGTCAATATAATTAATTCTTTCTCTGCGTAACTTTCACGTTCAATGTTTTACATTAAAGAGATTGAATATAATCTGAAATCTGGAATTCTGTTACAGTACATTAAGCTAAATTAAATGTATCTAACGCATATAATATATCATGCAAAGAAGGGAAAACGAAACATTGGTAGATAAAAAGGCGAAGAAATTAATTATTTTGGAGTTGGCAACAAACCTTAAAAGGCTTAAAATGCTTGGAGAAGAAGAGGTTCAATTGTCTAAAAAATTTACTACGAAGTACCTCCGTTCTTTTTTGTGAAGTTTCTGAAGGTATATAAATTTATTCGGCAGACCATCACCGCATCGTTTCATGGCCTACAGATATCTTCAATAGCTAAAAAGGGAAGTTTAATGAATAATAATTGAGTCTACCACTGTGGAGTAACGGTTAGCACGTCTGACCGTGAAACTAGCGGGCCCGGGTTCAAATCCTGGTTGGGACTAGTTACCTCGAGGTTTTTTCCGGGGTTTTCCCTCAATCCATTAAGAGTAAAATGCTGGGTCACTTTCGGCACTGGACCCTGGACTCTCATCTCGCTAGCATTCTCAGCATCTCACTCAAACGCTAGATAACTATAGCAGTTGATAAAGCTTCGTAAAATAACCAACTAAAATGTGAAGAATTGAGTACCTCCATTATAATTCGAGAAGCATTGCACTGAGGTCAGTCGACGTGTCTTGATATATGATACCTCAGCTTTTGAAAGGAGACTCCAAATAAAAATAAAATGCGTATCCCCATAGTAGTACGAGAAGCAGTGGATTTTTTTTTTCTATTTTGTTTTCTGTTTTCATTTGTTTCCTTTTGTTTTACTTACACTAATACAAACACAACACCCATGCCCGAGGCGGGACTCGAACCCACAACCCTTCGGACCAAGCGATAGGGACATGCCGTGCCCCTACCGCTTGAGCCATCCGGGCCGGCTGGATTGAGGCTAGACGACTTGTCATGATATATGATGCCTGGTGTCTTGTTCACTTCTCCATATGCGTTGCACCTGAGGCTTCAATTCCATGCAATGCTTTCACTACATCGTACAGGGTTACACATGCGGTATTGCTGTTATGGTTTCCACTTCCGTTCCTTCCGGGGCTAGATTCCTGACTGTCTGACATGAATGACATTGTCGTAGTTAGAATGCTTTCTTCTGACTTGGAATATAACAATGAGTTATGACCCATATTACTAATTCATGTTTTATTTCATATTATATCAGTTCATCTTTTGTTGTATTCTTTCAAGTTGCGTTTCATGACTGAAGTTATGTTTTAAAATTTCCAGTTGTGCTTTGTTGCTTCGCGTTGTGTTTTATTGCTTCGCGTTGTTTTGTTGCTTCGCGTTGTGTTTTGTTGCTTCGCGTTGTGTTTTGTTGCCTCGCGTTGTGTTTTGTTGCTTCGCGTTGTGTTTTGTTGCTTCGCGTTGTGTTTTGTTGCCTCGCATTGTGTTTTGTTGCCTCGCATTGTATTTTGTTGCTTCGCGTTGTTTTGTTGCCTCGCATTGTTGCCTCGCGTTGTGTTTTGTTGCTTCGCGTTGTGTTTTGTTGCCTCGCATTGTGTTTTGTTGCCTCGCATTGTTGCCTCGCGATGTGTTTTGTTGCTTCGCGTTGTTTTGTTGCCTCGCATTGTGTTTTGTTGCCTCGCATTGTTGCCTCTCGTTGTGTTTTGTTGCTTCGCGTTGTGTTTTGTTGCCTCGCGTTGTGGTTTGTTGTTTCGCGTTGTGTTTTGTTGCTTCGCGTTGTGTTTTGTTGCCTCGCGTTGTGGTTTGTTGTTTCGCGTTGTGTTTTGTTGTTTCCCGTTGTGTTTTGTTGCTTCGCGTTTTGTTTTGTTATTTCGCATTGTGTTTCGTTACTTCGCCTTTTGTTTTGCTCTTCGCGTTGTGTTTTGTTGCTTCGCCGTTGTGTTTTGTTGCCTCGCGTTGTGGTTTGTTGTTTCGCGTTGTGTTTTGTTGTTTCGCGTTGTGTTTTGTTGTTTCGCGTTGTGTTTTGTTGTTTCGCGTTGTGTTTTGTTGTTTCGCGTTGTGTTTTGTTGTTTCGCGTTGTGTTTTGTTGTTTCGCGTTGTGTTTTGTTGTTTCCCGTTGTGTTTTGTTGCTTCGCGTTTTGTTTCGTTACTTCGCCTTTTGTTTTGCTGCTTCGCGTTGTATTTTGTTGCTTCACTGTTGTGTTTTGTTGCTTCGCGTTGTGTTTCATTGCTTCGCGTTTTGTTTCGTTGCTTCGCATTTTGTTTCGTTGCTTAGCGTTTTATTTCGTTGCTTCGCGTTGTGTTTTGTTGCTTCGCGAGGTGTTTCGTTGCTTCGCGTTTTGTTTCGTTACTTCGCGTTTTGTTTCGTTACTTCGCCTTTTGTTTTGCTGCTTCGCGTTGTATTTTGTTGCTTCACTGTTGTGTTTTGTTGCTTCGCGTTGTGGTTCGTTGCTTCGCGTTTTGTTTCGTTGCTTCGCGTTTTGTTTCGTTGCTTCGCGTTTTGTTTCGTTGCTTCGCATTTTGTTTCCTTGCTTCGCGTTGTGTTTTGTTGCTTCGCGAGGTGTTTCGTTGCTTCGCGAGGTGTTTCGTTGCTTCGCGAGGTGTTTCGTTGCTTTGCGTTGTGTTCTGTTGCTTCGCTTTCTGTTTTGTTGCTTGGCGTAGTGTTTTGTTGCTGGACGTTGTGTTTTGTTGCTAGGCGCTGTGCTTTGTTGCTGGACGTTGTGCTTTGGTTGCTTTGCATTTGGTTCTTTTAATTTTGTATGAACGTTCTTTTTAATAGTATATCAGTAATTCAAAAGTGCCCAGTTATTTAAATAACTCTGTTTAACAGTAGCTTGGTCACAGTGACTCGAGTTTGCAGAGTACATGCCGAATATCCTACTGTAATATTTAATAAAATTTAAAGCATACATATGTATACAAATACATTACATGAAGTTATTCAACGCTAACTTCGGAACAGAGATTACACTTTTAATTTTTTATTTGTAGTAATTCTTGGATTCTTACCTAGCAAGAAGTCTAATACATTTCCTTAAGCCATCGGCGTGGCTCAGTCGGTTAAGGCGCTTTCCTGCCGGTCTGAAGTTGCGCTCGGGCGCGGGTTCGATCCCTGCTTAGGTTGATTACCTTGTTGGGTTTTTTCCGAGGTTTTCCCCAACCTCACTATCACCAATCTCGTCGACGCTAAATAACCTCGTAGTTGATACAGTGTCGTTAAATAACCAACTAAAAACATTTCCTTTCATTATGTATAATAGATTCTGAAGATCATCTGTGATTTATGAGAGCATTGATTACAGGAGTAACTTTTGTTGAACTGTACTCGAACTTTGGGATCTGGTATCATTCTAAGGAAGAAGGGGCAGATGCCAAGACTACGGGCGAAAGCTACCCACCCACCCACCTAGCTAGGCAGGCAGGCAGGCAGGCAGGCACCCCACTATCGCGCGGTACCAGAGAATGTTATCGACACCGCGGGTCAGATCTCTGCCCGTGCTCTCGATTCAGTCGAATGCCTGCATTTCTTTCTTTTCGTTTTTGTTAGGGCGGGCCCATCATCCTCGTGTCTGTCTGACTTTTGCCACAGGAAATTTAGGAACCGGTACTCCGTCTCTCTCCTCTCGTATCGCCAGTATCATAATAATAATAAAGGCGAGAAAGTCGCATCTCACCACACCCAGAATAAAAATAAAATAATATTGCGCGCGGATATTTTGTGGCACTATCGCATAAAATTCAACACATATGAATTATCGTGAAATTTTAATTGGAATGCGATCTAAGACAGATATTGCGTAGTTTGTGGTGAAAAAAAATTGTGTGTAAAATAGGTTTTCTAGAGTACATTGGTTCAGCTGCCATGCTCATTTTACCATTGCTCCATGATCATTAAATTTTCTCATCCTCTCTGAATTACATATGTAACTTACATAGCTCAACTCTAATTTTAAAATTACCAATTATCTCATTGTCTCTTAAAATAAAAAGGTCCACGGATAAATGTTTTTGTTACGTGAAGTTTTTATGTTACGGTAATAGCTTTCGTCATTTATAAATTTGTTGCGTTCGGGAAGTCCGCGTTTCGATCCCAGGGACGGTTATCCTGACTTTATTTTTTCGTGGTTTCTTAAGTCTCTCAAGGTGAATTCTGGGATAGTATCAATTACGAGGATCACGATCCATCGTCTTCCCAATATTATAATCCTTCATAACATTATTTTATATTGTCACCTTCTCACCTTCCATGACAGACCTGCCATCTGTGAGAGAAGTATAGTAACTGGCTGAGTGTTTCTCCCCTGTCGGGAGGAAAGAGCAGTAGAGGTAAACTACTGAAGAGTAGAAAAAGCCTAACGAAAAAATACTTCATATTAAATGATTCGAAGTTCTATCGTAATGCATATTCTCATATTTTCATTTCTACATTGTTTCCAGACTATTATTTATTTCCCTTATAAAATGAAAAATATTGTTTTAAAAGTTTGCCTTCATTATGATATTTTCTACAATAATCTCACTAGAGGTTTTAATTTATCTAGAGAAAATCAAAACCTGAGAGTATATTTATTGAGTCATACATAACAATAATTTTAGGAACGATTAAAACATGAAACTATGAAGGAATGGAAAACATATAGCTTTCCTGTTAAATACAACGTAACATTAAATTACTGGTTCAACAAGATACAATAAATATTAAATATCATGAGCATGAACATAAATGCTGTATACAGAGTCGAAGTATAATAAAATACAATATGGTGCCTTGATTGAGTGGAATTTAATTGACTATTACACGATTAGAAGAAAGTATATAAAGTTTAGAAGAAATAAAGTACTGGAATACAATAAAATATTGACTTACAATAATTATTTTCTAAGACAGTTTAGTATTTTAGTATCATCTCATCATTACAAATATTCCGCTAGAAACGTAGTATGTTATGATGAGCTCTTCTCTTGTTACCAGTTGTGCCAACTATACAATCTTCATTGAACTCTATGGACGATTACTAGTCAAGAAGGCTTTGTTGTTTCAGTTTAATTTTTACTAAAATTGTTGCATTCAACTTGAATTATCAATATATATTAAACAATCTCTTTTACGTGACTATCCATAATCTCTTATACAACAGAAGCTGTAATATAACCTAAATAATATAAACAAGATAAGATAGAAAAGTTTGAATTAAGGATGATGAAATAAACATGAATCATTTTAAAAGGTACAATTATTGAAAGTACAAGAAATGAATGCTGGGGATGTGATAAAAACAAACAAATGCTAGGGAGGTGATAAAAATTTTAGGATAAGCAGCCATGATTATTTAAAATGCGTAGTTTCGTAGCGTTTTATTGGTCAAAAGTAGTATGACGTAATAAAAGTATAATAGTCATTCTAAACAAGTATTATCATATTAGAAATTCGGTTTGTTTAGTCTTATCGAAACAAAATGCATACATTAATGGTCATTTATTTACTGTAAAACGTCTCGCATTTTATATTTATTTTCATGAACAAACTTAAATACATTCATAAAAGTCGTAAACCTTACAACTTTTGGATGAATATATTCTCAAAATGAAACCATCGACTGTCCTTCATTTCATTATTTAAATCCTCGAAATGCCGTCGATAATAAAATAATAACACAAAGATTCTGCACGGAATTTGTATAATATTCAGCTAAGAAATTCATGATATTTAACGTTCTTATTTATGTTTCAATATATATGAAAAAACTAGTACGACAGTCAATTTAATAACTGCTCAGTATGTTTTCAGGACTACATTTGGAATAATTACACCGTGTCCCGTTTAAAACACTATCTACCGCGCTATAAATGGTAGTCGTATTGAAGTGTATTGAAATTACAACTCTTTAGGTGTTAGAAAATGATAACAGTTTCAATTAAATACGTTTTTCGTTAGAACTATGGACTTTTTATTTTATTGGTGTTTTAAGAGGGATACGGTGTATATATAAACCTAGTGAGTTTGCTTTCATGTGAACATAGTCTTTGAAACTTTCAGCTGTAAGTCATTTTGTTATTTTAAGTAAAGAAAATGTCGTTATATAGACCTAATTACACCAGAAAGATCTTGCGTTGTATTTACATGATGTCCATGTAAAAAATTCATAGTATTTAACATTTTTAGTTATGTTTGAATGTTTTTACACAGGAGAGTGCGATAGTTAATTTAATTAGCAATGCTCAGTATGTTTCCATCAACTTTTGATAACTAAGTTTAGAATAAAATATAAACGTGAGTTCGGTTTTGTATGAACATCGTCTTTTGAAACTTCAAATCGTGAGAAAAAGGATAGGAACAGAAGAAAAAGCAGAGGGAGGTGTGAAGTAATACGAGGCTGAGGAAGCTGCGTCATGAGATGAGGCAGAGGAAGCTGCGTTATCAGGTGAGGTAGAAGAAGCTGCGGAATGAGGTGAGGCAGAGGAAGTTGCGTAACGAGGTGAGATAGAGGAAGCTGCGTAACGAGCTGAGGCAGAAGAAGCTGCGTTATGAGTGAGACTGAGGAAGCTGCGGAATGAGGTGATACAGAGGAAGCTACGTAACGAGGTGAGGCAGAGGAAGCTGTGGGATGAGGTGAGGCAGAGGAAGCTGCGTAACGAGGTGAGACAGAGGAAGTTGCGTAACGAGGTGAGATAGAGGAAGCTGCGTAACGAGCTGAGGCAGAAGAAGCTGCGTTATGAGTGAGACTGAGGAAGCTGCGGAATGAGGTGATACAGAGGAAGCTACGTAACGAGGTGAGGCAGAGGAAGCTGTGGGATGAGGTGAGGCAGAGGAAGCTGCGTAACGAGGTGAGACAGAGGAAGTTGCGTAACGAGGTGAGATAGAGGAAGCTGCGTAACGAGCTGAGGCAGAAGAAGCTGCGTTATGAGTGAGACTGAGGAAGCTGCGGAATGAGGTGATACAGAGGAAGCTACGTAACGAGGTGAGGCAGAGGAAGCTGTGGGATGAGGTGAGGCAGAGGAAGCTGCGTAACGAGGTGAGACAGAGGAAGTTGCGTAACGAGGTGAGATAGAGGAAGCTGCGTAACGAGCTGAGGCAGAAGAAGCTGCGTTATGAGTGAGACTGAGGAAGCTGCGGAATGAGGTGATACAGAGGAAGCTACGTAACGAGGTGAGGCAGAGGAAGCTGTGGGATGAGGTGAGGCAGAGGAAGCTGCGTAACGAGGTGAGACAGAGGAAGCTGCGTAACGAGGTGAGACAGAGGAAGTTGCGTAACGAGGTGAGATAGAGGAAGCTGCGTAACGAGCTGAGGCAGAAGAAGCTGCGTTATGAGTGAGACTGAGGAAGCTGCGGAATGAGGTGATACAGAGGAAGCTACGTAACGAGGTGAGGCAGAGGAAGCTGTGGGATGAGGTGAGGCAGAGGAAGCTGCGTAACGAGGTGAGACAGAGGAAGCTGTGGGATGAGGTGAGGCAGAGGAAGCTGTGGGATGAGGTGAGGCAGAGGAAGCTGCGTAACGAGGTGAGGCAGAGGAAGCTCTGGAATAAGATGAGACTGAAAAAGCTGTGAGAAAAGAGGGATCAAGAGTGAGATTTACACTGTTGTTATTCATATAATTTTTTGCCTATGACTTCATGGGAGTTGGAGAAGAGCCCAGTTCTCGCTAGAAGGCGCAGGGCCGCGCCTCGCAGACCGCGTCACGACGTGAAAGGGAAGCACCACGCCTCACACCATTGCACGATTATCACTTACTTTGAGAAACGGGGTTGAACGCGTAACCTAGAGGTGAGCACTCGTGAAGTCGGGTTGCGGCTCTTCCGATGGTTACGAGGAACGCATTGCCTTCACGTTTTCTACTCCTGAAGTCCCATTCACTCACCTGTTGCACCGAGAGGCAAGTGCTTTCGAGGTTATGTACAGTACAAGCATGACTTTCTCTGAATTATATAAAACAAATGCAATCTCTACTATACACCTGCATTGTTAACATGATATTTAAAAAACAATGTAAATGTACTGTTATTAAAGAACTTACAAATTCACATTGTAGTCATCTATCACCTCTTCGTGCATTTTCTAGATACTTGTTTTGCATCACACTCAGGAATGTGTTATATTTACTGAACATAGTAATTCTGTGCTGAATGAATGGCAGATGCGAGGGTTTCAACTCCGTGACAACCTGCAATCGTGACTCCAGTTTACTCTCACCTGCTCCGGCAGATGTGGGAAGTATTCTGGTTCTTCAGCTTGCACTGTGCTAAGCAGGTCTATTAAAATTATCGATATCAACGTCTTTTGTATGGAATAGCTACTTAATAAATTTTTACATATTTTTTTTCTTTTCCATTGGAGAAAGTCCAAAAAGTCGATATAAATGTTACCGCGGAAATGCAAGTTTTCAGAATCATTACACCAAAAAAAAAAAGGTTTTTTTTTTGTACGGAGAATAAGCTTAATAACATAATATATAATAAATTTGGTAAAAAAATCATTGTGTTTATTCCAAATCAAAAGCACTAGATGGTGAAGAACATGAAATATTGGGTTCGTAGCGTTTCTTCTCTGTGACAGAAGTTACCCGAGGTGAGTAGAAGACAGAAATTAATAAGCAAGAGATTTCCCTACATTATGTACGACTCTCTGCCAACACTGGGGTGGTTTCTTGATTCTGCGTCTGCAGAAATCTGCTGGTTTGGAGTTGAAGTCATAAAACAAGTTTGTAAAGCATCATTGTTATCAACGGAGCTCCCTTGAAGGTTATTAGATAGAGAACTGAAAAGGTGGAAATCTCAGGGCGCAAGGTCGGGAGAATATGACGGATGTGATATCACTTCCCAACCAAGCTTCTGGATAGCTAATTTCGTTATTTTAGCGGAGTGCAGGCGAGAATTATCGTGTTACAGCAGCACTTTATACAATCATCCCGATAGTTTTTCTTCAATTGCGGCCGCAAGGGGTCTGAGTTGCTGGCAATAAAGTTATGGTTACATATCTGAGAAGCAGTTCGTAGTACACGACGCCTTCTTTATCCCACCAGACGCGTCCACACCTGTGGAGTAACGGTTAGTGAGTCTAGCCGTCAAACCAGGTGGCCCGGTTACCTGGTTGAGGTTTCTTCCGGGGTTTTCCCTCCACCCAATACGAGCAAATGCTGGGTAACTTTCGGTGTTGAACTCCGGACTCATTTCACCGGCATTATAATCTTCATACCATTCAGACGCTAAATAACCTGAGATGATGATAAAGCATCGTAAAATAACCTACTGAAAATATCCCACCAGACGCATAAGATCTGACACTAACTTTTGCACGGGGTGTTGTGTATTGAAACGACGGAACGATTACCTTGCACTGCTTTTTCCGATGGCATTCTCCTGTACACGGCACAAATGTTTCAAGCCTCTCCGCTCCTTTGCTCCTTTATTAAACTCAAACATAATTAGGAACATTAAATCCAGACGTTTGAGATGGGCAGGGCATGTAGCACGTATAGGTGAATCCACAAATGCATATAAAGTGTTAGTTGAGAGGCTGGAGGGAAAAATACCTTTGGGGAGGCCAAGATTTAAATGGGAGGATAATATTAAAATTAATTTGAGGGAGGTGGGATATGATGATAGAGATAATCTTGTACAGGATAGGGACCGATGGCGGACTTATGTGAGGGCGGCAATGAACCTGCAGGTTCCTTAAAAGCCATTTGTAAGTAAGTAGACTTTGTTGAAAGTGTTATTTTTTTTCTACTTGACACTCCATCTTCTTTAGTCCACAAAATATAGCACAAACTTCCTTAAAGTCCGCAAAATTCAAGGAGTATTTACAAGCACAGCTCTCCAAATAACAAAATGACGAACGACAAACGATAAACAATCTCCTAACAACGTAATGTGACGAACAAAAACACTGCGAACTTGTACATCAACCTAATATAAGAATCTAAGTAGAGATTAATTTTTGGTCCTATAGAATATATCTGTTATGGTAACAATTGTTATTAGAGGAGAACTTCGGCGTAGCTCAGAGGTTAGAGCACTTGGTACGTAGAACCAAGGATCCGGATTCGGTTCCCCGGCGCTGGAGCGAATTTTTCTCCTCTAATAAGCATTGTTACCATGACGTGTATTCTATAGGACCAAAAATTAATCTCTACGTAGATTCTTTGCCCAACAGTGCATAATACTGTGGAATTCCGGGCACCAAGTCACTCAATTGAGTGCGCTCCTTGTATAATGACAGTTGATTCAATATATGTCAACATATACATATGTCGAACTTGGAGTCAGGCCACAGAGGGAAAACACTAGAGAGAAGGGATTCGATCTGGTGCTGTGGATTGAACTTCGGCGTAGCACCAAGGACCCCGGTTCGATCCCTGGCGCCGGAACGGATTTTTCGCCTCTAATAACTAATATAGAAGTTATGTGAAAAGCTTCTGTAACATCTAGTTGTCGTCTGTTCCCATTTATGTGAATAAATATTTTTTTATTCTTTTATGAAGAACAGGCTTAGAAATCGGCTAGATGTTGTTTTAGATTTGAGATAAAAATTATTAAGCAGTCTTGGTTCCAGGATTAATGTTTGATAAAGTTAAATAAGCTATTAGGTCATTACAACAATTAAACCTTTATTGAAACATTTGTAGATATTTGTAGCGTATTTGCTAGTGCTTTCAACTGTTTATACTCAGGTACGTATTTGGCATTAGTCTTTCTTCGACTGGGTACATTATTAGTCTACTAAATTACGAATTATCTTTCTCTTCACTTTTTCTTTTCTTATAAAGTCTTGTATATTCTGCGCGACTGTTTTCCGTAGACATGTTCATGTGTAACGTCGCACACAATTGCAATTGCCAAGATTACAGCGTCATGCTCTAGCATAACAGTAGCGTAAGCTAAGAAAAATTTGCCCTAACTCTTAAACCGTAAGACCTGGATCAAAATTGATTGAATTTTTAAAATGTCGCATTTATTAACGTATTTCACTCCACGACGTTCCGATCCATCTTTTATGGTTTATACGTAACAAGCAGTTGAAAATCTGTATGATTTGAATTAGTATTAGCGAAAATCTACCTGTTTCATCCTAGTGAGCGGCGTATAACAATTTATTTAAGTTCAAAAAGCAAACATTGCACTCGATATGAAAGGGTTAAAAAGGAAAGAAAGAGACATGATTTTTTCATCAAATTTAGGTTGAGTAACTGTTCGACGTTATATTTTGTTCACGTTAAAGAACTCGATAAAATTAAATTAATATTTTTCCCCTAATTTCTATTGTCATTTTCTGATCTGTTATCTATTAATTAAGGTTTATCCTACATTTACTCCAACTAAACTGTTTTACATAGGTAACTTTAACTACCATACAGAAATTAAAAATTCAAGAGTGTGGTCAGTGGCTTATTAGTTTTAAGAACATGGTGTCCGCAGTCCTTCGGTAACTGGAAAGCACTGGTTTTGAATATTCTGGTCTGCAGACAATAGAGAACTGAGCTGCGTGTTATGAGGGCTTGAAAATGCGCCACGTGTTGTTCCTCACTTCCCCAGCCCAGCTCCAGAATGAATCACAGCAGCGCGAGGCAAGGGTGTGTCAGGACTCACCCCAACTGAAGGGTGAGAGAGGAAACACTCCCACCTGGATTTAAGATAAACACAACTTCTCGCACCCCAATGAGCAAGGTGGTAATATTATAAATCAAGGCTGTCCAATTTGGAGTTTGCGTTCCAGCTGTATTCCCTGGAAGAAATGTTATGCTGCAATAGTGAAGGGTTGGCGAAAATGCATTTAATATTGTGTTTGAAAATAAAAACATTCCTTACCATACAAACGATGCTCTTCTAAATCGTTACATATAGCAAATCTGCAATCTGTCTCCCATTGAGTAAAAAGAAGTCTTCATTTATCTCCATGTACTTCAATTCATCTCACGATTTAAGAGCTAAAAACGCGGTACGCACGCCTATTCTTGTAGACCTTGTAGAATTTATTTTATTTGTAATAAAACGTTTCGAGTACATATCACTATGCATTAAAAAGAAAATACCTACCTTCAAATTATAAGGGAAACTTTATTATTGCGCTTTTTTGTATGGTATATGTTACCATACGGCAGCTGGATAATTCAGTTGGTAGAGTAGTAGTGATATAGTAGTACTATTGGTGGTGATGGTGGTGATGGTGGTGATGGTGGTGGTGGTGGTGAATGGCTAGGGGCGGGTTATGGACGACCCTTCAGCATGTCGGCGCGGCAGTGGCCTATTTTTCATCCCGAATTATGGGATGAATGAGGTGTACCTACCCACCGTCCGCATGAGACCCTTTACCCGCTCACCCAACGGGTCCCTACACCCCCACCCCTTAAGTTCATATCGCCAAGATGATCAAGCAGCACAGAATCCATTCCGACAGCCCTTCTACAGTGTCGACGCGCCCTCAAGGAATGAATGCTGCCAAAGATATTGCGAAAGCCTCACAATCCGGAGACGGTTTCGGTTCCTGCAGGCGGACGAAGACGTGCGTCATGACCTGAATATGCTTTTGGAATGAGACAATGAAGATGAATAATATTATATGTAAATTCTTTTTCTACAGGGAAGAGGAAGGGGAAATGAACCATGGCAACGAAATTTCTAACTCGGCATTTGTCTAAATAAGTGTGGAAAACGACGGAAAAAACAGTCAGGTTGGCGGTCCGGGGATTCGAACCGTGGACCTCCCGAATTCATGTCCCATGCTTAACGCATGAGCCACCTCGCTCGGTGGGTAGAGTAACTGGCTAAGTACTGGATTGTCCTTGATTCAATTCCGGATAATGACAGGAATTTCTCGTCGCCTAAACTTTCAACTTTCGGGACTTTTTCGGGGGCAAAAGGTGGTCGGAGCGTGATGTCGACCACACATCTCATTCTAGTTCCGAGGTCAAGTAAACATGGGCCTGTGCCTCCATACCCCAAGCGCCTTCAGGCGCATACAGAGGATAATTTTACCTACTTACATACTGTACATGCTACAAAATATAACAGCTTCCTTCATACGTGACGTAACGTGTGATATTTGTAATGAATACAGCTGTGGTAGAGCAAATTTACTTTTAATACTGACGCCTTTTCTATTTCCTTATATATCATTGCTTCTCTGTCCCGTTTGATGAACTCTTACTGTAGTTCACAAGGGTTGTTAAATAATCATCTTACCAAAGTAAGTTAACTTACTGTAATGTCTCTGGCAGGGTTAGGCCTAGCATTAGAGCAACGTGCCTCCAGATTCATTATATTGACCGAGATTTTCCCCAGTTCCTTAATATCTTACGCTGCTATTACACTGTCAAAGTTATTTGACAAAGATCTTTTATAAAATATATGACAGTGTGATGGATTTTCTTATATAAACGTTTCTTTGATAAAAGATCTTTTATAAAATGTAAGTGCATCTTGTTATCTTTGATAAAAGATTTCTGTACCTTGAAACAAGTAGGCGGAACGCAAGTATAACTGGACTGTTGCCACCACAAAAATTCTGATATCGGAGTATAAAGGAAATTAAATATTGAAATTGGACTGGGGGAACAATAGTTGCATTGACGAATAAACTGCTAAAATTGAATGATGATTTGATTTGATGTATGGGCAAAGGAACTAGATTGAGCAATGAATGAATTTGTGACGAGTAAATGGATTACTAATTTATTTGCTGAGTATAAGAATTGACGAGATTAAAACTGAATGTATGGAATGCAACAATAATTTTGTCTACATATCAATTATTATTTAAAAATATTATTTTCTTTCACCACGATATTTCACATGAATCTCTTCACTAGGCCTTACACGTGTCCAGAAACACCATATGCTTACCTTTGTCGAAATACAAAGTAGCATAGTATTCCATTGAAGATGCAGGTCTGCTAGTGGAGAAATTTTAAAGGCTAGCGCAATAATTCAAATAGGAAACGTAACGTTTTGAGCAATGCAAGTCACATTTCTTATACTGTGATAATTATCTTTAACCATTATTGAAATAAAGATATGGTAAACGTTCAGAAATACTTGTGACAACGTGTCTTAAAACATTTTAACTTTCTTGTTTTGGATATAAGAACTTGCGTATCACTTGGAGGGCCTGTGGTATGCGGACCTCCGCTGTAATATCACAGGTGTGAAGGAAAATTTTACAGGTTTTAACCTCTGTCAGGTGGACTTTGGTGATGAATTTCGGGCTCAGGTCACATTAACCCCGGAGAAAGTTCCTGCGATATTCACAGATCTCGAAGCAGTTCTCGAAATGGTGAACTCGGCCGCATAAAAATGTCCGAGCCGAAGACAGATCCCCGCACCTGTCGTGGCAGCAAGTGGGTCGGCTGTCACGCACGCTGCGCGTTCATCACTTCGAGAAGCATGAATGAATCCACGACCACGAGGCACTGATGTTCCTTAGAATAGGAGTTTAAGCGAGATTTACATTCATACTATTTCATCTTTACTGGAATACAAAGTACATTACGTTTGTAGAGTTTGATATGCCAATATTTTAAAATGGCAAATAGGTGGAAAGACATTCTGATCTTTGGGCAGATGCAAGTGACTACCCATTATTATTTTCCACACACTAAAATTGTGTTAATGAAGGAGTAAGAAAGAGATTGAAAATAAAGAAGATAAATAACTGTAGTCAGCGTCTGTGCATTATTGAAATCTGTTTACACGTAGGTCTAGTAAAGAAATTGCCTATTAGACAAGTTCATCTCTGTGGAAAATGGTTAGCATGTTTGACCGTGTAACGAGCGGATCCGGGTTAAAATCAGGCTTTAAGCTAGAAAATAAATAATTGTCGCAAAAATGCACAAATGAAAAATTATATTTGTGCAAATTGCGAAATGCTTGTGCAATATTATAAATAATTGTGCAGAAAGGTAAAATTAATGAAGTATGCAGAAACAAAAAGTTATGCAATTTGTTTCTTGGAAATTTATTACTTTCAGTCCATCTTATCACGCTCTAGATCAGGCGTCCTCAACTGACCATGGCGTTAGTTATGTGCAGCGCCTCGCCTGCTGTGTAGCGATGTCTGTGCAGGCCCACGGACACAGTTCGTTCTCTGTAGTACACAGTGGCGGATCAGAAATGTTAGAAGGAATGTCGATAGGCCATCCACGCCATTGAATTTGTTATTATAGGAAGAGTCATTTCTATTTGCTGAAAAGTCGGGAGTGCTCTCGTATTTGATTTGTGGTAAAGTTCTGAGTAACAGAAGGAATTTCAACCTACAACGATATTATGCGTCCTATCACTCAAATTATTATGAAAAATATAAGGGATAAGAACGAACCACTCTCATCCAAATATTACTTATAACTAATGTGGATGTGAATTAATAATAATAATAATAATAATAATAATAATAACCATTACACTTTCTTTCCCTAACTTTATCGGTAAAAAAATAACTAATTTTTGCAATTCGTTATCTTAAAATAAGTTTAATAAGCTCATTTGACATGTATTGTTTCTAGAAAGAAAAAATGTTTATTAGATATACTGTACAGGAAAACAATTCTCTTAATGATGGAGAATAAGTATTGAATATAGTTTATTAATTTTTAATAGTTGTGCATATTTGTGGCCTTTATTTTTATGTAATAATTTAGTTTACGGTTGTTGAAAGAAGGAATAATTTATGTTAAACATAAAATTGAAGAAACTGTTTCCAGCTTTAGGAACAAAATGGGTTGTTAAACTCAGTGTATTATTTGGGTGATTTCAGCATATTTAATGTGCTCGGTTTGTTTACTAATTTATCAGAATAAATTAATGATTGCATGTATCAAATTCTTTAAGTTACAGGATAAATTTTATTATCTATATTTCAAATAGAAACACATGGAATTGTGCATAACCAATAGGCATAAGAGTATAAGGGATATGGGCAACGCTTGAATGACTGTACTTGTAGACCGCCACTGAGCCGGTTTCAACTATCATCCCCTTCCCTCTCCTGCACAGCAACAGATTCACGAGTAGATTTTGTGCAGTGTGCAGCTCCAACCAGCACGAGTGTGCGATCGGTTGACGACGCCTGCTCTAGACATATTTTTGTAAGTAAATAATTAGATGTAGGTATGTTTAGAATCAATTACTGCTGAATTTACATCAAATTAGAATACGTTATTTTATGGGCACTCTAAAGATTGAAATTATTTACTAGTAGTCCCTTCAAGAATGTATTATTTTATAGTAATCATCCGAAATATATACTTTAATCGATGAATTGAGGGACATCCAATCAAACTCTTGTGATTCATTAAGAAGCAAGAGTAAAAAGAAAAAAAGCAACCGAAGAGAATGAAGGATATTTAAGGGGAAACATGATACAGCGGATCAAGATATCGCAAGATTTAAATTCGTCAAATCAGTTTCTTTCAAGTTCCATCCTATACTTTAAAATAATGCAAGAGCTTGGCAATTTCCTACGCACAGTGTTTTTAACATTAAAATGTGACAATTTTAACCACACCAACAAATTTTAACCACCACTACTTGTACCACTATTCCCACTACCGCAGCAGAAATCATGCATGTGATAAAACAACTAAAAACAAAATATTCCTCTGGATATGATGAAATTCCAAGTAAAGTTCCGAAAGCTTGTTCTGAAATATTATCCCCTCCGTTAAGCTATCTATGCAATTTGTCAATGCAATGTGGTATTTTTCCAGAAAGACTCAAATATTCAATAGTAAACCAATATACAAAAAGGGAGATAAATGTACTATTGCTAATTACAGACCCATATCATTATTAACAACATTTTCAAAAGTGTTTGAGAAAGTTATGTATAATAGATTATATCATTACCTGGAGTCCAACAATATATTAGTTTTAGAACAGTTTGGATTTAGAAAACAAAAATCGACAGAGAATGCTGCTTTTAGTTTGGTGGATGAAATACTAAATTCATTAAATTCGAAACTACATGTAGGTGGGATTTTTTGTGACTTGGCTAAAGAATTTGATTGTGTAGACCATAGTATATTAGTAAAAAAATTAAAGTTTTATGGTATTAAAGATGAGATGTTGGGTTGGTTTACATCGTACTTATCAAATAGAAAACAAAAAGTAGAAATAAATGTACCAAATAGTCATAAAGTTACTTATTCAGAATTTAGAAATATTAAACATGGTGTTCCGCAGGGGTCAATTTTAGGTCCATTGTTGTTTCTAGTTTATATTAATGATTTAGCCTTGACCATAAACAATTCATCCCATGTAATTTTATTTGCAGATGATACAAGTGTAATTATTTCAAGCAAACAATACGATTATTTTATAAACACTTCTAATACAGTGCTGAATCTAATGAATGAATGGTTCCATGCAAATAAACTAGCACTTAATGTTGATAAAACCAGTGCAGTCAAATTTAGTACACACAATAGTGCTCAGGTTTCCTACAGTATTCGATTAAATGGAACTCATCTCAAAGAATCTATAAGCACAAAGTTTCTTGGTTTAGAATTGGATAATCACTTGAACTGGAAAACGCATATAGAATGTATTACTCGTAAATTGAGCTCTGCCTGTTATGCATTAAGATCCTTATCTACTATTGGTGATATAAACTTACTTAAAATGTCATACTTTGCATATTTTCACTCTGTAATGAAATATGGATTAATATTCTGGGGTAACTCGTCTGAAGCTAAACACGTTTTTGTTTTACAAAAGAAAGCTATAAGAATAATGGCCGGTGTGCATAAAAGGACCTCATGTAAAAATTTTTCCGAAACTTAGAAATCTTGACTTTACCTTGTGAATACATTCTTTCCCTAATGATGCTGTATATTAAGAACCAAGATAAATTCAGTACTAATCAAGACATTCATCATTTTAATACAAGACATAAATCAGATCTTCATCTACCCTCTGTTAGTCTAAGCTGTTTTAAAAAAGGAGTTCGCTATTCATGTATAACATCTTCAATGCACTGCCTAATTATCTTAAAGATTTGAAGAACAACGAGAAAAGGTTCAGAAAAGAATTAACCAAATTTCTACATACTCATACCTTCTACACAATTGATGAATTGTTTATGCTTGTGAATTGAATTATTCTACTTAAATGACATGTACAACTTTATATAGCTCAACTAAAATATGTTTTTATATTGACTTAATCTGTTTACTATGTATTGTATTTTTTGTTTAGCATAACTGATGAATTGTATGTACTGTAAATTGAATAGTATACTGTATAGGTCAACTGATGAATTGTTTAAGCTTATAAATTGAATTAATCTACTTCATATGAATTGTATAGCTTAACGAAAATAAGTTTGTAAATTGAACTAATTTGATTGTATATGTTTGTAGCCTATAGTTTGGCTGATGAATTGTATATGTTCTTAAAATGATTACTAGTCTGTGCAGCTCTACTGATGAATTGTATATAGACCTACTGTAAATTGAATGGTAATATGTATAGCTCAACTGATGAATTGTTTATGATTATAAATTGAATTAATCTACTTGATATTAATTGCACAAATTTGTATAGCTTAATGAAAGTATGCTACTTTGTATTTTATATATTTGTATAGTTTTGGCCGATGAATTGTATATGCTTTAAATTGAATAGTAAAATATAGCTCTACTGATAAATTGTTTGTGTTTGTAATTTGAAGTAGTTTGCATGATATGTATTATCAATTTCTGTATATCACAACTGGTTGAATTGTTTATGCCTTAAATTTAATTAAATTGTTTTGTATTATAATATAGCTCAACTTATGAATGATCGTTTGCGTTTGTAAATTTAATAATCTGATTGGCTATGTATTGTATACTTTTAGTAGAGCCATCGATGTAGCTCAGTCGACAGACTCGCTGGGCTGCTGATCCGGAGCTGCGTTCGGGCTTGGGTTGGATCCCCCTTTGGACTTTGGTTTCTTCGGAGGTTTTCCCCAGCCGTGGGACTGAAGCCGGATGGTCTATGGCGAGTCCTTGGCATCAACCCCTTTGATTTGATTACCCCCTTTGATTTGATTACCTGGTTGGGTTTTTCCGAGGTTTCCCCCACCGAAAAGGCAAATGCCGGGTAATATTTTGGCGAATCCTCGGACCTCATCTCATCTCACTACATCTCGCCAAAATGTAAAAAAATGTAAAAAAATTGTACAAAATTGTAAAAATTGTAGAAAATTACTAAATTGTAAAACTATAAAAATTTGCAAAAATTGTAATTGTAATATTGTAAAATGTTGAATGTTCCACATCTTAAAGCTTCATTGCTCATGTAAGATCTATGGAATAAAATAAATGAATGAATGAATGAATGAATACTAATTGGTTACCAGTTTCAAGTCTTGAAAAAGTGAGAGGTAAGATTTTGTCGTGACGGACTTTAGCCGCGACTGAATTCACCTATCAGCTGCACTTTTTTGACAGGGATTGTTTACCTACGCATATTTTTTGGCAGGGACTCAGTTTACCCCTCTTTTCAATATAGGGACTGACTTTACCAACCTCGTTTGGGCTAATAACCTAGTTGGGCATCTTCCAAGGCTTTTCATCACTGTAAGGCAAATATCACGTAATGTCATGGCGAATTCACGGCCTTGTCTCGCCAATATCTCGCTGCCACTAATTCCGTCGACTCTGTAGTAGTTGATACAGCGTCGTTAAATAACATAACTAAAAATTGAGCAATCGATTCCCAATTACAGTTCAAGCAGTGATCCATCTCGACTGTGCCGATAAAGTGTGGTGTGTGTAACGGCCCTTACAAATGAAATACATTCCTCTCCACCACCTTTCACCTGAAGATGAAAGTAAATTTAATGTTCACGATTCTCGGATTCATCTCAGGAAATTAGTTCTGTTAATCTTACGGTAGAAAGCCATAAATCACATCTCATAAATTATTATTCGGGAGACATGCATAACTGCAATAAAAAAGAAGACGAGGTTTTGTTTTCCGAGTTATATTAAAACAAGACATTATGAATTAATGAATTAATTTACTAATTATTTAATTAAATTATTTATATATTACATTACGAATACCAGGTGATAATGTTGGCTCAATACAAACTGAAACACACACAATTCACATAAAAAACGAATCCAAAACACAACACAGAGAATACAACAAAACATAAAATGCAAAATAAGACACAAAATAGCACGCCAATATAAAACAAATCAAACAACACAATTTTAAAACAGTAATACAATCACAATGCAGTATCACAAATGCAACAACAACAACAACAACACAAATACAAAATCACAACATGAACCTGACTCACAACAAAATACAAAAACACAACACAAATAAAGACTTTAGAACACGCTAATTTGCCCTTATCACTAAGGTGAAGGAAGTACTAACTCGCAACACTCATACAAATCTTAACTGGTTTTACACTTTATGCTCTATTATAATCACAAATATATCGACGTTATTTATTGATATACTTAGTACGACTTAAGTAGATACTACTTGTAATTATTTTGCGAACGTACAGTTCCAGAAAAAATGACCCTCCTGAATTTTGTTCCAGATTCAACGCATTGCGCATGCTCGGTACTCCAAAGCAGTGGTACACACGAGATCGCTTTGGCAGTTATTCAAATTCATTTTGCGTGGATTGTCGTCGTAACCCGAAAGGCATTTGAAAAGATGCGATGAAAATCGATTTGTTCTTAATAATAGATGAATATTTATAAATCGTGCAGTAAAATGGAATGATGGTAAATGAAATTAATCTCCATAATTAATTAAAAAACTCTTACCTCAACAGTATTCGAATCCTGAACTTTGTAGTTTGCGAGCAAACACAGAGCTATCGGAATGCTTGGAATGAATTATCATAATCAGGTTTGTCGTGCTGTATAGTGTTTACTTAATAATGACTCTTACTTTCAATTTAATTTCCTGCTTTTTGCATTAGTTATGAAATACCTTCCTGTAATACTATTCAAATAATACTGAGATGAAAACAATTGCTAAATCGTAGTCGTGTGAAACGTGCTCTGGAAGGAGCTTCAAGTGTCGGGCCATGTTTGGTTCTGGAACTGTAGGCTGCATAAATAGATTTACGTATACTGTAATGTAATTATTTCCAATGTTACTGTTGCATTTAAAACTTACAGCAATATTAAAATATACTAGACCCGCTTTAGTGACTCACTGTCGCGTTAATAAATAGGTTCACGATAAGGGATACTAGTCCTTTAACAGCTAGGCACTCTTCACTAGGGGTAGTGACTATCGGACTTGGCCCGATGGCTTGTAGTACTTAGACAAAATTCGCAACGAAAAGTATAAATCATGATATGTAGGCCTACTGTAATGATTAATTTCTCGGAACCAAAAGGGTCTCGGGACTTAGCAGGCAGCTCATTTTTATCTAACTCATCTCGTCTAAGAAGTAAACTCGACCACCAGCGTGACTCAGACGGTAGGCGCAGTGTCCTGCTGATTAAGAGCTGCGCTCGAGCATGGATTCGATTCTCGCTTGGGTTGATTACCTGATTGTGTTTTATAGAGATTTTACCCAACCGTAAGGTGAATGTCAGGTAATTCATAGCGCATTCACGGCCTTAACAACGTGCGGCTCACGACAGGAATAACACTGCACATGCGCGGACTTGGTTAAGAAAAACCTAAACTAACAAACCTAATACAAATCTAACTTTCAGGTAAATTTCAAGGGAAAAGTTGTTCCGGGGCCGAGTATCGATCCCGGACCTTTGGCTTAGTGCACCAACGCTCTACCGACTAAGTACCCAGGAACTTCAGACGTTGGTGCGCTAAGCCAAAGGTCCCGGAACAATTTTTCCCTTGAAATTATTCTAACCAAATCTAACCTTCGTAAATGCAAGATGTGTAACCGGAGTACGAAGGGAAATTCTTCATTTGATCTGGCAAGTGCACGCGAAAATAAATTGAGCTACGGGTCACACTGACACTGCATGAGAAGTCCGCGCATGCGTAGTTTGATCTCACGGCCAAGTTCTTTCTGTCGTGAGTCCTTTCCTCCTTATTTCGTCAAATACCACTTCGCTGTCATTAATTCCATCGACAATAAATAACATGCTTAAAATACAGAGTCGTTAATAACCGACTGAAATAAAATAATATAATATATCATGTAAAAATAATCAGTGTGTTATATTCATCATTCATTCCGTATTGTGCCCAAGGGCAGTCTTTCACTGCAAACCCAGCTTTCTCCAATCTTTCCTATTTTCTGCCTTCTTTTTGTCTCCTCATATGATCTATAAATATCTTAATGTCGTCTATCATCTGATATCTTCTTCTACACCGAACTCTTCTCCCGTTCTCCATTCCTTCCAGTGCATCTGTCAGTAGGCAGTTTCTTCTCAGTATGTGACACAACCAATTCCTTTTCCTCTTCCTGATCAGTTTCAACATCATTCCTTTTTTACCCACTCTTTACCCATTTCTTATTTTGTCTGTCCACTTCACGCGCTCCAATCTTCTCCATATCCACATTTCAAATGCTTCTATCCGCTTCTCTTCACTTCTCAGTAATGTTCATGTTTCTGCCCCATACAATGCCATACTCCACACAAAGCACTTCTCTACTCTCTTCCTTAATTCTTTTTCTAGAGGTCCGCAGAAGATGTTTTTTTCTATTAAAAGCTTCCTTGGCCATTGCGATCCTTTTGACTTTCTGGCAGCAGCTCATGTTACTGCTTATAGTGCACCCCAAGTATTTAAAGCTGTCCACTTTCTCTACTGCCTCATTTAGAATTCGCAAGTTTACCTTCTTTATTTTTCTTCCTATGGCCATGGTCTTTATCCTATTTGCATTTATCTTCATCGCATGCTGCTCACAGCTGTCATTTAGCTTCAATAGCATATCCTTTAGTATCGTCTCCTCTTCTGCTAACAACGCCATATCATCAACAAATCTTATGCACTTTATTCTTCCTGCTCCTACTATCACTCCTCCCATGTTCTGAAAACAGTTCTTCACTAAATCCTCCGAGTGCATGTTGAACAGGGTAGATGATAAAGTACACCCTTGATGTACTCCTCTCCTAATTTCACTTCCTTTAGACATTTATTCTCCTATCCTGACTTTGACTCGTTGTTTCATATAAAGATTATTGGACAACCTTGTCTCTTTCTATCCACACCTATTTTGTTTCGAATCCCCATCATTGTGCTATAAATATCATGAAATTCAGACACATGATCACTACTAGCCAGTGGCGGTTCCTCGGAGGAGGGAAGGGAGGAACGTCCTCCTCACATTTTTCTTCTTTCGAAAGTAAATACCAAATAAAATATGTCTTGAAATTCAAGGAAGATTCGATAATTTTTAAGTTTACAGCTATAAGAAAACCTCGGTTGATCGAGTTTTAAACGATGCGCGCTCATGTGCTGCTAGAAAACTGTGAGAAAGATGCGAGATAGTTTGTGTGGAGGAAAGTCAATCCATTCCTCCTCTACTGCAGTTAGCACACATAGACAACGGCGCACTAGCGACCAGAGAAAGAAGAGTTTTAAAGCGAGTAAATGAACGGAGACGGAGGAGATCCTCCTCTGAATCAGCGCATGGGCGGGAAATAGAAACAGACTGGTGGTGCAGCAAGCTCGCTACCGCTGCCATCTAACGATGCTGAATTCAATCAGACTATAACACATCTAGGAGGAGGCACAATAAAACATCTTTAACGCAACGCTATGAAAGACACCATATAAACCTTTTAAAAAATTATAGATCAAAAATATTATTCATTGCACTTTATATAGGCTACTATTCATGGTTTGAAACTTTCAAGGATATTTGAAAGTTAAAGTCGGGTTTATATAAAACAAAGAGGAAGTAGTTCTACGTTAGTATCGCAGATCTTTTTGGCCTCTGAAATTCACTTCCACTCATTGTGTACTAGACAGGGCAACAGCCAAGTTATCAGTTTTGTACAAATATATTTGAAATTGAAAATAGGTACTCCAAACTACATTATTTTTAACATAAAAAATTGGCCACCGGCAACTTTGAACAATAATGGTAGTATGACTTACAAGAACTGATATTCTTCAAAAGCATGTGATACTGAACTTGTAAAATGTACATGTGGCAACACAGACTACGTGGGTGGGTGCAGTGTTCTCGCTTTCCTCAGATTATTTCCAATTTCCGCGGTTCCGATTACGTGTTAGTAGCTATAGTCTCTTCCAACACGTGTGATGCTGTAGTGTACTCGAAAAATGCTGCGAGGTGAATTTTCTTGTAATTGTTAATTTGTGCAATTATTCAACAATGAAAGGAAGTGAAAGCATTATATATTATGGAAAATTGAGATAACTCAGTTTACAAGAACAGATTATTGCTATTGCCTGGTTCTTACATGTGTGCATGTTGGCTAATTTGTAGCATGTTTCATTCAAGAAGACGTCATTTCGTCCTGTTACCTTCTTTCCTCCTCTTAAGAAATACGCAGGAGCCGCCACTGCTACTAGCACTATTTGTAAAAAAGTAATATTGCAGTTATATTTTCAGTGTTCCACACTTCCTCCCCCATGCACTCTGCCGTGGCTGCTCTTGTTGCAGAAGAGACTCTCGGTAACCCTCAGCCCTCGTGCAGGGGCAGTCCACTGTGTTTTCTAAATGTGAATCCATTAATTTCAACCCCTCTACCTAAACGCGAAACCAAACGGTATTCTTAAGTTGCATATTCTCTCTCCCTCAGAATACACATAAGTCTACTTAACCGCCCGCTAATAAATTAGTAGACAACTTCGCGCGGCACAAGGTTAACTGGCCTTATTACCTCACTGGACTATAATCATTTTCAGTGGATTTGCCAACACCGCATATGATACACAAAGGCATGAAGGGAATCTAGTTGCTACTAGAGCAGTGGTTTTCAACATCACGGATCCCTTAAAGTTCATACTTCATTCTGGTGTATTTCCTATTTTTTTTTGCATAATTTGGGCCTATAAACATGTTATACTTGTTAAATATTTGCATATATAGGAAATCAATAAATTGTTAGCGATATTAAATTTTAGTTTTAGCTTTTGAATATAGTCTGAAAAATGATGATGATGATGAGGATGATAATGATAATGATAATAAAATAGCCCATGAAGGCCCAGACCGACCAGCCGACTGCTGGCCTCATGTCCACATGCCGAAGCAGAGGTGGACGAACATCCAACCAGTATGGAGGTATCGTGTGATTTGCACGATGATCCCTCCCAGCCGTTATAGCTGGCTTTCGCAACCGGATTTCGCTACAGCTCATGCATTTTGTCAAGACACTCCCCCCATTCTTCCTATAGAGCTGCCCATGAGATCGGATGAGTCTACTTAAGAATTATAAGGGAATGGGGTAGTTTTTGCCTTGCCTCGGTAGACACACGCCCGAACTTCCCTTCTACTCCTATCCCCTCCACAGAAACGTTGTTCCCGTACTGCACATTGCGAGTGTCTTGACAAAATGCAGGAGCTGTACATATCGTCGCTCCCCAGATAATGATAATACAACAGCCCATTAAGGGCCCATACCGACCAGCCGACTGCTGACCTCATGTCCACATGCCGAAGCATAGGTGGACGATCATCCAACCAATATGGAGGTATAGTGTGGTTTGCACTATGATCCCCCCAGCCGTTATAGCTGGCTTTCGCAACCGGATTTCGCTACATATCGTAGCTCCCCAAGTGCATCGCGTTGCCTGGTGGGTACCGGTCCAATACACTCGCCGAAATTTCATGAGAATAGGCCTACATAAAAACAAAAATATTTTACATTCTATGAGGCTTTTCTGAGAAAAATTAAATCAGTTTTTAGACATCATAAAGTTGTTAATGGGATGGTTCACATAGTGTGTATCCTACCTATAATAAGCAAGGACATTGTCGCGTTGATGCAATCATATTGCGACTACTGGGGCGGTTTCGCTCCAAGTTTTATAACAGACGCCTTAGAAAGTAATCCGCCAGAATTCACGAAAGATTTCTTCAACACGAATAAGTATGATAGGTATTCCTCGATGGAGGACGTCCGGAGTTGACATGCTTTTGATTTGGAATGCCATTGGAAAGCCTGGGTCCACACAATTGTGTGCTCACAAACAATTCGTTAAAAATTCGTGTATTAGAAATTTTTATATAAGTTTGAAGCATGATCTTATGCTCAGTCACTGTTTAAAATCGTCCATCTACTTCGCACTCACGACTCACATAAATCACTACACGCACGCAGAAACGCTGACCTTAATTTGTACATAACTCGACAACGCATCTGGCTGTCAGTTTGCAAATAACTCAAAATGAAGCCTTTCAAAATCGTGGAATCGAATCTCCCATTGAAAATTCGTACATATTTAGGATCTCTAACTAAAAAAAAATGTATACAAAGAAAACTAGCTATTAATGAGCCCTAAAACATAAGAAAGGCTTCCAATATAGCGTGAAACTATTCGATCTACATTAACATATAAGAAGGTAGAAAATAATTTGGTAGAAAGGAAATTACACTGACATCATACAGTCGCCATGGAAATGCATATGCTATATGCGTTAATCTTAACAATACGAATGAGCCCATCCGTATACACAAGGAGATGGAATGGAATTTTCGGTAGAGGGGCACTTTAGCACTGCGACCTGTTACAATCTATTGCGCTAACCCTCAACTCTCTATGCACAAGTTGTTTTTACGATCGACCTGATTGGCGAGTTGGTATAGCGCTGGTCTTCTATGCCCGAGGTTGCGGGTTCGATCCCGGACCAGGTCGATGACATTTAAGTGTGCTTAGATGCGACAGGCTCATGTCAGTAGATTTACTGGCATGTAAAAGAACTCCTGCGGGACAAAATTCCGGCACATCCGGCGACGCTGATATAACCTCTGCAGTTGCGAGCGTCGTTAAATAAAACATAACATTTAACATTAACATTCTTTTTACGGACAGAAGAGACAAGTTGGATCCTGAAAATATGGAAAAGATTGTATCACACGTTTCATACATTCATAAAAGAAAATGAATTGCCTATATGAAATTAATTTTAATTAAACTAGCAACAGCCAATAACTAAAACATAAAGTGACTGTGTTTTTTATGCCGGATAGTTTGAATATATCCCATTATATCGTTAGTGTTTTACTTTTTGTGGCATCCTATAGGTACTATGGTAAGTTTTCTAGCTCTTGAGCTTTTAGTGCATAATATTATATAAGTGCATATTTCGGTATTTTAAGTGCATATTTGCATGCATATTTCAGGGTTCTTAGTGTATATAATTCTCAACACTAATTATAACAATAGAAGCCTTTGTTTTAGCACGGAATAAATAAAACTCATTCCTCATATTATAGTTATTCCATAGCGGTTTAGTTCTCCTTGATTTGTCAATTTGTTTAGTAATAATATTAATTTCAACTATATTAATAACCTTACAATGAACCTATATTAGTAGTTGGATAAGTTTTCAAGAACTATGAAAAAACAACTTGTATTGTAGCAAAAACATCTCTTAAGAGATTTTTTTTTCGAGAACAAAGCTGCACTGAAATATACAGGTTCCGGCAGAGGAAGGGTGAATTTGAGGAGCGTATGTCTCTCACAGCACAGTTGAGGGGCGACAAACTGCGCGGACATTGTTGTCAATAGTGTCATTTAGTCATCATGGAAAGGTGGAGCGGTGCACAACATGCTTTTGCAATTAAAAGCTTTTACAAATACGACAGTTTTGAGGTTAAAGGCGTCAATTTTGTCACTTTAGTTTATGGCGCCATGATCCCATCCCATCTGCTCAAACGACTTAGGCTACATTTTCATCTATACAAATTCAGGTAATATAGTAGAGCATCGATTATCCGAAACAATTGGAGGCGGAGGGTGTTAGGATAACTGATTTTTCGGATAATCGATCATTTACGGAAACAAATTGTACCGGTGTCATAAGAGCATTATGAAACAAAGAAACACTGATATTAAACACAAAACTGTACATATATATTTTGTATAACACGTCTTACAAATAAAACAGAGAACTGACTAGCCTAGTTTAACAAGTTCAAAATGGTCAAGAAAGTAGGCCTACAGTTTAGGAAAAGAAGTGCAATTTTTTTGTTCTTTTTGTTTTTGCTTCAGAGCTGAGACTCATTTTTTTGCCGCTAAATCTCGGAAACAGCGCTGGCGACACTTCTACATGGCGCACGAGCAAATATGAATTTGCCGACTGAAATGCTTTCGGTTGATCGGTATTCGGATAACCGCTGCTCTACTGTATATCAATTAAAACATCGCGATATTCTCAATAAAAGGGCATTTTGTTAGGAGATTTTTAATCACATGGATGAAGACTTTGACACTTTGTGGATGTCTGACGAAACACATTTCTATCTCAGCGGTAGTCACTTAAAATGACGCTCTTTTCAAAAAGTAAAAGGCAGACAATATATTTTATAATCTCACGTATGTAATTTTGAAAAAATAAATTCTTGAATCAATAACTAGCTCTTTATAATAGCTCATTCCTCTGTCGGATCATGTATAAAAGCACAATCAAGAGCAAATATTATAATTAAACGGTGTTAAATTGTTGCAGGGTAAGTTGTTATGGCAACCAGGAGAAAAGTACTACACATACATACATTTCAAACAAGTGCTTCAAGGATAGACTCTAGCTGGCAATACTTCAGGTCCATATAACTTCTAATTGTACACAAAGAGGTCCTGAAATGCAATGCAGCTGACTGTTTTTCGTATCTTTCCTTAATGTTAAACGTCTCGTAGTATTGCAAGTGATTGCAGTCGCCATGTCTCGACTCCCACCAACCCAGTTACCAGTCTGAATATCACGACAAGTGAAACCGACAGTCGGAGGCTTCAAAGTCCCCGACCGGTTTTAAAATCGCACTTTTGAATCCAGCACCTTCAGCAGACAGAAATGGTTATAAATTGGTGTTTGAAATACAGACTATCAGTGAAACCGACCCACTTACAGGTCAGAAAAGTGAGGAAATGAAATATGTATTACCGGTTCTTAGTCCAAGGAAACATCTCCGAGACGACCACGTCAGCACGCGACACAAAATATTAATTTACAAATCACGTTCTAATCGTGCAGACCCGGCCGTTCATCACGGCTGCTACAGTGAAAGCGCGTGTGGCCCGGGTCTCAACGGTGCACATTAGTGTTGCTGAATTCTCTGACATGTGTTTATTCGTGAGCGCAATTAATTTTACTCCAGCGAGGAACTAGAAACTCTTATCTGCATCGCAGTCATAAATCACCAGCACTAACACCAAAATAATCATGATCATAATTTACCATCATCAGCATGATCATAGTTATCATCACCAACACCATCACACCATAGCAATCAACAATACTAACACCTAGTTGCAAACCATAATGGTTTATTCCACGTTTTTAGTACTGTCGGTTTTTATTCGTCAGATTTAATGGGGGAAGTACAAAGGTTCAAAAATGAGATTTTTCAATTTGTTTGTTTCTTTAAAGAATATATGAAAAGCAAACTTACAAAACCTGACATGTCCATTTTCAGAAAATAGACTTCAGAGTCGAAAAAATTACATCTCTGCAATGAACAAAATATTTTCTGTGGTTAAAATATATTAAAGACTATTTCTTTTTTGCTACAGATTCTTATCAAATTTCACCATGTAAAATTTTATTACAGAGACACATATTTGTAGCATTTTCTGAAATGTGACAGGTCATATTTTGAAAGTTTGCTCCTCATATTTTTCTTTTTCTTCTATTAAAAGAATGCCTTACATATCTCTAATAGTGTCAGATATATGGTAACATGTCACTTCATTGTCCCTTTAAATTTACTCTCTGTGGCTCGTTTTTCAAAATTAAAAAATTTACACTTGTTTTCCTTGAAAATTCGATATGGTTTTGGGATATAATAATGCAGTTTTGCATGTTTGTGTGTTTTTCACATTACAATTATAATAATCGTAGCTCTAGTTTCTTAGTTATATTTAAAAAATATGAAAATACTAAAATAATAATACAATTAGGCCTATACAAAATTGGAGAAAAATGTTTTCATTACGCACTAGTTTATAACTGTTTATTATTTTCCTACATACGAGATGTATAACAGTCCCATTACAGAGGGAATTTTTGAATATTTTGTGCCCACAAAGGCGTAAAAAAATGATCATGTTAACACAGTATGAACTATTTTTCAATACATTGAATTTATGCAATTGTACAAAACACTAGGTATGATACAAAAAGTAAACATGTAGTTAATTTTAAACATCAAATAATTAGAGTTGAGATACAGAGTTCAAACGAACCTTTGATGGTGACCTTGCCTGTAGTAAATTCTAATTCACCTGCTTCAGTTACACAGACAGATTATTCATGTATAACAACACTAGTAGTAGATGTAGAAGCCATTCCAGCTAACATCCTATAATCTTATATATTCATTATTATAATTATAAATGCCTAGATTTCACTAGTAATAACTCACCTTCACCTTCTTTAGCTTTATTAACAACTTCTGAAGGAATTTCAAGAGATTTCTCCATTCTCTTTGACATAAATGATGAACTTTCTTTACTCAATACAGAGTCGCTATATAGCGTTCCCAAGGAAACAAAAACTGAGGAACACAAAGCGAAATTTGAATTTAAAACCCTTCTTTAAAACATTTATTTATACAATAGCCAACTAGTGCACAATACAATTATACAGGGTGTAAGGTGTATAAGTGGCGTCCTTTTCACAGTCGTCGGGGACGGTCTGTAGCATCGGTCATCAGAACACTGCACTCTCGGGCTAGCGTCTCTTACCCGCAGGTGTCTTACAGCACAAGCTTGCACTCGTGGCTGCTAGTGGGTATGTTTCCTCCTGTACGAGAATGCATGTCGAAATGCACTGCTTACCCGTAACCCATTTCAGCGAGTGCTGACGACCACTGGTCTACAGGATCAAAAAATATCCATACAACATAGGGTAAAAACTCGATAGTTTCCTAGAAAATAATATTTTTCCTTATTTCATTTGCGTTACACTGCTTATATCACATCGGTAGATACATCTAGCAAGGAGTTAATATTAGTTTAAATAAATATTTGTATATTCTATTACGTTTTCGTGAAATTAAATAAAAATGCATGCTTAAATTTGTTAATATTCTGGCGTGAGAAACATGGTAGCGTCCAGCAGGCAGTACTCTGCACAGACGTAAGTACGAGTCTGCTGAGTTCAAGGAAAAGACTAGTGAAATGCTTTGTGTGGAGTGTGGCATTGTATGATGAAGTAATATGAACATTGTGAGAAGTGAAGAGAGGCGACTAGAAGCATTTGATATGTCGATATGGAGAAGAATGGAACATGTGAATTGGACAGACAGAATAAGAAATGAAGCTGTGTTGGAAAGAGTGAGTGAAGAAAAAATGATTCTGAAACTGATCAGGAAGAGAAAAAGAAATTGGCTGGGTCACTGGCTAAGAAGAAACTGCCTACTGAAGGATGCACTGGAAGGAATGGTGAACGGAAGAAGAGTTGGGAGCAGAAGAAATCAGAAGGTAGGCGACATTAAGATATATAGATCATATGCGGAGACCAAAAGGAAAACAGAAAATATTGGATAAAGCTGAGTTTGCAGTAAAAGACCTGCTCTTGAGCAGAACACTATGAATGAACGAATGAATGAATGAATCTGTCATGATAGTGATGATGATTATGATTATTTTCAAAATTTTTGTAGTTTCTATTTCGAAGTTAAATTACAATAATTATTCATTTCTTTTAAAATATATCAAGAAATATTCCGTACTTTAACATACTGTAGATAACGCCATATGAAGGTTTGATATTATCGAAAGTTAAAAACTATAGAAGGGTTTGAAAATCATTGAAAGAGAGAGAGTTGTACCAGATTAATTAGTGTTATATTACACTATCTAGAGTTTAAAATATTGCTAGTCTAATCAACACCTGCAGCGAGAACAATCTGTTCGCCCAGTAATGAGATTCTTAATTAGGGTGGGCGATTGATTTTCTTGAAACCGGCTTGAGTGCAAGAATCAATTAGACTTACGTCCATCATGGACAGAGAAAGTGATTGGCTATAGATTCGTTAATTTGTTTGTTGGCAAGCGACAGCTGCAGCCAGAAACCGGAATAAATGCAAGAGTAAAATATTATCTCAATATATTAGAGTTGGTTTCTAGCGAATCGTTGGTTTGTCATTTTTATATGTCAGCTTCAGTTAAATATATTCTACGGATTTTTCCTGCACAACATTTTTATTTACATTTGGATGTCTCGAATAAATTTGCTTCTAAATAGGTACTTAATACAAACAGGAATTACATTCGAAAGATAAGTTTGTGCAGGTAATCAAGAAGTTGTAAAATTCTGTGAATTTTATGAGTAACATTTGACTTTCACGGAAATGCACGAAGTCACCTAAGCTCTATACTCAAATAGCGACTATGTCCTAATTTGAACTCGGACTCCATCATATTACCACAGACTAGTATATACAGTCACGAAGCTCAATACGTAGGGAATATGCATCCATAGATAGTTGCCAACCACTAGGATCGCTACTATCGCCTCATCATAGGCAATGCGAAATAGTACCGGCACTGTCTATTGTTCGTAGTACCCTCAGCAACTTAAGTTTCGTGACTGTATATTCTACACTGTGATATTACTATTTCTAGTCAGATGCGATATCCCTTTGTCACGAGATGGCTCTGTCGAATGTGCTTAACTTGAGTTCCTTCTGGAAAACACTATTGCTGAGACAACAGAACGACTTTAAATTTAATACCTTGTAAAACAAGTGAATATAGAGTACAAAAAACATTTCATATATCAGGAGAGAGCTATCATTTCTGTACAGAACTACTAATGGTCAACTTGTGAAAAAATGCATTGCATAGTATCAATTCAGTGAAAAAAATAGGGGTAGGGAGTATCTGTACTTGTTGATTATCTATAGTTTCAAAATACGTATAAATGACTATTAAAATATATTTTTTGTGCAATTTATGATCCTTAACTTGCCGTTATTCGCTCCGACTCTACGAACGTGACTCATAGATATCGCTACTGCAGAGAAGCGTAAACGACTTAGTCAGAGACTGTGCAAAATGCACCACAGGCGGTGAATTTATATTATACTCGTAATGAAGGGTGGAGGAGGAGGAGGAGGAGGAGGAGGAGGAGGAGGAGGTGGTAAACGTTTGGAATGTCACAAGGAGACCGGATTATGCGCAATGTTCAAAACATACAGAGGTGAGCCTGCCTGGAGAGAAATAAAAAAATAGGTTGCAACCGCCAAACTACTCTTTAAGGAACGACCTCTCATATAAATTGAGGGAAAGAAGACAGAGGACGGACACTGGAAAGTTTTCTTTTCTCAATCGTACTATCAGGGACTGGAATGCTTTACCAATAACCAAAAATGTATTTAAAAATAGGCTTAAGGACTTTACTAATAGGCGATAGTATATTATACACACTGTTTAAAGGGTGTAATTGATATTTGTTATTGAAGTGTTGTATCAGAGAAGAAGAGTGTTGTCTCAGTGAAGTGTGAAGTGTGTTGTGTCAGTGAAGTATGTTGTGTCTGTGCAGTGTGTTGTGTGAGTAAAGTGTGTTTCTGTCAGTGAAGCTTTATAGTTTATAGTGGCAGTGCAAAGTATTTGAACAGTGAAATGTTTTTGAAGTGTTAGTGAAATCAGGATAGAATCAGTGAAATGTGTCGTAGTTCCAGTGCAGTGAGTTGACAGCGAAATGAGTGTAGTGCTGAAAGGTACTTGTGCAGGTATGAACATATCATACTCGTGGGTTGTACTTCGAACTGAGGGTTAAGATACAAATTAGATTTACTTTAAATGTTATTTAATTTAGGATGCTCACTGTTGTTATTATTGTTATTATTATTACTATTGTTATTATTAATTATTATTAGTATTAATTATTATCCTTAGTATTAATAATTTATTATAATTCTATTTTTTATTAATTATGTTTATTATTGTCATTATTGAGTGTAATTACTTACCACTGCCACCGGGTATATACCCATTTGCAGTGTGACTAAATACATACATACTCAGACAAAACCCCTTTATTGCCTAGGCTTGCCAACACAAGATATTAATACATAGGCCTATAAGAATGTCAGAAATTGTTTTTTAAATTATTAATACTGTTCATAAAAGTCAAAGATAGATATGACTTTTCAACATTACCTTAACCTTGACGGTGAAGAAAGAAGTGTATTTCATGATCGTATATTGCAGGAACGCTCAACCTGCGATATACGGGCCACATCTGGTCTGCAAAATTGTTTATTACGAGCCGATTTAGTACTTCAGTAAAATTAAAATGGGTAGATTTCGAGTGGCATACTATGGCCTGGACGTGGTTTAATTTTAAGTAGAATCATTATCTTCGGTACCAGTATAATGTAGGCTAACATTATAGTAAAATTTAGGGCAAGCGTGGTAGAGAGGACTCGAAATATTTTGTTTTCTATCCTGGATCGAATTAATAGGGAGAAGTACACATTAAAGGACCAAAGAATTTATCTAGCTTCAGCTGCTTCCTGTATTGTAGATCCTCACAAACATCTCGGCTGTTCTTAACACGGCCAATTTGTGTTCTGTATCGGTTAAACCCTGGAGGTACAATCATCAATAAAACGGCACAATATATGGCATATGCGGATGATATTGTTATCTTATCACGCAATGTAAGTACAATGGATGAAATACTCAAACAAATAGAAGCTGAAGCAATCAAAGCCGGTCTGGAAATTAACAATGATAAAACTAAATACATGTATAATATGAATAATGACAATACTAATAAGATTAATTTAAATGATACTAATTTTGATAGTGTTTCCTCCTTTAAGTATCGGGTTCCACGGTGAAAGACAATAATTATGTTATGACTGATATAAAAGAGGAGATTGCAGCTGGGAATCGAGGTCTTTGGGCATTGAATAAAACTATGAAGTCCAGGTGCATCTCAAGAAAAGCCAAAATAAGAACATATAAAACTATTATTAAACCAATAGTAGTATATGGAAGTGAAACCTGGACTCTACCTGAAAGGGCAATAAAGATCTTAAAAGCCTGGGAAAGGATAGTATTACGAAAAATCTTTGGGCGTACTTATGAGCAAGGGTTTTGGCGAATCAGAACAAATGCTGAGCTATATGAATTATATAAAGATATTAACATTGTTGTTGATATAAAACTTAGAAGGTTAGAGTGGCTGGGACACGTAGCCAGGATGGAGAACAATTGCACACCCAAAGCTCTACTAGATGGATTGCCAGTAGGAAGAAGGAAAGTCGGACGACCTAAACTGAGATGGCTGGATGACGTTCAGGCTGACCTAACAAAAGTTGGAATTAGAAGATGGAGAACACGAGCATTAGACAGGAGTGATTGGTCGGATGTTCTGAGGGAGGCTAAGGCTAAACTACAAGGACCGTAATGATGATGATGATGATGATGATGATGATGATGATGATGATGATGATGATCGGTTGTCTTACTGCTGGAACACACCAGAAACAACCCACATAGAATGTGGAACATGAACTATGGAGTTATGTCGTTCATGCGCAGGAAAGTTGTCAGGAGCAGTTAATCTATCCTCCTTGCGCTGATGGCTAATGGGTTGCATAACCACATGGACGCCAAAAGCAATCGGAATAAAATTTGACGCTGCAATACAGCCAAACTCCTCTTAAAAATGTTTGCCGTGCTGTACAACAAACTAAGAGTTTCCGGCGTTATTTTGAAACACTCTCTATACCTTAACCCCGATTATTTAATAAATAAATAAATAAATAAATAAATAAATAAATGAATGAATGAATAAACACACATACACATACACAAACACACACATACATACACATACACACATACATACACATACATACATAATAAATACATACATACATAATAAATAAAAAATAAATGAATTTATTTACTTTCTTACTTGTTTATATATTTACTTGATTACTTATTTACTTGTTTATTTATTTCCTTACTTGTTTGTTTATTTACTTACTTGTTTGTTGATTTATTTATATATTTATTTACTTGTTTGTTTACTTGTTTATTTATTTATTTACTTATTGTTTATTTATTTACTTATTGTTTGTTTCTTTACTTGTTTATTTATTTATTTATTTATTTACTTATTGTTTGTTTGTTTACTTGTTTATTTATTTATTTACTTATTGTTTATTTATTTCCTTACTTGTTTGTTTATTTAATTACTTACTTGTTTGTTTATTTAATTACTTATTTATTTATTTATTTACTTGTTTATTTATTTAATTACTTGTTTATTTATTTATTTACTTATTGTTTATTTATTTCCTTACTTGTTTGTTTATTTAATTACTTAATTGTTTGTTTATTTAATTACTTGTTTATTTAATTACTTACTTGTTTGTTTGTTTATTTACTTATTGTTTACTTATCTATTTACTTATTGTTTATTTATTTATTTACTTGTTTATTTATTTCCTTACTTGTTTGTTTATTTATTTACTTATTGTTTATTTATTTCCTTACTTGTTTGTTTATTTAATTACTTACTTGTTTGTTTATTTATTTATTTACTTGTTTGTTTATTTATTTACTTACTTGTTTGTTTATTTATTTACTTGTTTATTTATTTATTTACTTACTTACTTGTTTGTTTATTTATTTACTTGCTTGTTTATTTATTTACTTACTTACTTGTTTGTTTATTTATTTACTTACTTACTTGTTTGTTTATTTATTTACTTACTTACTTGTTTATTTATTTACTTACTTACTTGTTTGTTTATTTATTTACTTACTTGTTTATTTATTTACTTACTTACTTGTTTGTTTACTTACTTACTTGTTTGTTTATTTATTTACTTACTTACTTGTTTGTTTATATATTTACTTACTTACTTGTTTGTTTATTTGTTTACTTGTTTATTTACTTGCTTATTTATTTACTTACTTGTTTGTTTATTTATTTACTTACTTGTTTGTTTATATATTTACTTACTTACTTGTTTGTTTATTTATTTACTTGTTTATTTACTTATTTATTTACTTACTTGTTTGTTTATTTATTTACTTACTTACTTGTTTGTTTATTTATTTACTTACTTACTTGTTTATTTATTTACTTACTTACTTGTTTATTTATTTACTTACTTACTTGTTTGTTTGTTTACTTACTTATTTGTTTGTTTGTTTACTTACTTACTTGTTTGTTATTTATTTACTTACTTACTTGTTTGTTATTTATTTACTTACTTACATGTTTATTTATTTACTTACTTACTTGTTTGTTTATTTATTTACTTACTTGTTTGTTTATTTATTTATTTACTTGTTTGTTTATATATTTACTTACTTACTTGTTTGTTTATTTATTTACTTGTTTATTTATTTACTTACTTGTTTGTTTATTTATTTACTTACTTACTTGTTTGTTTATTTATTTACTAACTTACTTGTTTATTTATTTATTTATTTACTTACTTGTTTGTTTATTTATTTACTTACTTGTTTGTTTATGTATTTACTTACTTGTTTGTTTATGTATTTACTTACTTGTTTGTTTACTTATTTACTTACTTGTTTGTTTATTTATTTACTTACTTACTTGTTTGTTTATTTATTTACTTGTTTATTTACTTATTTGTTTATTTACTTATTTATTTATTTATTTATTTATTTACTTGTTTGTTTATTTATTTATTTACTTACTTGTTTGTTTATTTATTTACTTACTTACTTGTTTGTTTATTTATTTACTTACTTACTTGTTTGTTTATTTATTTACTTACTTACTTGTTTGTTTATTTATTTACTTACTTACTTGTTTATTTATTTACTTACTTACTTGTTTATTTATTTACTTACTTGTTTATTTATTTACTTACTTACTTGTTTATTTATTTACTTACTTACTTGTTTGTTTACTTACTTACTTGTTTGTTTATTTATTTACTTACTTACTTGTTTGTTTACTTACTTGTTTATTTACTTACTTACTTGTTTGTTTATATATTTACTTACTTACTTGCTTGTTTATTTATTTACTTGTTTATTTACTTGTTTATTTATTTACTTACTTACTTGTTTGTTTATTTATTTACTTACTTACTTGTTTGTTTATTTATTTACTTACTTACTTGTTTGTTTATTCTTTACTTACTTGTTTGTTTATTTATTTACTTACTTACTTGTTTGTTTATTTATTTACTTGTTTATTTACTTATTTATTTACTTACTTGTTTGTTTATTTATTTACTTACTTACTTGTTTGTTTATTTATTTACTTACTTACTTCTTTGTTTATTTATTTACTTACTTGTTTGTTTATTTATTTACTTACTTGTTTATTTACTTACTTACTTGTTTGTTTACTTACTTACTTGTTTGTTTACTTATTTACTTACTTATTTGTTTATATATTTACTTACTTGTTTGTTTATTTATTTACTTACTTGTTTGTTTATTTATTTACTTGTTTATTTACTTGTTTATTTATTTACTTGTTTATTTACTTACTTCCTTGTTTGTTTATTTACCTACTTGTTTGTTATTTATTTAATTGTTTTTTGTTTATTTATTTGTTTGTTTGTTTATTTATTTAACCTAGTAGAGATAAGGCCTTCAGGCCTTCTCTTCCCCTCTACCATAAACATTCCACAAACATTGTTTGCGCCACTGAATGAAAGTGTGTGTTCCGTTGAGGAAAATATATTCTGAGTCTAACATTGAGAAACTGAACATTGTTGTGCAAAATTTACTTCAGAATAGCCAGCGAGGGGAGTCGGGTGGTGTGATAGCAAATTGGAAGTTGAATCTTGTTCCGGATTCGTGAATCCCGAGGATGTGTAAGTGCACTAAACTTAACGATCATCCGGAAGTATTTATCGCCTCACACTTCAGAATCTTCACGACTGTTTCTGTAGTTTCTCCTCAGCGAAACGTGACTTACGCTAACATTTTCTACTACTGACAGTCAGAAATATGAATTATATACAAATAAATGCATTCTGTGTTTGTGTAGCTGACTTTCTCACGTGTAAAGAAACAGACTTGTAATATTTTGAGTATTACAACCACTATTAGTCCAATGCTGTTGTTGGATAGGAATATATTAGAAAGTAGTGCTGGGACAGAGAGAGGGAACTGCTTACGTACTGGAACTGCATTCAACTTGTTCACGTTCTTTTCTAAGAAGGAAATGTTATCATTTTCGTATTCTCCATTCAGGTTAATTGTTACTGGTAATAATTTCTCTTATATGCCAATCGAAATTTCTTTTTTAATAGTTGGTATTTTCTTCGGGACACGAATTTGAAATCCAATTGGCTAGAAGATTTAAAAAACAAGATGAGTAGATTAGGTCTAAGATGGTTATGGGAGGAAATTGGAGCAATGAATTTAAATGTAATTTGTAAAATCGTAAAAGAGAGGTGTAATGAAACTACGAGACAGGAATTATATCAAAATATCAATGAACTAAGGAACTAAAGTAATTATAAGGACATTAAAACGTCACGGAAACAAGAAGGATATGTCAGAATAAGCAATAGGAAAGTGAGGATGGGCTTAGCTTGGTGGAAACTAGGAATATGGAAATTGAAAAACAGGAGGGGTACCGTAGAGAAGGATATCTGTCCCCATTGCGGTATGGGAGAAGACGCATTCCATATGCAATATATCAAGTTACTAAAAAAATTGTTAGAGAATTTGATCAAGGTAACAAATGTATTGGTATTTTCCTGGACATAAGAAAAGCATTTGATACAGTGAAACATGATATCTTAATTGAGAAATTAGACTTATTAGGAATCAAAGGTAATGCTTTAAACTTAATAAAATCGTATCTAAACGACAGAATTCAAATAACGAAAATTGACAATTATTCAAGTGAATCTTCAATTATTAATATAGGTGTTCCCCAAGGCACAGTTCTAGGCCCTATTCTATTTTTAATATATATTAATGACTTATTAAAAATTGACTTACAACAATACAATGGTGTTCACTATTCTTATGCAGATGACACAGTTTTACTTTTTGGTGGAAAAACTTGGTATGATGCATATAATAATTCAAATAATGGACTTAAATTAATAAAAAAATGGTTTGACATAAATTACCTTTCTATCAACAAAAATAAATCTATAATTATTTCATTCTCATTATCTGAAAAATGTAACAAACCTCCTACATCTATATTAAGTATTAAATTACATAATTCTGATTGTTGTCTTATACAGTGTAAATGTCCGATTATTAAAGAGTCCTCTGAAGTTAAATATTTAGGCATAATTTTCGATAATCATTTAAAATGGAACGAACACATTAATTACCTTTGCAATAAATTACGTAAAATAATATATTATTTTGTTTTATTGAGGAATTACTTGTCAATAAGTTTATTACGCACAATATATTTAACTTTATTTCAATCGGTAATTATGTATGGAATTATAGGATGGGGTAGCTCATTTAAATCCAATTTTAACCCACTTTATTTATTACAGAAGAAAATAATTAAAATATGTCTTCATAAACCTATTATTTTCCATCTCAAAATTTGTTTTTAGACTTTAATGTACTTAACGTAAGACAAATTTATTATATTGTATTAATAAAATTCATACTTAAAAATCGAAATAATTTTGAATTTTATTCTCATAGTTATGAAACAAAAAGTATGAATTCTTTAAGATTGTTTGAACCAAAATGCAACACTCTTACAGTATTTAATCATAGTAGTAATTTAGGTCCAAGAATATATGACAAATTTATATTTAAGTATCCTAATCTTGTCAATTCTAATAGTTCTAGTATTAAATTAAAAAAATTATGTATGGATTTTATAAAAATTGAAAAATTGTAAATTTAAATTTATAATTTTTACTATGATTGCATAGTAGACATAAGACAATACTTATTAATTTCAATTCAGGAATCCGCCCTGAGCACGAGTTCTCCTCTTTCAGGGGCGAGCTAAAGTTTTTTTTTCTGTATATATTATATATTATGTTATAATTATTAGCAAAATAAAAAATGACTAAATAAATAAATATATTATTAGAATGTCAAGTAACAAACAATACAAGGAAAAAGTGGATAAATAATAATTTTTTGAATATGAAATCGGATTATGTAGCGAAACTTAGTGTAGTCAGCAGGTGTGGGTTTGGGAATGCGTCTAACTTGAGTGTTGACGCAATAAAACTTGTAAAGGTCGCAGTGCTGGGTCGTAGTGTCCTATCCCGAAATTCAATTCCATTCCAGTTTAATACATACGCCTATACAGGTATTCCGAAAATTGACGCATAACTGCAATTAAAATTGAGTGAGAGGATTTTGGACAAAATGCTGAGGCTTATCAAACATTGTGCTTATAAATGATTATTTTTGGCATTTTCTGCCGACATCTGAAAAAAGAACTAGGGAATAGATCATTGCAGTGCTTGTGTGGAGTGTGGCATTATGTGGCAGAAACATGGACATTAGCCTACGACGAAGTGAAGAGACACGACTAGAAGCATTTGAAATGTGGATATGGAGAAGATTGGAGCGGCTGAGATGGACAGATAGAATAAGAAATGAAGCTGTGCCAGAATGAATGGATGAAGAAATAATAATGCCGAAACTGATCAGAAGAGAAAAAGGGATAGGCTGGGTCACTAACTACTGAAGAATGCACTGGAATAAATGGTGAACGGAAGAAAAGTTCGGGGCAGAAGAAGATACTATCATATTATAGATAACGTTAAGATACATGGATCGTATGCTAAGACTAAGGGGAAGGCGGAGAAAAGGAAAGATTAGAGAATGCTGGGTTTTGCAGTGAAGGATCTCCCCTTAGGCAGGACACTATGAACGAACGAATTAACGGATGAACGAATGAGTGAATGGATGAACGAAAGAGTGAATGAATGGATGAACGAACGAGTGAATGAATGGGTGAACGAACGAGTGAATGAATGGGCGAACGAACGAGTGAGTGAACGGACGAACGAACGAACGAGTGAGTGAACGGACGAACGAACGAGTGAGTGAACGGACGAACGAACGAACGAGTGAGTGAACGGACGAACGAACGAACGAGTGAGTGAACGAACGAACGAACGAGTGAACGGACGAACGAACGAGTGAACGGACGAACGAACGAACGAGTGAGTGAACGGACGAACGAGTGAACGGACGAACGAGTGAACGGACGGACGAACGAACGAGTGAACGGACGGACGAGTGAACGGACGAACGAACGAACGAGTGAGTGAACGGACGAACGAACGAGTGAGTGAACGGACGAACGAACGAGTGAGTGAACGGACGAACGAACGAGTGAGTGAACGTACGAACGAACGAGTGAGTGAACGTACGAACGAACGAGTGAGTGAACGTACGAACGAACGAGTGAGTGAACGTACGAACGGACGAACGAACGAGTGAGTGAACGTACGAACGGACGAACGAACGAGTGAGTGAACGTACGAACGAATGAGTGAACGTACGAACGAATGAGTGAACGTACGAACGAACGAGTAAGTGAATGGGTGAACGAACGGGTGAGTGAATGGGTGAACGAACGGGTGAGTGAATGGGTGAACGAACGGGTGAGTGAATGGGTGGACGAACGGGTGAGTGAATGGGTGGACGAACGGGTGAGTGAATGGGTGGACGAACGGGTGAGTGAATGGGTGGACGAACGGGTGAGTGAATGGGTGAACGAACGGGTGAGTGAATGGGTGAACGAACGGGTGAGTGAATGGGCGAACGAACGGGTGAGTGAATGGGCGAACGAACGAGTGAGTGAATGAACGAATTATAAATATGAAATTGTTATTATGGAAAAAGGAGGAAGTTTTTTTTGGGGAGTGATTTTGGGGACAATGGCAGGTTAACGAATGAGTGAGTGAATGGATGAACGAACGAGTGAGTGAATGGGTGAACGAATGAGTGAGTGAATGGGTGAACGGACGAGTGAGTGAATGGGTGAACGAACGAGTGAGTGAATGGGTGAACGAACGAGTGAGTGAATGGGTGAACGAACGAGTGAGTGAATGGGTGAACGAACGAGTGAGTGAATGGGTGAACGAACGAGTGAATGGGTGAACGAACGAGTGAGTGAATGAAAGAATGAATGAACGAATGAAATGAATGAATGGAATGAATGAACGAATGAAATGAATGAATGGAATGAATGAACGAATGAAATGAATGAATGGAATGAATGAATGAATTAATGAATGATAGGTTTTCTTCTCTCTATCTACTGCTCCTCGATGCGTTTCAAACAGAATTGCATAACTTCTGAAGAAAGCGTCAGAAGATACAGATTTTCGACAAAAATGTTCCTCCCTGCACGACCTATAATTCCTCGGAATTTGTTGCAGAGATTCTGAATCTCTTCCTGTAGCATATACTCACCTTATTGTGATGATTGCTTAATTTTAGCGATAGAAAATAGTGAAATTAAATCTATAAATTAGATTACAGAATAGCAATAATAATAATAATAATAATAATAATAATAATAATAATAATAATAATAATAATAATAATGAATAATCTAGATTATATTGCAGTCTAATGTAATAATATAACACTATTCTAATGTAATTCAATTACAAGATTCTTAATATATGAAAGGGTGAGAATGATATAATCCTAAGTAACAAAAACAAAATTTTACAGAAAAGAGTGTTAAAGGTTTATAGACCAATGCTATTAGGTGCGGTGTGATTATTTCTTCAGCGTTCTACTGACGTTATTTGTTCTGTAAATTTTATAATATTTTACTATTAGCTTCACCATACCTGTCAGAAATGAACTCACACAAAACAACTATCTCTGTTAAAAGTGTGGCTTTGGACTATCTCATTCTCATCACTTCATATGATTAGCATTTGTGCATAACTTTCAATATGTCGATTACATGACATAGTATATTACGGAACAAGTTTATATTGTTATACTTTACGGCACGAGTCAATGTTTAGGGAACGAGGGAAGCGAGTTTCCTAATTTTCAAACGAGTGCAATAACTGCATAGCATAACATTATAAACGTGTTTCTTATGCTATTTTTGTATGACAGCATTATAAAACAATTAATTTAAGTAAATAACATCAAATTTGTAATGATGAGTAATTTGATATTATGGTCTATAAAGAAAGACGTTTCTATGACAACCTGATGTATTATTAGGCACGGCAAATCATTTCATAATATAAAAGTTATGCCGTCATGATAGACGTCATGACGTTGTAGTTGGCATGGCAATATTTTACGGCATTGTTACAATAATGTGGCATATTAAGCATGATTTGCACTAACGATAAAGACTGTTTATAATGCTGGAGTACACAAAAATACATTACTGTCTATCCAAGCCACGGACTAGAGATGAACAACGATCGAGAAAGCAAGACTAACAGCGCCCGCAAAGCCGAAAACCCGCACGACAATGTTGTATACGTCGCGTCGTTGAAGTAAAGACTACTAGTGAGTGTTTCGAGACGCCGAGATTGATCACTCCCGAAGTCCAGAACGTTAAGCAGCCTTGAATCGCCACAGTTGTTTATACATCACTGAACTTTTATCTACTTTGGCAAATGTTATACATGTATAAACAATCAAGTAGCCTACTTGAAACATCATCTGTACCTTTCAGTGTATAATAATCGTTTCCCAATCGTTATTTAATTACTAGGCCCTTATTAAAAGACTAGGAATTTTCTTTTCATATTTTTGAGATCAAGTGTGCAATCTCAAGTAAAAAGATATTAATGTTATGTTTTATGTTTCTTGGAAATTCAAATTTATTTGAGAATTGTTTTTTCTTCTATTTATATAACCATAGGTAATATCATATAATAGACCCAGAACATTTTGATAACTAATATACTGTTCTGTTTTGTCTTTTTGTCTCATTTAAACATTAATGTTATTTATTTCAATGATGTATGTTATTCAAAGTTACGAAATATTTCCACGTCGACCAAATGCTATTTCGAGAATGATGAGCGAGACTCGAAGCGCACGAGAATGACGAGACGAGACGAGACTCGAAAGACAAATGCAGCGAACACAGCGAGCGAGAGCGGCAGTTAGTTTTGTTCATCTCTATCAAGAACCATACTAATGTAATACAATGCCGTGATAAACAGCAAACATCAAGTACACATTAATATATAGCCTTCTGAGTCCTGAGACATTTGTTGCTTTATTTTTAAAGTTCAATATATTTCTACTCTTCAAAAAAGGGATCCGGAATTCTCGTCACCGAAATCTTAGTCATTATACCATCTCTTCACTGTTTTTTAGTCACCTGGTTTTCTAGTCACCTTGACTTTTTGTCACAGCGTTCTTCTGTCATTTCGAACTTTTTGTCACCGCTCCCTTGGTTATCTGTTTGGTAGAAATTAGAGGTAAATCATAGTACATACAACAAAAATTTAATTTAGTAGAGTGTATACAGTGTTTTGTAATTTATGTTTCGAAATTCCCAGCTAGATTATGTGCGATGGCTCTTAGGTAAGCCAGCACATCATCTTCATCGTTATAATCTGGGTATTGTTCAACAACAATATAAACCTTTTTATCCTAATCTTCGTATTTATTTTTACGCTGAGGGAAATTTCCTCTTTCTAGTCTCTCAATATCTTGATGTATCCTTTCTGTTTCACTCCGCAGTAACTGCAGGATAGAATGTAAAGAAGGATTTGGCTTTCCTATGGGTGTGTTCAGGCGCCTTTGCTGTACCTCACATATGTTAATAATCGGTGACCATAAGCCCGGTGACGAAAATTTAATAGGTGACGAAATGGTACAATGACATTTCCGGTGACGAGAATTCCTAAACCCCTGTCACTGACCTGAGGAAAAATGCTGAAAAAAATTCTGCAGGTTACAGTTAGGGCACAAACGCGGTATATTATACTATACTTCGGGACTTTGCATATCTTATATCATAGGCTTATAATTACATATGAAATATAGTGTAGTATAGGCTACTATACTCCCAGGACTCAGGAAGATAGGTACATAGGGTTTCTTTTAATATAGCATAATGATTAATTATAATGCACTGATTTAAATTGATATAATATGTGTAAAAAGTTAGTTATAATGAAATATTTACGGGACTATATTTTATAGCGTATATTAGCTCTGGCTTTCAACCAATTGTAGATCGGTCAGTGACATATTATTTTGGTCTGGTATGGTTCTCGGCTAGGACAGACAATAAGATCCTTTCTTCTTTTGTGATCAGAAAACTATGCTAATTGTCGCATTATACATAGTTATCTTACATAACTGATGAAGTAATAATTAACTTGTAATGATAAAAGTAACTGTAATAATCTGGGGTATAAACTTCTGAAATACTATAGAACAATAAACGTGTTTTCATGTCTGCGTTACTTTCTGTATCGATCCTGAGTCACGAAGCATGGCAGACAATGCAGATGTTGAAATTTGTAATAATCATATCGTTTAAATTTCCCGAACTTGTGCGTGAGTTAAAAAAATACACTTGACTATATTCTTTGTCTAACCGTTTCATAATGTTTAAGCGTGACGAACAAATTTGAGAATTTCTCTGTTCCGAACACAAGAATTTCACTCACTCTCTCACTTGCGCATCCATCCACCCACATATCCATTCAACCACCGACGTATGAGACCATCTACCCACACTATCACCAACCAATCAACCGTCTATTGACCCAGTCAATCGCAGATACGTCTATCCAGCCGCCCATCTTTCAATCCGCGTAAACCTCTCTTCACCCACCCAACAATTAACAACCGATTCTTCTGTCCATCTACGATCTCAACCGATTAACGATTCACCATCCATCGATCCATCCGTTTATTCACCATCCATCCATCCATCCATCCATCCATCCATCCATTCCCCAATAACTCGTCCATTCACCCGCCTATTCAACAGTCCATACGTCGATCCACCGATTCAACTATATTTCTGTTCATATGTCAACCCACTTATCTATCCACTCAATCATATATTTATTGATTTATTCATAAATTAATTATTTTGAAATATGTGTGGTCCGCCGAAATGACTGCTCTTTCGAACCAAGCGCCCATAGTTCGATTCTCGGCATGGAAGAAGATTTGTCTCCATTCCACAGGGCTGGGTGTTTATCCCTTTCCTTGTCCTATTACTTCTCCGCGTTAGCCCTGCATCATGTTGACCACAAGGTCAAGGAGACCCGTTATTGTGAGAGTTTAGTGTTGGTCCGAAGACATCCTCTCTTACACTGCATTGGATTGTAGTCGGTAAAAAGGAGATGATTTAAAATTAGACAAAGAAGATTAGGTATGTGCGAATAATCCTAGAAAATAGTTGAATATAATCATAGCAATTACTTACTTACAAATGGCTTTTAAGGAACCCGGAGGTTCATTGCCGCCCTCACATAAGCGCCATCGGTCTCTATCCTGTGCAAGATTAATCCAGTCTCTATCATCATATTCCACCCCCCCCCCTCAAATCCATTTTAATATTATCCTCCCATCTACGTCTCGGTCTCCCCAAAAGCCTTTTTTCCCTCCGGTGTCCCAACTATCACTCTATATGCATTTCTGGATTCACCCATACTTGCTACATGCACTGCCCATCTCAAACGTCTGGATTTAATGTTCCTAATTATGTCAGGTAAAGAATACAATGCGTGCAGTTCTGCGTTGTGTAACTTCCTCCATTTTCCTGTATCTTCATCCCTCTTAGCCCCAAATATTTTCCTAAGTACCTTATACTCAAACACCCTTAACCTATGTTCCTCTCTCAAAGTGAGAGTCCAAGTTTCACAACCATAAAGAACAACCGGTAATATAACTGTTTTATAAATCCTAACTTTCAAATTTTTTGACAGCAGACTAGATGACAAAAGCTTCTCAACCGAATAATAACAGGTATTTCCCATATTTACTCTGCGTTTAATTTCCTCCCGAGTGTCATTTGTATTTGTTACTGTTGCTCCAAGATATTTGAATTTTTCCACCTTTTCGAAGGATACATCTCCAATTTTTATGTTTCCATTTCGTAAAATATTCTGGTCTCGAGACGTAGTCATATAGGCCTACTTTGTCTTTTCGGGATTTACTTCCAAACCTATCGCTTGCTAAATATTCTGACAAAAAATAATAATAATTAGTTGCCAGGCAAACATGCGCAGTAACCAAGCGATAATTTCAGTATTACTGTAGTTCATTTTGTTAACTTTGTAATTTATCAAAGTAGGTAAAAAACTATGACGTGTTTTCTGACTCATACTCATTTCTCCGTTTAATCTTAAACGAACTATAATACGAGCATGTACTCCTTAAAATTATATACTATTTCACTAAACTTCAAGGTTTATTTTTAAAACCCAGCTTCACTTTCATATAATCAGAGGTTCATAAAATGCATATGTGTATCTTCCCTCGTCTTCCATCTCGTTAGAGAATTTATTGATGCACAATTGGACGGCTTTGTGAATGAAAGTGTTACATGCGTGCGATTGGCTGAAGGTTGGAACGATTCTCTGGCCTAGATTCGAACCAAAGGCTCCATCGAAAACAAGTCAATCTCGTTGCCATTGTGTTCCCACCTGCTAAATGATTTTCCAGATTTCACAATGCCGTCTGTTCAAGAGAAACAAGCAAAGCGGTTGACTTCCTTTGCGACTAACTATACACTGCAGTTCTCCCCCACTCGGCCGCGTTTCGTATTTGTTTTGTTTTATTTTTCCACTCCATTAGCTTGTCAACCCGTGAGCCAGTCAGGTGGTCGTTTGGAAGTAGGGGAAGTTAGTCCAGTGACGTTGGTAGCACTAACCACGACGTCGATTGTCTGTTGCGCCGCCGCGTGTTGTATTTCAGTTCCAGTTGGCCGAAGGAATCGAATGGGCTAGACGTCTGTGCCATCAATGCCGGTCACCAGCTGGTGAAAGTGGACGTAAATACGCTTCGTTATTGAAGTGTTTGTCGAATTAAGATGTGGCAGAGTTTTTGGTTGCCATTTTGAATCGCAAGTGCGTGGTATCCCGGCCTTGTCACCCACGCACACACGCACCAGCTGGCGGGTTGTGTTCCAGTTAGAAGCTGCGTCTTGTTGCGTACAGTGCTGTCTGTAAATATCGATCTTTCAAGTATTTCGTACCGTACCGCCGGCGCCGTGCCGAAAAAGCTGAGTGAGAGTGATTTTATCAGTTGGTGCCTGAGGAGAAGCAATATGGACATAGCGGGTGACGAGGACGACAACGATGAGAGAAGCATGCTGGAGGGTAAGAATGTTTTCATTAGCGCTCTACACAGACGTCTCTAGTGCAGTTATTGATTTCCCAGCGACGCCGCCCAGCTGGCTGGGGCGTCTTTATGAATAAAGTGGTATAAGTACACGATAATTCTAACAGTCGTGTTTAAGTTTGCTAAGCATGCGAAGTTTTTCATTTTGAAACCAAGTTACAAGTAGGAGGAAAAAATTCAGGAATTAAAAAAAATATATATATCTTTCCCTCTATCATAATGTTTCTGAAACTTTTAAGTAAACACGTACGTTTTTATGAAATTAACTTCCAGTTACTTCCAAATAATAATACATAACGCAAAATAATTAATATTTAGGGCTATAATATTGAAATCATTGTCGTGTAAGAGTTTTAATAGAAAAAATGTGCAAAATTTACAAATATCGATAAAGTAATGCATGTTGCTTTAGTTAAAACTGTGTTCTGAATACCCCCCCCCCCAAATCCTTCCCCTTCCCCACATACCTTTTTGTCATAAATTTTGTTCTGTCTGTGTCCAATACCATACGCGCAAGATACATCCATAGCTTTGCGTGAGTAGACGTTCATTTGAACATATGTTGAAGAGATCAATGTAATCAATATACGTATTTGATTAACATATCCAATTTTGTATAGGGCATATTTTATGAATTTGTGTTTCAAGCATGAATAACATAAACAGAAGACTTACTCCTTTATATAGGTTACGTATGTTGCATGTTTATTTATAAAGTCCAATTTGACAAACTCTTGCAGACTAGGAGTATCTTGACGGAAAATACAGTTTAGCTGTATACAGCTATTCAAGATGAGGCGTTTCTTTGTTTCTATAAATACGCTTCGAAAGGCCTGCATAATTACATTGAATTAATTATTTTCCCATATTTATTGCATAAATACCATTCACGGAGTTTCTTAATGTAAAACTTAGTATTCTTTTTATTACTTTTTCATTAAGTTTTAAAAAAATACTTAGTTCTCAGTTAATAATTTGGCCGCATTCAGGATATTTTCCCGCAGAGAAATCAAATAGCGAGTGGGGACGACGTGAAGTTGTAGAATATTTTTACGGTCGTTTTGCTACAGGCAAATTATTGCTATTGTTGTTGTTTACTATTATTATTGATATTATTATTCCTATTATTATTATTATTATTATTATTATTGCTATTTTATTATTGTTATTATTATTATTATTATTATTGTTGTTGTTACCGTTGTTGTTACTATTATGATTGTTACTATTTTGTTATTGTTATTATTATTGCTATTATTATTATTGTTATTATTATTACTATTATTATTATTATTATTATTGTTATTATTATTCCTATTATTATTGTTGCTATTATTGTTATTATTGTTGTTGCTATTGTTGTTGTTACTGTTATTACTATTATTATTGTTGTTACTATTGTTGTTGCTATTATTATTATTGTTATTGCTATTATTATTGCTATTATTGCTATTATTATTATTATTATTATTATTATTATTATTATTATTGTTGTTGTTGTTGTTGCTATTATTATTATTATTGTTGTTGTTGTTGCTATTATTATTATTATTATTATTATTAGGCCTGTTATTTGTTTCGTACGCTTACGTATGCTTACACAATTGTTTGCGAAATATAGAGTATTTATTGCTTAGAAGGAAATTAAATTATAACATAAAATTCTTAATATACATTCCATTGAAGTATAGATTTTTTATCTCTGAGAGAAATGAAGACAATATGGTTTGAATTGCTTTATATATAATAATTGGAAACAAGAGATTCGCTTATTTATAAGTTAAATTGTTATCAATTTAGAACAAGTTTAAGCGAAATATTTTATATGCTCCTGAAATCTCCTGAGAGGAGTAATTATCGCTCCGTCCCCCAAATATGTTCATCATTGAGCTAATTGGGTTGAGAGTAATTTTTTTACAATACATGTTTTATAATTATGATAATATAAGTAGGTTGTACAATTGATTATTGACATCGATGAGGCTAGCATATTGAATGCAGGGAAGGATTACTCCAGTACGGGTATTGATCGTATTCTGTATGAGGTACAACCCCAGTGATTTCAATGCAGATTTAAAGGGAGCCCACAGTAAACCTCCGTCGCGTTGGGACAAATGTCGGCTGCAATCGAACTCAGTGCTGATAATAAAAAAGGAGCGATTTCCATTACTCCGATATGTTCAGTAGCATTATAAAAGTTTAATGCTTGAATTAAGATTTTATGGCTTCACGTGTGCATCTGCCTACTTGGTGTTTACATACAGATTGTGAACACTGAACTACAAGCTGCTACTTCAGCTTATATCAGCTGCGCCATTGTTTTATCAAACTGGAACATGAGAGATAGTTAAAGGATAAATTATCAGTTATTTTATCCGTGAACTTATGATAAATTTAGCTAACTATCAGGTATGACTCAAATGGTAGCGTTTTTAGGTAAAAAAAATAACAAACCACGAGTTATGTTTTCGGCAGACAACGAAAGATTCATTTCTATTTCCTCGAAAGTGATTTATTAGGCTACTCTTTTCTTCTGGTTTTCCTCTGAGTTGTTTCAAACAGTCATCTTGTGTTTTACTTACCACATGAATTAGTATCTTCATAGATACTATTGTGTACATTAGAGTTCTGCAATGTTCGAACATGAGATAGACAACTAAGACGTTACAAAGTTACTTCGTCTTATTTCATATCAAATATTAATCCCAAGATCTGTGTTAAAATCCTTACATAAACATGTATGGGTGGGAGTGGAAGACATAGAATATTTTGTAACAAGATGGAACAAACGCAACAGACCTCCTGCAGAGCGAACATCGGCGAATATCGAACTTAGTCATATTCGACAAACTTGAACCGAATATAGCGTCTGCAATGCACGACTCTAGTGTAGGCTATACAGTACAGGCCATGTGTATAAGATTAAATGGCAAAACGGACCAAGAATCTAATTAGTTCAGAAAGAAGTAAAGATTATAAAATAGACACGAAGTATTATAATTAGCAATTCACTTGACTAATTTTACTTATTTCGCAATGACTAATCACATCTTAAGGAAGCAGTACTTACTGTAAACTTTTGAGATTAGGTAATGGGTTTTATGTAATTTGAAGTTTATTCCAAGCTTTTCATCTTAAGATTCTCTCGAAATAAAAATACGAACGCACTTGTTTTATTCCTCTACCTAGAAATGTACAAATGAACGAACAAAATAAGGGAAGTTCCGATAAAACTCAGTTGACCCTTCCTTCAAATGGGCAGCGCCGTCCACCCAAGTGAAAATAATTGGAAACATTTCTTGCTTGTTTATTTCAATTCATCACTCCCCTTGTACACGATTTGTAATTTCAAAATGAAATATTTTTACATATCAATTTTTCGTAATTGAACACTTTTATAAGTAAGCTGCATTAATCGGACATTGAGTCAAAATTATGTCTTCTACTTACGTTTCTTTTTATTATCGACACCATCTGTGTAGGTCTACTTGTAATAATTGGATACCTAACATGTTTTAATAAAAAGAAATTTAATTTTGAAGGTCAGGATATCATTTTCATTTATGTAATAGTGACGTCAAAATATGTAAATTGAGAAGTACATTGTTACGTCATAAATCCATCTCAAGGTTTTGTGTGTTCATAACATTCAATTAGATTTGAGTGCAAAGTTAATGGTTAGACTACTTGATGTTTCGCAGTTTCATGGGAAGTAAATACATAAGGATAATATATAATTTATTTTTAAAAATCTTCGAAAAACGCATTAGGCCTATGTGTCTTTCTCGTGTTAAAGAGGTAATGTAAATTTAACACGAGAAAGACACATGGTACGTTTCCCGAAGTGATACAGCGTTAAAAGTTGTGTAATCAAGATGTATATTTAAAACATCATTTGTCTAAATATTTTGGGTTCCCAAAAACACAGAATAATATACACACAAGAATAGTTTATAGAAATTGCAATAAGTAACTGAGACAAATTTACACGAATAGGAGACAAGAATGTTGAATCTAGATAAATTATAGACTACACACATAATTATTATACAAGGTGGAGCAGAAATATCTTCCAATTTTGACATATTCGTAACTTCAAGAGGTTTTTTTTTTATTTTAGTTGGTTATTTAACGACGCTGTATCAACTACTAGGTTATTTTAGCGTCGATGAGATTGGTGATAGCGAGATGATATTTGGCGAGATGAGGCCGAGGATTCGCCATAGATTACCTTGTATTCACATTACGGCTGGGGAAAACCTCGGAAAAACCCAACCAGGTAATCAGCCCGAGCGGGAATCGAACCCGCGCCCGAACGCAACTTCAGACCGGCAGGCAAGCGCCTTAACCGACTGAGCCACGCCGGTGGCTTTCAAGAGGTTTAGTGATATATATGTGGAAGTGTTGTAGTAATACTTCTTGTGTAATGCCATTTTGTCACTACTTATGTTTGGAATATCACACCACAGAGATGACGTCCTTGATTTTGTACACATTCTTCCAAGTGTTTCTGCACGTTTCCACACGCACGTTGCACCATATTTAGAGGCACAGCTGCAATTTCCCTTCGGATGACATCCTTCAGTTCCTGAATGTTACTTGGATTTTGAGAAAACACTTTCACTTTGAGATAATGAGATAACCCCAACGAAAGTAATTACATACAGATAGGTCTGGAGGGCGGGCAGGCCACAGAACATCACCACCTTTCGACACATGACCAAGAAACGAGTCACGCACCACCACCATGGATGGTCTAGCTATATGTGCTGTTGCCCCGTCCTGTTGAAACCATATCACTGGTGCTTGAATTTCATAACGTTGAAGTTCTGGAGAAAGAAAATTCTGTATAAACTCAACATATCGAGAACAATTCACTGTCAACACACTTCCATTTTCACTTTCAAAAAAGTTATGGTCCAATAATCCCGAACTGTGCAACACCGCACCAGACAGTGTCGCGTTCATTATGAAGCGGTAGCATGTTGATCTCTTTCGGATTTTCCTCTGCCCAGTAGGCCTACCGGAAGTTCTGCTTATTTATACTTGGGCAGATATTTCTGCCTCACCTTGTACAAACACAAACTAAAAGTAAGGGGAACTATAATGTTCCATATAAATGGTTTTTGAGGATTCCTACAGACCCTTCAATGGTTGAAGTCACTAAGTTTAGAATGATGTATTGGATTCCAAAGCTTTCTAAAATTGAAACGGTCAACTGTGAGATGGTACTCCTCTCTCATTGAACCATGCACTTGAAAATGCAGAGTAATGGATTCATACATTTTGTTTTCTTTGTTCAGCTCACAGACAATCATTCTCATGGGGGCAGATAAAAAAGTTATTTTTTTTCTTTCACCATGTTAATGTCAAAACAAGTGCTTATACAAATTTTGGTCACTCCACCGCAATTACGAGGTCGCCAAGAAGGTTATTTTCCCTGGGGCCATTTACAGAAAGAAACACAATTTCATGGAAAGATTTATTGGAACAGATAAAGGAATTGTTGCGCTATTTTTTAAAATGTTCTCCACTGGTATTGATATATTTGTGTACTTTTGTGTGTTAGAAGTCTGTTGCCTGGGATCAAAACCAGTATGACAAATGTCTCATTTCTGGTGGAAAGTATGTTTAAAAATAGCGCAACAATTGCTGTATCTATTCCAATAAATCCTTCCATGATATTGTACTTTTTTTCTGTAAACAGCCCCAGGGAAAATCACTTTCTGGACGGCCTCGTAATTGCGGTCGACTGGCCAAAATTTGTATAAGCACTTGTATTGACATTATTAGCGTGGTGGAAGAAAAAAAAATAGCTTATCTGCCCCCAATGTCAAGATGGTTGGGTCTGACTAATGTCAAACCTAACGGTTGAAATAAGCATAAAATCTTCATTATTTTTATCGTCTAGAGCCACGATATTCGCTCTTCTGAATTCCATGAATTCGGCTTTAATTATCCTTTTATATAGGACCTCGTCCGCCGAATGTATAGGAATTCGCCCCCGGCCCTCCCAGATATTACCCTTTCATTTTGAAAAGATTTAGGACTGTCAACACTATTATTGCTGATATTGTTAAAAATGTATGACTTGAGGCTTTCCCGGCGTTTGATGTAGAATAACTCTTCTCGGGTTCTCAGCCAGGTGAGTTGGAGATTAGCTTCCAAGCTTTCGACGGCTAGCTCTGCCATCTTCTTCAGGGACGAAGTGATGTGGGACCACGTCTAGCCGGGCATGGCATATATCCCGTTCTACGGCCCCATCTCGGGCAAAATTAGCAGAATGCTAAGAAAACACGGGATTAAAACCATCCATAAGCCGCCCACAAAGATCCAGAACTTGCTGAGACCAGTTAAGGACGACCTTGGTCTCAGGACACTTGGTGTCTACAGAATACCTTGTGAGTGTGGGAAATGCTACATCGGGCAGACGGGACGAACTATTATGGAACGCTGCAAGGAACACCAACGCAGCATAAGACTATATTATCCTGATAAGTCTGCAGTAGCCCAACATAGCCTAGAAACTGGCCACAAGATAGATTTCAGCGCCACCACCATCTTGGACAAGACATCAGGTTACTGGGACTTAGTTATCAAGGAAGCCATCGAAATCCAGCTAGATGGCAATAATTTCAACAGAGACGGGGGTCTACAGCTGAGTACAGCATGGAAACCTGCCATCAATACGCTTAGACCACCAGCACACGGCAGACAGTCGGGACCAGCAAGTAGCTCCTGATTGGCTGACGTGTCCACGAACCAGAATGCGCCTGGCGGTCGGGACTGGGAACTAGCTCCTGATTGGCCCGCAGCGTGAAGTCCTACTTTTGCATATACCGGCTAGACGTGGTCCCACATCACTTCGTCCCTGAAGAAGATGGCAGAGCTAGCCGTCGAAAGCTTGGAAGCTAATCTCCAACTCACCTGGCTGAGAACCCGAGAAGAGTTATTCTACATTGTTAAAAATGCTTAATAGGAAGGCATACGGCATAATTAATGCTTTGTAACTGTAAACAGGGTTGTAGGGTTGGAAGTAAATCCCGAAAAGACTAAGTATATGATTATGTCTCGTGACCAGAATATTGTACGAAATGGAAATATAAAAATTGGAGATTTATCCTTCGAAGAGGTGGGAAAATTCAAATATCTTGGAGCAACAGTAAATATAAATGACACTCAGGAGGATATTAAACGCAGAATAAATATGGGAAATGCCTGTTATTATTCGGTTGAGAAGCTTTTGTCATCTAGTCTGCTGTCAAAAAATCTGAAAGTTAGAATTTATAAAATAATTATATTACCGGTTGTTCTATATGTTTGTGAAGCTTGGACTCTCACTTTGAGAGAGGAACAGAGATTAAGGGTGTTTGAGAATAAGGTTCTTAGGAAAATATTAGGGGCTAAGAGGATTGAAGTTACAGGAGAATGGAGAAAGTTACACAACGCAGATCTGCACGCATTGTGCTCTTCACCTGACATAATTAGGAACATTAAATCCATACGTTTGAGATGGGCAGGGCATGTAGCACGTATGGGCGAATCCAGAAATGCATATAGAGTGTTAGTTGGGAGGCCGGAGGGAAAAAGACCTTTGGGGAGGCCGAGACGTAGATGGGAAAATAATATTAAAATGGATTTGAGGGAGGTGGGATATGATGGTAGAGACTGGATTAATCTTGCTCAGGATAGGGATCAATGGCGGGCTTCTGTGAGGGCGGCAATGAACCTCCGGGTTCCTTAAGCCAGTAAGTAAGTATATGTGAAAATGTAAAATTGGATCAAATGTAAAATGGAATTATTTCTGAAATAGTAACAATACTTCATTTCGGTAACAATTTAAAAGCTACGCTTCTAACTAAGTCGCGTCCTGTTATTCAATGTGTTTCGTATTCTATCATTTTATATAAAATGAACGTTTCATTTTCGTAGCATTTATTAGTCTGTCTTTTTATTTTTTAATATTAGAACGTACGTGACACATTTTATATTATTTAAAACTTATATCAGTTGAAAAATTTCTGGGTTGGGGTTGTAGAACAGTCCAACTTAGCATTAAACGCCTTGTAGTTATTTGTAGTGTGGGCAAGGTCTCAGAGAACTGCCAACATTTCTGGAGCAATATTACCGTTTCTATCTATGTAGCATTGTAAGACGTGATCATAGAAAGCTTAAACTCGTTTGTAATTTTGCATCCTAGAACAGAAGTCCTCAGCAAAGCTGTCACCTATTTTTAGGGGCGAGTTCATAAACAGTATTGCCTGGCTGAAGTAGATAAACGACTTCTGCCTCGGATGAGTTCAGTTTTCTTTCTTACCGCCCCTAATCTGGACCGAATTCGTTAGAAGCCCGCTCTACTAATTCCTTCGCTTAATGTTAATCGTTATATTTTTAATTTTTGTATAATATCCATATTTTTCTATATATTGTATATTCAGAAATTCTTACAATCCTTTGACAATGATTTTCTGCTGTACGAAAGAAGTACCGACAAATAAAAGAAACAAGCCCTCAGGTTTTCAAGTAAAAATTTGGACTCCATTATATTACCGATTCAATCTATGTAACATTGTAGTACGTGATCATAGTACATTATGCAACGAGTCTATAATGGTAGTAATTAAGACGCGAGTATGTTTATGAACGAGCGCAAGCGAGTTTCATAAATTTCATACGAGCGTCTTAATTACCATTATAGGCAAGTTTCATACGACTTTTTATGCTCGACCATATTTCTAACTTGAAATTATTCATAAGTATTCTTGTTATTCTTATCTGACTGGGGAACGGAACTGACCTTGTGCAATATCTCGTAAATTGTGAGATGTGCGCAGACGCAAAAGTATTGATTTTTCCGAGAAACAAATGTCATTGACCTTGATATAATCTAGAGAGTAAAATAAGCAATCTTGATATAGCCTTGAAATTGATTTAGACATTGAAAAACGAGATGACAAATTGAATTTATTTGATATTATTTACAATTAACGCTAATTATTATAGTAACAGAACGTAACCTTCTGCGACAGTATTGGATTTCCAGCCTCCGTGACGTTTCGCTAGTTGTCTTTCGATTGCATATCAGAGAATAATCGATACTTGCGTTTTCATATTGCTACAATGGTGTTTTCTGATTGGTGGAACATCTGAACTTTAATGAATAGGTGTACTTTAATGAGGTCCATTAAAGGGCTGCTACCAGGTGTATAATTACCTACTGCATTTCGGCATGGTTGAGCATAAACTCGTTTGTCATTTTGCATCCTAGAACAGAAGTCCTCAGCATTATTATATTTACAGTTGGCACTATATTAACTGCAATATTATATTACAGCATCTATTATGTATCTTTCTTCCTTTCTTTTTTTTCTTTTTCTTTCTTTCTTTCTTCTTTCTTTCTTTCTTTCGTCTGTTGTTTTTGTCTTTTCCTATTATGTATTTTGTATATGTATCAATGTAAGCCAGCTATAATTGGAAGCTTGCTTCTGTTGGTGGTGGATTTAAAATGAAATAAAATAAAATAAAAATAGATTTGGAGCCGGATTTCCTCGCATTATAAATTTTAAACAGAGCCAGCAGAATACGAGTATATATCTAGAAGGCCTACTAGGAAATATTGCGACACATAGGCCTACTGTCCTTTGAAATAAATAATATGTTGAGGCCAGGCCTTCGAACACAAGGCGGACAACAACGACCTGTCACCGACTGTATAATACGTGTTCATGTTATGTAACCGCTAATTAAACGCCGTGCTACGTTGAAAAGGCTTTGAACCAACTTGCACTTTCGTACGGTCTTGGCTGCTCGTAAGAGCGAGGCCCCATTTCGATCCCACAGACTGGATGTCTGACTCATTCTCCACTTGTGAGTGCTGGGATACTTCGCCCTCTCTCCCCTCCACTGCCAACAACGTCCAACATAAAGAAAAACAAGCCACATGTGTGTAACCGCATTTGCCGAATGCCCTGCATCCTTCTATTAACATTGCGCTATACGTCATCTCTCTTAAGGTTGTTGTTCCTTCGTAAACATAGTGTATACGTGTGTATTGTAACGTAATGTAAGATTTTTATGATGAGAAGGGGATGGTCCGAAATCCTTTTGAATTCATACCAAAGTTGATATGATGCATAGGAACTCCAGCAAGAAGGGATGAAATACCTGCTATAGTCCATGTTAGGAGAAAATCCACAAACTATTAGGGAAAACAAGGGAATTTTGCTTGAAGCAAATAGAGAGATAGGTTTGGAAGTAAATCCCGAAAAGACAAAGCATATGATATCTCGTGACCAGAACATAGTACGAAATAGAAGTATAAAAATTGGAAATTTATCCTTTGAAGAGGTGAAAAAATTCATATATCTTGAAGCAATAGTAACAAATAAGACACTCAGGAGGAAATTAAAGCAGAATAAATATGGGAAATGCCTGTTATTAATCAGTTGAGAAGCTTTTAACATCCAGTCTGCTCTCAAAAAAAGCTGAAAGTTAGAATTTATAAAACAGTTATATTGCCGGTTGTTCTTTATGGTTGTGAAACTTGGACTATCACTTTGAGAGAGGAACATAGGTTAAGGGTGTTTGAGAATAAGGTACTTAGGAAAATATTTGGGGCTAAGAGGGATGAAGATACAGGAAAATGGAGGAAGTTACACAACGCAGAACTGCACGCATTGTATTCTTTACCTGACATAATTAGGAACATTAAATCCAGACGTTTGAGATGGGCAGCGCATGTAGCAAGTATGGGTGAATCCAGAGACGCATATATAGTGTTAGTTGGAAGGCCGGAGAGAAAAAGATCTTTCGTGGAGGCCGATATGTAAATGAGAGGATAATATTAAAATGGATTTGAGGAAGGTGGAATATGATAGGGAACTGGATTAATCTTGCTCAGTGTAGGATCGATGACGGGCTTATGTGAGGGCGGCAGTGAACCTCCGGATTCTCTAAAAGCCATAAGTACCTGCTATAGTCTAGTTCTTATTTCCCGTAATCGAATCCAGTGTTGCTAGATTTGAGGTTTTCTCAAATTAGGGAATTTCTCTAAAGAAGAGGGGGAAATTTTGTGGATTTCAAGAAAATGCCAGACTTTGGGGAATTTTTGGCTTTAATTCGAAACTACGGAAGTAGTATGCAATAAAAATAAACTATACAGAGTGTTAAGAAAAGAATTCAATTTTTAAGAGGTGGCAGTATTCATCAAAATGGGAGAAAAAGTTTAAAAACATGGGTCCTAAAATTAATATCTTCCGAAATATGAGTACCTGTACTTGGTCATCAAAGTCATAGGAGATGTTCAATGTCATTTCAATAATAAAAAAAAAACATTTAGTATTCTGAGAGGTGGTAGCTTCGTAAGAAGAAAGGTGTAATAAACATGGATCCCAAAATTAAATTTTGTATGAAACTACGGATTTTAAATTGTTATAAGAACAGCATTATCTTCTAATATGAGCGTTGCCTGTTTCTTATTGGGTATCTAAACAGTATCATGTATATATTTGTCTATGCGGGTGCTTGACTGTACATAATCACCTATTTGAAGCCAGTTCTGTAGAGCAATTAATCGACAGTCGTTGCCCAGGATGAACCATGGGAGGCTGGTCTATGTCACACTCGCGATGAAATAAGATAATTATGAAAATTTTTTGGGATGCTCCTGTATTACCTGGACCACGGGCTTTCCCAACAAAAGTTGTAAATCGGGGGTACGCCGGGGATCGAATCCCGGTCCACAGGATTATAAGTCCAGCGCTCTAGCCACTAGACTACCATGGCGGCTCCTCTTCGTAATATAACTAAAATAATCTATTTACGTATTTTATAATGTATGTAAAATAACAGAAGTATATCTAAATATTGTAACTAAGCATTGCTTCAAATTATAAATGGTTTATATGCTTATAAATATACTTACTGGCTTTTAAGGAACCCGGAGGTTCATTGCCGCCCTCACATAAGCCCGCTATCGGTCCCTATCCTGAGCAAGATTAATCCAGTCTCTATCATCATATTCCACCCCCCTCAAATCCATTTTAATATTATCTTCCCATCTACGTCTCGGTATTCTCAAAGGCCTTTTACCCTCCGGTGTCCCAATTAACACTCTATATGCATTTCTGGATTCGCTCATGCGTGCTACATGCCCTGCCCATCTCAAACGTCCTAATTATGTCAGGTGAAGAATACAATGCGTGCAGCTCTGCGTTGTGTAACTTTCCCCATTCTCCTGTAACTTCATCTCTGTTCCTCAAAGTGAGAGTCCAAGTTTCACAGCCATACAGAACAACCGGTAATATAACTGTTTTATAAATTCTAACTTTCAAATTTTTTGACAGCAGACTAATGACAAAAGCTTCTCAACCGAATAATAACACGCATTTCCCATATTTATTCTGCGTTTAATTTCCTTCAGAGCGTCATTTATATTTGTTACTGTTGCTCCAAGATATTTGAATTTTTCCACCTTTTCGAAGGATAAATCTCCAATTTTTATAGTTCCATTTCGTACAATATTCTGGTCACGAGACATAATCATATACTTAGTATTTTTGGGATTTACTTCCAACCCTGTCGCTTTACTTGTTTCAAGTAGAATTTCCGCACTTACGTTATATTAATTTTGTATTTTCAGTAACCGAATAAATGGAATATACTTACTTCTGTTAATTTATATACGTAAGAAAATATGTAAATAACTTATTTTAATTATAATACTATAGTTCGTTGTTTTTAAATTATTACAGTTGAAATATCACTCAAGTCTTTTGTAACATTTGCACTTCAAATATAGCTTACACATGGCAATCTCAAGGCGCTGAACAATCACTTTGGCTGTGTTAGCAATCTCTCGACTGATGTCAACACATCGTTTCCGGTTTAATGTTTTCAAGACAAAACAAGTAGGCCTACCTGAAATATTTTCGTTTCCTAGTAGGATTGTAGGGCAACGGTGCACGAAGAAGAAAAAAGGAGTAGCAGAATCTCGTACGCCACAGTGTAAAAAAACGTTTTCATAATGTGAACAGTAACGTGAAATGGATTGTTCGTGCAATGATTTGTGAAGATGAGAAACGAAACAACTCGGGAAACTCCCATCCTCCGGATCTTGTAACCAAGTATTGCTTCATTCAACCCCAAGAGTCGAACCCGTTTTCCCTCAATGATAAACCTGTGCTCTAATTCTGAATATTCTGAGTGCCTAATGAAGGGCAGTAGTTTTCCTCCCACGTCAGAAAGATCTTGTACGTTGGTCGAGATAACCTTGAAAGTTTCATTTACTGTGCGTGGGTTATCCAGTTATGTTATGTATTCTTTTATTTCATTACTCCAGTTAAACGTACTGAATTCTCGAATACTTGTTTCTCACCTTCTATAATTTTCCGTGCCCAGCTACACTTCTAAAGAACTCGATTTCGTTTGTTGTAAGCATGAATCTCTCTTGAATTTATCGTCTGAAGTTTAGCTTCCATAGAGTATCTTTTTAGACATTGGCTTGTAAAGCTTGTATTAGAGCATTACTTACGCAAAGAAATATTTCCATTTTATTTGTCTGAATCATCCTCAGTGGTTACCGTTGAGTCCGAAGTTCGAGAGTTCAAACACTGTAAAGGCTAATACTATGGATATTAAAGGGGCCGATAAAATCTTCAACATGGTTTCCTCCGAGTGGAAGCAAAGCAGTGTGCCCGTAACGTCCATTTACAGCACGTAAAAGAATTCTACCCCTGATGGAGGACTACAGGCAAAATTTATCTGCTATTTCTCGCTCACATTGAACACTGACGGTGAATATTTACCCCGAAAGAGTCGTTCAATAAAATAACACAGTACTATTTCCAGAACATACTACTATTACTACTGCCACTACTACTATTGACGGTGAATATTTACCCGAAAGAGTCATTCAATAAAATAATATAGTACTATTTCCAGAACATACTATTATTACTACTGCCACTACTACTATTGACGGTGAATATTTACCCGAAAGAGTCGTTCAATAAAATGATATAGTACTATTTCCAGAACATACTACTATTACTACTGCCACTACTACTATTGACGGTGAATATTTACCCCGAAAGAGTAGTTCAATAAAATACTACAGTACTATTTCCAGAACATACTATTATTACTACTGCCACTACTACTATTGACGGTGAATATTTACCCGAGAGTCGTTCAATAAAATGATATAGTACTATTTCCAGAACATACTACTATTACTACTGCCACTACTACTATTGACTGTGAATATTTACCCCGAAAGAGTAGTTCAATAAAATACTACAGTACTATTTCCAGAACATACTACTATTACTACTGCCACTACTACTATTGACGGTGAATATTTACCCGAAAGAGTCGTTCAATAAAATGATATAGTACTATTTCCAGAACATACTACTATTACTACTGCCACTACTACTATTGACGGTGAATATTTACCCCGAAAGAGTAGTTCAATAAAATACTACAGTACTATTTCCAGAACATACTACTATTACTACTGCCACTACTACTATTGCTACTAGGCCTACTGCCACTGCTACTACTGTCATTACTGCTACTTTATGCATTTGATCTGTTTTGTCAATAAGCAACGGAGCGCGTCTACGGGTGCTATGCATAGACATTTCGCTAGCCCGCACTACGAGCTTGCTAAACTAGCCCCGACTATCGAGTGATTACTTGTACAGGATTCATATCATATCATACCGCTAACACTGGTTTATAAATACGGAAAACGTTAGTTCGCTGATCATCCACCGAAAGCCCGCGCTAAGAATATATATGAATATGGCCCTTTTCTTTTATTCCGTCATTCCATGTAGATTGTAAACTGTAGCCTTGCAATCTTCCTTCTTCCAGGTGGCACCCAATGTAATATTTTTCTTTGTTTAATTTTATCGTCTTCCCTTCGCATTATATTATGTCCATATCTTCTTAGTTGTTACCTGTAGGCCTAGCGCGTCTGTTTATTGAATGACATTTTTATAACTTCCATTCTTTTCCCTTATTAATTAATTTTTAATTTTACCTATTCTTAAATTTTTTTATGATCGTCTTAGGTAATCCATTTATTTGACTTACAATTATTTTTATGTTTGTGTCCGTGCTTCAGCCCGTGAAGTAAGATATTTGTCACTCTTTTGTATATTAAAATTTTTATAATCTTTCCGCTCCATAGGATTTACTTACGTAAACAAATAGCCTTTTTTTAACTAGGTGATTTTCTTTCCAAGTCTAATTTAGTTGATCTTTTTCATTGAATAACTGATTCCAAATACTTTTAACATTTTACTGTTTTAATTTCCATTTGAAAATCATCGGAGACATTCGTGCTAAAGTATTATTTTTTTCTGTACATTTTGAGTCTTCACCTTAAACATAATTTTTACAATAATTTTCTGCCCACATAATGAGCATAATCAGTCTCTGAAGTAACTCCAACTTGGTAATCAGCAAAGAGTAGATTATGTAGGATATCGATCGTCTGTTTCAATGGAATTGGTTTATTTCGTGGTCAAATCGATATAGATCACTATACAGAGTGAACAGCAAAGTCATTAATTTCAGGTTATTCTTTTGAGACCATTTTGCTCGTTTTTCTTTCTTTTTCGAGATAAAAATTGTTTTATATGAAATATTTCGTAGTGTGTTTTGGAAAATTCCCAATATGCTCAGTCAAATTAAGAGAGCAGTATGTTATGATAATAAATGTTGAAAGAATTTGTTCTTTAAATATGCTGAAATTTGATCCGAACAAAGTAACTTTCTATTATTGAATAAAAAATTCGTTCCGACATCGGGAATCGAATCCAAGACCTCTCATCTCTGCGCACTGAGCGCTCTTTCCATCTGACCTATACCGGAACCCGATTCACGGCGCTGGCCGATCTCTCATCCTCTGAATTGTCCTGGGTCCCGGTATAGCTCAGATGGAAAGAGCGCTCAGCGGGCAGAGCTGAGAGGTCCTGGGTTAGATTCCTGGTGCCGGAACGAATTTTTGTCCAATAATAGTAATCTACAGTATGACTACTCACAGTCATTGGTTATTCAATGAGGACGGCGAGACCTCGTATAGGAATGTAACGTTCGTTATGGAAAAGAATTTTATAATGTTACATACATTTGTTCGGTTCAAATTTCTGAACATTTAAAGGACAAAGCTAAAATTCCTTAAATAATTTATTATCATAATACACTGCTCTCGTTAACTGACTGAGCATATTGGGAATTAAATCAGTGGCTTTCCCAAAACACGCTACAAAATACTTCATATAAAACAATTTTATCTCGAATAGGAAGCAAAAAAACGAGCAAAATTCTACTAAATTTTATTCTTTCAAATACGTCAATGAATAATCTCCTAAAATTGACTTTACTTACGGTTCACTCTATATTTTGAACTATATCGGTGACATTGAATACCGTTTTGCAGTAAACTGTTTTGTATTTATAAATTCATCTGGTGCCTGACCCTATTTTTACTCTGAATTTATTTTTAAAAGTTATCATTCTGATAAAATATATTAGGCCTATTAATTTGTCAATGTCTGTTTCCAACTCTTGCCATAACAATTTTCTCGGCACACGTACACTACCATATGCTTTCTCAAAATCACTAAATACTAAATATCTTGTTGCTACATTTCTCTAAAACTTACCTTTAGGCCTAGGGTACTGTGAAAAATATGGTCCATTTTTGAACAGCCAACTGTAAATTCACATCGCTCCTTTTTCCTTCCTACATTTTTTCTATCAAATTCTTTTTCATTTTTTTTTTTAGATAATTCCCAATTATGTTATAACTCAGTTTTTATCACTCTCACTTGCGTTATGAGCCTTTTTTTCTGTATAATCCCTTCAAGTTAGTGCCTTTCGCGAAAGAAAATCCACTTAAATTAATTGTAACATTACATTTTAGTATAAACGAAAAATCCTTTTCCCGTTTATATTGCACAAGGAATAGTATGGTAATTGTTTTATAAATGTGTATCAGTGTCTCTTGCTTTTATGCCTTTATCATAATACGCACTAAAAGTTATCATTCTTTACGTGGAAGAACTACTAATCCAAGCGAGAAAAGCTATGACTTCAGTCGTATAAGATGATACATCGCGATAAAATCGCAGAGATGCTCACATAAAGCTTGCATTGCTTGTAGACACGCAAGACGAAGGGGGTCTCTGTTAGCTGAGAAGCGTCCTTCCTCAAGCTCTTCCCACATCTCGTTTTACTGGGCTGAAAAATGTCGTGCATGGCTGCCGACACTTGATCCATGTGGGTGCCTGCTGCCGACTAAAGCTGCAACTATTATGGCTCACAAATTCAAAACTAGGGCTGCCATCCTTTTCTAGTTTCACAGAATATCCCTATAAGAGAAGCATTCGGCGACTTAAAATCTTTCGGGACGGTAAAATTCTTCGATCTTTCTACCTTCTCGTGTAAGTGTCAAATTGTTTCTGAATTCGAAAAGAAATTTTTTCATGACATGTATACTTACTTACTTACTTACTTTAAGGAACCCGGAGGTTCACTGTCGCCCTTATATAAGCCCGCAATTGGTCCCTATCCTGAGCAAGATTAATCCAGTTCTACCATCATATCCCACCTCCCTCAAATCCATTTTAATATCATCCTCCCACCTGCGTTTCGGCCTCCCTAAAGATCTTTTCCCCTTAAGTCTCCCAACTAACACTCTATATGCATTTCTGGATTCGCCCATACGTGCTACATGCCCTGCCCATCTCAAACGTCTGGATTTAATGTTCCTAATTATGTCAGGTGAAGAATACAATGCTTGCAGTTCTGGGTTGTGTAACTTTCTCCATTCTCCTGTAACTTCATCCCTATTAGCCCCAAATATTTTCCTAAGAACCTTATTCTCAAACACCCTTAATCTCTGTTCCTCTTTCATGACATATATTTATATGTAATCTCTATTGTCAGCATAATAATTATTAATTAATTATAATTAACGAATTAGTTCAATGAAAATGTTGCATTCCATAAAACATTGCAGTGCCCATTTCGTTCATGAAAATTAAACACAAGAACGTGAGAAATGCTATGAACGATCTTGTTAAATAAATATTTTCTCATATACTGGGTATTTATGCAGGAATAATACATAATTTAGGAGCGGTAGTGTGGTCTATTCCGAGTAAAAAGTTAATATAAACCTGTGTCCAATTTTCAGTGGCTACGGAGGTACAGCTGTTTGAATGTTACGCATAAAATTCTTACAAAAATGTATGAAGGAGAAACAAATGACTTATTGATTGCATTTCTTGATTGATTGAAAAGCATTACACATTAACATCGCTTTCCAATAAATCATTGGTGCGATGTGATCAACAATCAGTTGAATGGACCTACTGTGTTACCGAATCATCTTACATGGCGCACGTAAGTAGATTTTCTGCAAAACTAGCTTCCGTTATTATTGGAGGAGGTTCTTTTGGCTACAGGGATGGGCATGGCCTTCCAGCATGATGGATCCTCTGCACATTTTAGTTGCCAGGAAACGCATCTAAATCTAACAATTCCCGAACGACGGATCACGCTGTAGTTACGTTCATTGGCCAGCTAGGTCCCCAGACCTTATTCCCTTAATTTATTGTCTCTGGGGATGAAAGAAAAGTGACTACAAAGAAAAAACAAATACAAGAGATGAATTGGTCGTTAACATTATTAATAGTGTTGTCCTGATAAAAAGAATAACTCAAAGACAACCTCACAAAAGCTACAGGTATATACGGAAGAGAGTTGAAAAATGCATTTAAGTCTGTGATGGAATTTTTGAACAATTACTGCAGACTGTTTCAAATGATTTATATCATTTTAATAACCAATAAATGCAGTCAATGAATTATTTGTCTATCCTTCTGACCTTTTGTAAGGTTTTTTTTTTATTTATGTAACATTCAAACAGTTATATTTTCACACCAATTGAAAATTGGGCATATATTTATTTGGATATTTTATTTGAAATATTCTATACTATTACCTATTAAAATACTTACTGTTTCTTACGCAGTAATTATAGGCCTACTATAACAAACAATTGTAAATTTACCCACGATTGAATTCATATATGTTCTTTGTTTGTAAAGATATTATATTTCCACGACCTTACTTTCCGGCCTGCTCTAATTTCGATCTCAAGATACATACTAGAAGACATAATAACAGTTGGTGTGTCACTCTCAAGTTATGAGGAATCTCAGGTACTGCATCCTCTCCATACCTCTAGCCACAAGTGTCTCACCAGGTTTGCCGATCGGGAAACAAAGAAATTGTTAAACTTTATCAACATATGGGTCATACGAATAAATCCAAGTGAGGTATGTATGCAACTCTTGCTTTATCGGAAATAATTCGTTGAAGACTATTAATGCCTATTATGAATTTGTCTGAAAAATTTTATAACAGAATTATGCTGATTGTAAATTACTATTACCCAACAATTTATGGTATTATTTTTGTCATGCTCGATAGTCTAGAGTCTAGGAGTTACAATGATTTTAAAGGATGATAAAATCCTCAGCAAGACTTTCTGTACGAAGGAAGTAAAGCTGAAAAACTTGTCGTAGATTTGTGTCACTTAAAAGAACCTTGTCCGTGATAAAGGTATTCAGATAACAATGTTGGCCTTTCTAGCGTACGTTGAATTTGACCGTAAATAATCTCTGCAGTTGAAGAAAAATGTAAATTAGGTTTTATTTAACGACGCTCGCAACTACCGAGGTTATATCAGCGTCGCCGGAATTTTGTCCCGTATGAATTTTTACATGCCAGTAAATCTATTGACACTTAAATGCCATCGACCTGCTCCGGAATCGAACCCGCAACCTCGGGCACAGAAGGCCAGCACTCTACCGACCATGCCACTCATGGCGACTCTGCATGCAGTTGAAAGCATTGTTTTATGAAGTATTACTATTTATGATTTTTTTTTTAATTTTATCGATTTGAAGTTTTATTTTACACCTATATTTTGGTAGATTAGTACAGTCACCGTAAGATAAGACGATTCTGGGCGCGGGCACATTTTCCCCTTCGCTAGCATTAGTGAGCGAGCAAAGGTGGTGAAGTTACGTGGTGTCAAGAAATAGTAGGAACTACTGGAACTACTGGAAGTACAAATGAAATGCGATCCCTAATATTTTTTAATGAATATAAAAAAATATGGGGAAGGAGTACATATATAGAAAATGTGAATATGAAGGAAAGATTTGGACTAGCTTGGTTTAGACTGGGGATTTGGAAATTAAGAAATAATAGAGGCAATATACCTCAAGGCACATGCCCATTGTGTGGAAGGAGAGAGGATGACATTCACATTGTTCTTGAGTGTCAAAATACTGAAGATATACGTAAGAAATTTATAAAAGAAAAATTCCTTCAAATAAATAAAGAAATAGCTATAAAAAAGCTCATGAACATTAATAACATAAAATTGCAAAAGCAATTAGGTTTATATCTTTTTTTGGTTAAAAAAATTAGAATGGATAGAATAAAGGAAATAGATGTGAACGAAAGTAATTAAGAAATATATAAATAAATAGTGAAACAATTGTAGTGTATGTGTATGTGTATATATGGTTCTTTCTTTTTCTTGTTATAGATGTAAAATTATGCATGGAAGAAAGTAACAAGTGTAGATGTATGGAGAAATACGAGGAAAGTCAACATCCCTTAATAATAAACAAATACACGGAAAATAAAATACCGGAGAAGATTGCAAAATTAAAAAATAGAAGGAAGGAAGCATTAAGGGAAAGTACAGTTACTGAGCTGACTAATAAATTCAAGTTTGGAAGGTACGCTTTGTCTAGACTCACAGATAATAACATATTTGACTTAGTTAGGAATTATTTCGCTATCTTTTTTATTTCTAAATTTAATAGTTTTGAAGGTACGTCAAAAGAATATTATGAAATAAAATTAAGGAATGAAGGCTTACCTACGAGAGAGAGCTTGTATGAACTGTATAAATACTTTTGTAAGGAAAGAGGTATGGAAGAAACTAGAATTAGAGATGATTTAGATACGCTAGCTGCACATTGCAGAGTGAAGAGGGAAGTACATCTTAGGAAGGTAAACCAATACTGATGGTACCAATATTCTAGAATGAGTTGAGTCTTGCACAATAACTGAAAGCTAGTGCAAGACAAAACAAATATGTTAATAGGTAAAACGTAGAAATTGTATTTAAATAATAATATATCTTTGTGTAAAATTGTTGTATGTAATGTGTCTGTGATCTATTATATATAATAAACCAAACCAATACTGGAAGTACAGTGTTAGCTTGTCTGGGAGTGTTGTGTAATCACAGTCTAATTAACCTTATTTCATTGTAGCTACGGTAGTTCCAATTTTAAATAATATCACAACTATGAATGAAATGAATGCACGATGTTCCAAACGAAGATCATCGATAGCTACAGTTTTTAATTCTGAGTGGGAAGAGATGTTAATGTTTACGGAAAGGGATGGAATTGCAAAAATGTTTAATTAGTAATAAAAGTCTACCGCATTTTTACAGAAATTTCCCTCAAACAAGATTTCTTGGGCTGGATAGGTTTGTTAATCGTATTCTAAGTATGTTTGACTTGTTTCACATCTCACAGCTACAATGCTGAAGTAATATTTATGGAATATTATTAAGTGAACTGAAAATTGAATTGATTTTTACTACATTGCAGTGTTTTCTATTTATTTCGTATAATGTGAAAACTTTCGGCAGAAGCGATAAAATTAAAAAATGCAAAGAACTTTTAAGAAATATCAAAATGTATCGCAACAGACCAGAGCCTGGAAGAAAAATTAAATAGAATTTGATTATACTTACTCCACATATAATAACATTTTAGGGCATGTCAACATCTGAAATCATCACCCTAAGAGTTCTAATTAAGTTCAAGGGAATTACGAAATTCTTTTACAATCTGTATCCCGGATCAACAGCTGTAAACATGTCAACTGCATACTGTCTTCACAGAAAGGATTATTATGAACCAACAGTGGTTATGCGACTCCTTCATTACGTAGTCAGCATAGTTCAGGGTCACCGCTTAACAAGTGCTAGGCGAGGAACGTGAATCGAATTCTGCGGATAAAAGACGAATCTCCAAACCCAGTTATGGCTCAGCGGGGATTGTGAAGATCTGTGGTGTTCTAGAAGGGTAATTCCAGTCAAAACAAGATTAAAATGCGGATGGATTTTATTAGATTGTGGAATGTGAACGGAACAATTGACCAATATCATATTGTTACGAATTCATTTTCTGTGTTATGCAATTTGACGAACCATGTCACATTTTGCAGTAAATCAGCGGATATTTTCTGTATAGACATTTTTAAGGGAAGTGGGTAGTGATATCTGTGCGATTAAAAAATTTCAGTACAAAAGTTTAATTCAATATTTCTATGCTTTCAGTGCTCAGAGTGGAATAAAAATTCCCATGCTTATACAATCAATCATTCTGCAGTGTTATAAAAGGCAACTAATTAGTTTCGTATCCAAATGCAAAAGAAAGGCCCTAACTGATAACCTTTATCCCACTTTGCTAAGTGTACTTCATTCTTCAGGTGCACATTACTTGCTACAATCTTCACTCATCTACCTTATACTTTTTAAGTTATCTGGTAATGCATATTGTAAATTCTGAAGCAAAATTTAGTTAAATTTTCACGCCTAGTGAAATAGGAAAAAATGTATTGAATTTTGTTTAACATTTTCGTGCAATTTTTTTCATTGCATATATTTTTTTCTCGTGTTGTGTGTGTAATATTCTTAAACCCGTAGGTCTACTATGTAGAACACAGGCTGCAGAAAACACTCAAAATGTCATGTAAATTTATTCAGTAGTTTCAGAGAAAAATGCACCTAAGTTTGAAAAATGTCAACTTATGGAAAACTGCATTGAAAAAAAAAAAGCGTGTATGAATTTCATGCAGCGCAAAATTTAAAGGGGCTATTTAAAGAGCATATCCGCAGAAATATCCTCAACAATATTTATGTTGTTTTAAAGATCAAGTCTTGTCCTTTTTTTTAACACAAAAAAATTGGTTTCCTGTCCCCTAATCACTACCTGGTTCCCTTAAAGGAGTATTGTGCAGACGCAAAGAAATTTCATGACTGAGATTTGAGTTCCAGGACATGGAAGGATACTCAATCGGGATACGATTTTAAAATGGATTAACAATATTCGTGTTCATGGCAGTTTTAATTCATAATTTCGTGGCAGTATTATATGTTCCGTTCGAACGCCCGAGAACATTAAACGGTGCGAACTGCCATGGCAAGAATTCAGACACACTCAGCAGTGAGACAGCCTCTGGCATTGAATATTTCGAGAACAATTTAAGAACTGCGCAAACTTAAGATAAATAATTCTCTCTTTGAACAAGATGGTGCAACGGCGCATACCGCAAAACCATGTGTCCTGCTAAGCTGATTTCAAGATTTGGGGATAGCACTTGGCCAGCAAGATCTCCGGATCTGATTGTATGTATTTAAAGTCCAAATCCAGAATCGTCCGTGTACTACAGAAAAGCTTAAAGAACGCACACGAGAAGAATAAAAAAACAGTGATTGTGAGATAGTGCAGAGTGTAATGTACAACGTAAGTTGAACACGTATATCATAGGAGAGTAAAAAACTAGAAACACAAGAAGGGAGAGATGGCAGAATGGAGGGAGGAATGAATGAATGAATAAATTCATGAATGAATGAAGTATTAGTGAATAAATTTGTGAATGAATGATGGGAGAGATGGGTGGAGGTAGGGAGGAAGGCGAGATGAATGGAGGGAGGGGAAAAAAAGAGAGAAAGAAATTAAGGGATGAAAGAAGAGTGAAGTATGTGGATTGAGAAGAGTAGAAGAAGGGAGATGGTAGGATATAAGGGGAGCAACGAAATGGGGGAATAAGTTTTTATTACTCATTATAGTTCCCTGAAGGAAATTCTGTTGACAGACAATTCCAAGGCTATGGAGCTGTGAAATTTCTAACTTAATACATCTTTACACCAATTAATCTGAAACTTTTACCACATACGAGTATTTCTTACAATGTGGATATGCAATACAAAAATTTTCACTTCCATATTCCAATTAGTTTACTTATAATTAATTTTTGTTTTTTGTTTAAATACTGAACTACAATTGTCCAAATTTTCAAAGTTCACATAAATTTTCTTTAAATTTATATCCAGTTTATATCAAATTTATTCCTGATAGATGTGTGTAAAATATGATACATGCTTTTCATATTTTTTTCAATTACTTTTTGAGGAAAAAAATATTTACCATTTTAGTTAATTTTCAATTTTTTAAAAACTTGTCACATCCTCAACACATGACGATATGAATACTTTCAATAGCAGAAGAAAACACATGTGTCAGTTTACTTCACATGCGTTTGTAGACTTCTGTGCAAAATTTCACTCAGATTGGTGAAAAACTACATTCATTAGAGCATTTTGGATGATGCAAAACGTTGAAAATTGGAAAATTGAGAAAACTAGTATCGAAGTAGTGGAGTAGTGGGTACAGTGAGACACAAAATATTAAGACACATGTATGCAAGTGAAATTTCAAGTATTTTTAAAATCAATTGCAGTAGAAATATACATTAAAACATGGAGTACAATAATACATAAAAAGAAATGTTAATAGATAAAGGACGTAATATACAAATGCGTGTTTGTCAAAAAAAAATGCAAATGTCTCACTGTTCCCATTCAGGAGGGTACAATGAGACACCACAGTGTCTATTAACACACATTGAAATGATTTACAGTACATTTATTTCAAAAGAAAAGAAAGCTTGCTGTCTCTTTATCTTGCCATGTTCTGTGGCCTTATTTGTCTGACTTCGAAGTCATTGAAACATCTGGAACATTTAGAAAAGTGAATTTTCCATAACTTTTCAAACTTTTGCGAAAAAATAAAATGAATTTTTGGTGACAACAAAGCTTAGGGTCTATAATTACAAGAATTTAATTTAATTCTTTATTATTTTTTAATATTTTCTTAAATTTTGTGATTTTTTTTATTTAAGAAACCATTAAAATGTAATGTATCCATTATTTTAAGCTATAGTTCCTAAATTGGTTACTAGTACTTTCATTTTTAATGTTAGTTATCGGTAAATGTAATATAATTACAGTTTATTTTTGCAAATCATTGGTAAATGGGAACAATGAGACGTCTCAGTGTACCCTTCAATGGAATGTCTCACTGTTCCCTTTACGCATAGTTCGTTTAAAAATGGCGCCATCACCTCAAAATCAGAACAAGAATGACGAAAGTTTGCCAAAGATAACGTCAAATACCATAGTATTAGATAACAAAACATTCATAATTCTATTTCATTTGTATGTCTAATATAACCTTCATTAAACACAAGCCAAAATTTTACTTCTAGAGTGAAAAATTACGAATTATTTTTTCATCACTCACCTTTATAACTAGAATCAAATAGAGTATGAAAATACTGTTACTTTACTCATGCAACATACAACTCCACTGTTACAAAATTTCAACATCAAAATTAACCATCTAATAAAAAATGTCTCGCTGTTCTCCCTGTCTCACTGTACCCACTTCTCCCCTACAGCATGTATATGATATACTATACTATCGACATCCTTCCTTCCTATACAGGTCTACCACACACATTTCTCTCCTATATAACAGCGCGAAATATGAATTGAATGAAAAGTAAAATTAGTTAGAATCAAAGAACAAAGTCTGTCAGGATGACAGCTGAGTGTCAGTTTAAAGGGCTGCAGCTCCACGCACGCGCTGATCCCTTTAAATTCGTCCTGAGGGGCTTTAAATTGTTAGGCCTATAGGGCCAAAATAAGTACAGAGTTAGAAAACTGAACCTTTATTTTATTTTTTAGATTTATAAACAAAATTTCCATTTTTAACAGTTTCTTTCGTTATTTTCACCGATCCATAGCTTAAGAAAATAACATACAGCGTGTCCCATTTGAACCGCCCTTTCTCGGTCTTTCTCCCAAAATATTGGACATATAGAAATGAAGTAAAAACTTAGTCTTGCTCATCAAGTTTGTATAGAAAAATCATAACACTTCCACAAGTGCCCCACCAGTCACACGAAGGATATCCAGCCAGTGTTGAGTTCTATCCAAGTGTGTTGATTGTTACATTCCCAATGTACTCACGCAGTTGATGGCTGTTCATTACTTGTCTGATACACGCATAACTCTATGGACAGTTGATTTTGGTGTAGCCAGTTCCTGAGCGGCTGTACGAACGGACTTATGTGAACTGCTTTGAAATGTTTCGGCAATGCGCTGTCATCTGATAAACTTTGTCGGCACCACCGTGCTTTTTAGCCACTGAACCAGTCTCCAAAACATTGTTTCCATACTCTAATCGTCTTGGCATTGGGAGGATGTCTCTGGTATTCCTGACGGAATCGTCGTTGCACTGCCACAATCGAGCCAAGTTCCGCGTACCACATGTGCTTTCTCTGCGACGTGTAGGCTATTTCTAATGTACTGATGGATTTTGAAGTGCGTAAAGTAATTCCCATAATATAGTGCACTTTGTAGCTTATCGCTTTCACGTGTTAGCAGAGCTAGATGATAAATTAGATACGTGAAAGCCAACAAAATGTGTGCGCTTATCATAAGCCAGAATCTCTCACGCGATACTCTGATATTATCTTGGACAAATTCATCTCGTCTAATTGCTTCATGCGTTACCATAACACTGTTTTAAATACACTTCGTTTTATCATTTGACGGTTGTTCTTTGATACTTGAAAAGGTCCTCTTACTTACCTATAGCATGTTCCATTATTATCTCACAATATTATTATTGTTACTAACGTTATCGTTGTCATATTTGCGGTCATTTTTTATGCATTTATATTTACATTATCACACTTGCTAAGTTAATTATATCTACACCTTTGTTCGATACTAAAGATGTGGAAAATTTACGTACTTTAAGCATTGTGATGGAAAATGTGAAACCAGCTATAAAAAAAAACATATGTAGGTCTACAAGGCTTTTATAATATGCTTCAGATATAGACTTAAAGGTACGTTTTCCTCGGTGCGACTATTGCGATGATCGTGCAACGATAATCGTTGAGCACTATTTCTTTGTATATTCTAGAGTCGCGGCAGTCGCTCGGAGGAAAACCGCTCCATAGAAAATACAAAGAAATAGTGCTCTACGATCATCGCTGAACGATCATCGCAATAGTAACACCGAGGAAAACGTACCTTAACACTTAAAATAGCATTTATGGTGTTGGAGGTAAATTAGACCCCCCCCCCTTATCCTCCCAGCTTGTCCACAGTTGGAATCTCTCCAGTCAATGCCGCAAACGGAACACCAGTTTTCGGAATGACAGACCCGCATTCTATACTTCGTTCCATAATGCCTGACAGGAGAAGTAAACATTACCGGCAACGAAGAAGAGAAGCATAATTACTATTGAACCAATGGCATAGGTCTCATTCTACGCTTGTCTTGAAGTTTGGTGGGGATAGAACGCTTCAGACCGCCCAACTTCAAGACAAGCTTGGAATGAGACCTCTGTCATTGGTTTAATAGCAATTATACTCCACTCCTCCTCCTCTGCCAGCAATGTTTACATCTCCTGTCAGACTTTATGGAACGAAGTATAGTGCTGAGCTACCGGAGGATCCAAGAAGGGATATAGAAAATAGTTAATAATCGTCCGCCCTTATTTTATAGAAAAATAATGTATAAAATTTACAGTAGTTTGCATGTTACTGAATAAATTTTAGCAGAAATGTTCCTATGACTTCTAATGACTTTCTATTTAAATAATAATTGCAAGCTTCATCTGCACATGCAAGATGCATTTATCACGTCTCTTTGAGGATGTACTACTAAATGAAAAAGGCAAATGTTTATGAACGAAGACGCTGTCACATCATTCCTGTCGAGTTAAGGGGTTAGGTACAAGTTACGGCAGTACAATTGTAGAAATAGTCAACATTTTTTCCTTCATTACTGTAACTTGTACAATAATAAAAATTATTAGGTGTTAAAATACTGTCATCCTGCTATATAAAAATATTTTTACAATATAAAAAAATTATTTATAGCTATATATTTTCAAAATCCAAAATGGTGACAGTTCACTGTGCAGTGATGAAGCGTTTCCCTCATAATTCAGACAATTTTCAACTTTTCCGTGTACTCTCCCTTCTATTTTATTTCTGAAACTCATGTTTACAATACCATTCTCTTTTAATTACATTCTTTAATAAATCATATATATTTTTTGTGTTAAAGCAATATACTGAGAGTCTACCATTTTTATAAAGGATTTCATTTTTTATCAGAAAATATTTCCAAGTTAGAGAAGTGATTTTGCATCATTTAACAGATATAACACGCATAAATACAAACAAACATTTTCACCACAGAATGTTGATAGTTTTTCGGTTATCAGGGAAACGGTTCTTGAAAATGTAATTTAAGGGAAAGTATTGTTAAATTTAGTGAAACCAAAAATCGCGTACTCGTGTTTACAAACAAGAAGCCATTATTAAGATGTTACTGGTGTGAGAAGTTTAATCTCCAAACTCTTTCTTATCAGCTGGTATAAGAAATATTGTTTCCAAAAATAATACAAATTTTTGGAGTGGATGTGGCGCTATCCCTGTCATGAGGCATTGAGGTTGCAGCATCCTGCTTTTTAAATCATAATTCAAAAATTTATTGCAGATATTGACATTTTTCGTCCAGTAAAATATATTGGAATAATTTGTGAATTAAACAAAAAATATTTAGAAAGTCAGACTTTTTTGAAATCTTAAGCCATACCTAACCTCTTAATATCAAATGAGCAGTAGTTTTATAGTGAATTGTATTCGATGGCAGAATGCGATAGCCATCAAGATCACCACATTTAACCCGCTACATGTTGTATCTGTGAATCACTTGAATATCAGTCTAGGAAACTTGTACAGAATGGACATTAAACAATCCTAGGATTCTTGATTTCAACGGTTACACCAGGTAAACACCTGTGTAGTAACGGTCAACGCGTCTGGCCGCGAAACCAGGTTGCCCGGGTTCGATTCCCGGTCGGGGCAGGATACCTGGTTGAGGTGTTTTCCGGGGTTTTCCCTCAACCCGATATGAGCAAATGCTGGGTACCTTTCGATGCTGGACCCCGGACTCTTTTCACCGGCATTATTACCTTTATCCCATTCAGACGCTAAATAACTTAAGATGTTGATAAAGCGTCGTAAAATAACCTACATAAATAAAATCCACCAGGTAATAGCCTACTCATGATCAAAATGGTCATGAAAAAATGTCCATAGTATCAGAATGTCCAGGGTGACATAATGTCCTCAAATCACAAATTTCGATTACCAAAACTGATCACACCAAAAGTGTCCATAGATTTCGGTATAGATGTCCATATAAAATGTCCACAAAATTTCAGTCAATGTTGTTTTACAAAACGTTTTGTTACAACAAACATTTTAAAATTAATTTACTGTTCGCATTTGGCTTATTTTATACATTTTCAGTAATTTACTATTCATTTAATTTAATATTCCCGCTAGCAACGGTTTATTGTACAGACTCAGAAAAAAATGGGCTGCATAATTTTACTGTTCCAGATACAACGTATTGCGAATGTGCAGCAAACAGGAGCGCCTAAATGTATGCTACTTGTGGAGAGTCTTGCGAAGCTTGTTGCTTACATTCAGGAGGACTGCTACCAAGACTCGGCCCACTTTTTATTTCCGTATCTGTACAAGGAAAAGCCTGACTTCTTTCCTTTACCGATTGATAGATCTTCCTTCAACAGTTCATAATCCTAAGTAAAAATGAATATCTAATTCTGACTTAAAACTTTATGGCTCCGACCGATTCAGTTTCTGATCTTTCTGTCATCCTACATTGATTTGGAATTATTAGTCGATTTCTATGAAAACTGTTGAACTTTCAACAAACGTTCTTCACTACAGCAATAAGCCAATCAAAAAAATCAGTTATGTTTAATGGACACATCTAGCATAGACATTTTATCATGAACATTTTTACCATTGACTATTACGATTATGGATATTGTGACATGAACATTATTTTCATAGACTAATTTTCATGAATATTATATCGTATGGAAATTGCTTGCATGGACATTGTATCGGTAATAGTTGTGAACGAGAGAGTTGTTCAGTATCGTATTCGTCGTGTTCAAACGCGTAGAGAATGCGGAGCTATGTTTGAGAATAGTAGGCCTATGTTATAAAGGAAAAAATACCCCAAGATTATTCAAACGTTGTTAATTGAAAATTATTTGTGATCATTGTTCTGATAAAGAAGTACTTGTGATTTCGTATTCATAGAATCATATCCTCTTATTTTGCGTACAGTAACTCGCACATGACACTTTTAAACATGCTATTCACTCTGTGTATACGGCAATTATAATGACGTATTTTAATCAGTTTTATTGTAACATAAACAGTAAACTGTATTTACGGATTGACGCAATAATTATGTATAGGGAAATGCATCTTGAAGAGTCTCTAGTAATTAGCGGCATTTCTCAGAACTAAATTGTACTTAATTTTGTAGAAGCATTCTCCACTACTTCTTGCCTTTTATAGTGACAGACAACTATGAAAACCACTTTATAAAGAATAAAATACAATTACGTAAATAACAAGCAATAATGAAACAAAAATACGTCCAAACATGTGACGTCATCAACGTGTGAAAATGGCCAATATTAATACTTAGTTATGTAAAATATTAGGTCACAACATCAGGTTACAGAAACTCAAAATAGTCTCTTGAGTAATCAGTAAATTTACAAAGGTCATTTGAATGACAGTATTATTTATTCTCGTCTTTCAGGTAAGAACAGCCAGTAGAATTCGATCAATATACCGAAATGCCATACATTATTTAACAGGAGATGTTCAGACGAGGATGAAGTTGCGTGTTAAAATCCACACATTTGAATTTTGTATACGTTGGAGAAGTCTGCTGTATATGATATGGTTTTGTTCATTATATAATAAAATAATATTGGGCTCTTAAAAGAACTTATGGTTACATGTATATAGAGTTTTGAGCCCAGTAGGGGAATATAACGAAAGACTTAAGAAAGGTTGTAGAAATATAGTCGTGTGGCCTAATAAGATACAATTCAGATCATGAAGGGGGAACAAAGGATAGATTTATTTATTTATTTTATTGGGTTATTTTACGACGCTGTATCAACGTCTCAGGTTATTTAGCGGCTGAATGAAATGAAGGTGATAATGCCGGTGAAATGAGTCCGGGGTCCAGCACCGAAAGTTACCCAGCATTTGCTCGTATTGGGTTGAGGGAAAACCCCGGAAAAAACCTCAACCAGGTAACTTGCCCGACCGGGATTCGAACCCGGGCCACCTGGTTTCGCGGCCAGACGCGTTGACCGTTACTCCACAGGTGTGGACCCAACACAAAGGATAGATAAGGAAGGTAGAGAGAATAGGATAAGACCCATGGAAGCAGATGCGGCGAGGAAAACGAGCAGAAATACTACAGAAATGGAGATTAAGTAGAGAGAAGAGATTATGAAAGCGACGACGAATGGAAACAAACGAATGATGAACAGAACTAAAGAAAATGTCCTGAAAAATAAAAGAAACTAAAGAGAAACTGGATTCTGAAGTACAGTGGAAACTCTAAAGTTCGACAGAAATCAATTCGACATCCTATAGTTCGACTGCTTACTAGGAGAACTAGACACGTCCCTATACAGACACTAAGAAATGAGTTTGCTATTTGAATGGGAATTAGGGAATTAGTTCTGTGTCTTGTAGTGATACTTTTGTTAAAGGAAAACAGAATATTATATTGATTAGGACATTCATATTTAATCACTGATTTTAAGTTAATGAACTCTTCTTTTTCTATTTGAGAATTGTGCCGTTTGTGAGACGGAACTGTCGAAACCCACTGTGGTACTATAAGCGCATACACAAGTCTCGGAAGTACAGCAAATGGAAGTACAGTACTGTATTCGTTGGTGGATAACCAATAAAAATTTGTATTCATTTCACCTACCACACACAGTACTCATATTGGACTGAACTTTCAATTCTGTTCAGTCGAACTTAGGAGAGTCCACTGTACTAGAGAAATGGAGATTAAGTAGGGAGAATATTATGAAAGCGACAACGAATGGAAACAAACGAATGATGAACAGAACTGAAGGAAATGTCCTGAAAAATAAAAGAAACTATAGGGAAACTGGATTTGAAGTAGTTTATCTGAACAAATGTTTCTGGATAGATAAAGAATATCTAAAATAGTTACATCAGACATATTACAAAGAAATGGACAAATTAGAATACCTAACAAACAGAAACCTACCACTAACTCCAATGCAGCAATTACTCATTGATTTAAGATTTTATGCTTCAGACTCATTTCAGCTTACTATTGGGGACACTGTCGACATTTCAAATGCAACTCCAAGCCGACTGATAAGTCGAGTATGTTGCCATTGCTAGTTTGAGGCCACAATATATTATGTTTCCAAGGGAAAAAGATCGTGACAAATTTATTCAAGATTTCTATAGCACAGCTAATTTTCCAGGAGTTTTGGGTGCAGTAGACTGCACTCGTGTTAAAAATAAATTCAATCGCATGGGGGTAATATGAGTGAAATATTTCGCAATCGAAAATGATATTTTTCAGTAAATGTGCAAACTATATGTGATTCCACTCTGTTAACAAGGGATATTGTTGCTCGTTGGCCAGGGTCTGTACATGATAGTATTATATTTAATAATTTTCGCATCGTAGTATAATACAAAATGGGAAGAATTTTTACGTGAATTTTGCATACAGTAACTCGCACATGAAGCTTTTAAACATGCGACTCACTCTGTATACGGCAAATAACACAGACTACACAATATAAACAATTCGAGTCAGCGTCTTACAAAACAAAACACTAACGAAAAGCGCAATCTAGGCCATGTTCATAACAGCACGGTATTCCCATGACTTATTGGATGTTATACGCTCCAACATGGAAAATATGATTTAACGAGAGTTTTGTTAACAAAACCCCAACGGCTGTTGATGAAACGCGTAATATTCAAATGACTGTTGAAACATTAAATATTTGTCAGTAAAGCTCTTGTTATAGCATACATAACGCAGGTTGACAAAACTAGTAAATTTATACTTAACTTATGGATTGCATTAATATTTTATCCGCTCCCACATTTTACGTAAGATAATAAAAATATATTTCTCCATTTCACATGATTTAATATCACATCTATTGGGAGGGTCGTCGAGATTTGAGTGTTCTTTTATTTGTTGCTATTGAATGTAACATAATTCACTTCCCTAAAGAAAAATGTGACTTGCGCCCCGTCGTGGGGGTCGTGTTAGGAGCTGAGGAGGGGGAGGAGTCGTGAAATAATTTACAAAATAATACAAAAACGTTTTACTAATATACATTTATTTTGTGTTTAGACATGAACATAAACAACGTTAAACATAAGGATAAATATTATTTAAGTAATTATAAATTGAAAAATAATTAATGTAATGTTTGTGTTTTTCAGAAAGCAGCTTCTCATATGTGAACTAAGCATTAGATACACGCAATGATATTTTAAAATTCAAGGAGATTTCTTACTTTTGTTTTGATTATGATCACAGACAAGAAATGTATTCTGCAGAAATATGTAGTTGTAAATAATACGAAAAATGTAAGAACTGCGTACTTTTGCAAGCTCGAAGTATTCTTGCGTTCTTTTGATCCGAAACTGATCTACGCTCTACGAAAAAAAAGTCTAGTTTAAAATTTCAAACAGTAAGCACATATTTCAATGAGTTTTTCCTTCATATGTTCTGGAATTTCAGCCAGTTGAATGAAAATGTCAAAAAACGGATTCATTTTCCGTCACTGTTGTAATTATTTCGAGATTTTTGGAAAAATATAAAAAAAAAACTGTTGCTTAAAATTACGGAAACTTAACCGAGCGCGACAGAGCACGAGCGCTGTTCATTCGGTCTCAAATTTTGTTAATACTACTGTATCTTCTTTTTATATTGCTTGTATTATTTTATTTGTATTTCTCTTTGTTTGTTTTGTAATTATATTTCTTTATTCTGTATATTTGAATTTAAATAAATAAATAAAAAAAAGGACAAAAAAACTGCTTGTCGGCAAAAAGAAGAGTAGTTTTTGTCTATTATACATAGCTAAATTTTCCCTTAAGTTCTTTAATATACTGGAATAAATCAAATTTATTTTTGGTAAGTGATATTAACCAGAAATCAAACTTTCTTATCGCGGATTTTATCATATATATATAATATATTTATTTGCTTATTTACTTAGCTAGCTAGCAAGCTAGTTAGTTAGCAAGCTAGTTAGTTAGTGTCGGACCATCGGATCTGTGCCCCTTCAGCGCTGTCGTCGTTCTTGGAAAAGTTAACACCTCTACTCACTCCATTCCACCCGCTTTCCTCTCACCACGTTAAACAGCAGGCCATGAACCTTGCTGAATAGGAATGTTGCCAAACTTCAGTCAAACGGTGTCATAAATAACTAGTCTTCCATGCTATAATATCATTTCTTTCAATCACAATACATCTTGTATTTCTACATTTTTAAACCTAAATCCCATGTCTCGAATCACTTTCCGTAGTGTTTCTCTCCAACCTTGGAAATTATTGCTTCTCTCGCAACCTTCAGTAATTTCTTCAGTGTTGGAACTTCTTTCTGCACGATATAAAATTCTTGTATCTTTCTTCTTAAAATACATTGGTTCATATCATCTACAAGAATTAAAAGTTCCCTTGGTCTGTTTTTCCCTGGTGATTCTAGCTTTTCATTTCCTGCACAGACGCCCTCTCTCCTGATTTTCTTTATTAGGAGCTTTGATCTGTCTATATAAATTACATAATGTTGTATTATTAGTATTAGTTAAGTAATTTTAATACTTAATCAATTGAAATTAAACAAGTCTCACCTGTGATAGCAGCTGCTCTTTACGTTGCCTGATTTATAGGAAAAAATATTGACCTGTTTGTTTCTCTTCATCGCAAAATGCTATTACGTAGGTACTTGCTTAATAATATTTCTTTCGCCACTTCGTGCTACAGTATTCATGTTGAGTTGACAACACTGGATTGTAAGTGCAAATAAACTGTCCGGCAAGAAGGCCAAGAGGAGTAAAATATTTCTACTCCTCTTGAAGAAGGCTCAAAATTGTGAATAGTGGGGGAGAGAAAGGGAGAGAGATAGAAAAGAGAGAGATAAGAATGCAGGGAGAGAAATGAATTACCGAGGCTGAGAAGGAATTGGGGTTCAGTTCGCATATCTTACGGGGACAATAGTTAGATGGGTGGGTGGGTAGGTAGGTAGGTAGCTAGCTTAGGTAGCTTGCTTATTCTAATGCTCAAGACATTTGGAACAAGGCCAGCTGTTATTATATTAACATCTTGGCCTTGCAAACTAGGGATTATTCGAAGTGTTTCTGTCCGACCATATCAGCAAGGAAGACCAAGAAACCAAAGAGAATTGCGGAATAGGTTTGCATATTCCAGTTTCTCGTCTTGTATGTACAGGTACAATGAAAGTTCTGTTCTTAACTGTAAAACTCTTTTCGACACATAACTCGACGAAAGCCGTGTTACTTTCGTGTGATGAATATTTTCATGAAACGAATTCATGTCTTCACAAATTTTGCTGAAATTACGATTTTGCAAAGCTCTTCCCTTAATTAAATTTATTACTTTTTATTGAACAAATACCGCAGCGCCACGATGATAATAATTTTAATTATTAGAAATAATGTTTACATATTATTTCGTTCCATTATTGCAGCATATACTTCTGTTTTTATTGTTCTTTGGGTGGTATCCAGTGGTTTTCAGTAAATTACTGTTATTTTCGATTTTACAAAGATTTGCAATTTTCGAATTGGGTTAAGTACCAGTACGGTAGCGGGAGAGGGGTTGTAAAAGGAAGTATCGCCCAAAAATGGGTCGCTCCTTCAAAAAAGTTTCGGAATCACTGCTCTAAAAGCATAATGGTATCTGTATTGAAATAAACTGTTAATATGTACAGAAGATACAGCCATTTCAAGATGGGAACTTACTTTAGAATAACCCCCAAATATCATATAGCAATATCATTTTTCTTCTCGGTTCTGCTAGTTTCTTTCGAAAGGTATCTTATGTCAACTATAGTAAAGACTTCCAGCCAAAACTGGTCAATTTCCTTGTGTAAAGCGTCAGTAATAATGTTGACAGTGTGTCCTGGATATCCGGTATCTAGGCCGAAAATAACGGAAGTTTGAGTTAAAAACTTGTCCCAACACAAGATCAATACTCTCAAATAAAATTACATAACTTGATTTGTAGGTTATCGGGCCTCCAAGTTCATTTCAACAGCTGAGCTGTCCCCTTCGTTCATATCCTTCTTAGACACTACACATGTAGGGAACCAAGATACAAGACTAGCTATATGATAAAATAGAGATTAGAGTGAAGGTTTTAATATAATTTCTCACGGTCTATTGAAATTACTGCATTATCCACTCGCTGCAAGTTCCTAACAGAGCAGAAAAGCTTATAATAAGCCTAAATTACTGAAATGTGTGGCTCACGCTTAACTGGACTTGATAGGACTAGCGGCACTACGTTATTTTTACTTCGTCTAACGCCACTCAGGAGAAAATTACAGGCGTTCAATTATCTAGTTAGTTGCAATTATACTCCTGAGCGTGAAAGTAATTTAATGGGTTAATGAAAACGAAGGCCGAAGAACGAAACCAAAATGGATGCCAATAATGAGTGTTACGCATGTTCCTGCATAGTTTCTTAGCAACCAGCAATTTAATGAACGAGACACGCCATTTTAGACGGGGATTCAGAAAGTCTAAACGTTGGCTATTATATGCAGATCTATTTCACTCCAAGCAAATAATTTAAAACAGAAGAAAAGGGTTATTTCTTGCGTTTAGTGAACGTATTATGCAAAGTTTATTCATATTTATTTATGTATCAAGAGCATACGAGTACAGTGTTATTACGCTGAGATCGCTTACGAAGTAAAATTATTATTTCAAGGAAGTGAAACTGCATAGTTAACTTAAAGCGATAATCGCATCTAACTGCATGCATGCGACACAGACTGTTACTAAAAAGGATAGTAAAGCAACATTATGGAACGTAAAACTAATAGTAAAATATTTGCAGCGGTCCGGGATCAGTTGTTCATTGGAATATTAAACAAATTGGCAATGCCGATTAATGTATATCGAAATTTTGTCATAGTTACAAAAAATCGTCTTATATTGTTTGAAGACTATCATGATGACTGTTGAATCCGAGGTTCAAATCCTGTCGAGAGCGATAAATGTCGGTAAAATCCTGAGCTTAGCTTCCTGAGAGAGGAAAGTAAAGCTGTTTCTCTTTTTTGTATATTTATCGTTGGGCTATTTATTATTATTATTATTATTATTATTGTTATTATTATTATTGTTGTTACTGGTATTATTATTATTATTATTATTATTATTGTTGTTGTTGTTACTGTTGTTGTTGTTGTTACTGTTGTTGTTACTGTTGTTATTATTATTATTATTATTATTATTATTGATATTACTGTTGTTATTGTTGTTAGTATTATTATTATTATTGCTGTATTATGATTATTACTGTTATTGTTTTATTATTGTTATGATTATGATTATTATTATTGTTTCATTATTACGATTATTATTGTTATTGTTTTATTATTGTTATTATTGTTATTGTTATTATTGTTATTGTTATTATTATTATTGTTATTATTATTATTGTTATTATTATTATTATTATTATTATTATTATTATTATTATTATTATTATTATTATTATTATTATTGCTCGGACTTACAAGGTCTATAACTTATTCTTTCTCTATTCCAGCTACTCTTATAATTCTATACTATACATTAGTAAGATCTAAACTTGAATATGCATCTGTTGTCTGGAATTCTGTTACTTCCGATTCGGTTAAATTGGAAATCATTCAAATAAAATTTATGTCCCTATGTGCTTTCAGGTTTTTACCAAATCCGTTTTCAATTATGAGCGTACAGTGGACCGTCCTAAGTTCGACAGAACAGAATTGAAAGTTCTGTCCAATAGGGGTAGTGGGTGTGGCAGGTGAAATGAATACAAATTCTTATTGGTTATCTATCAACGAATACAGTACTTCACTTGCATTTCCTGCCCACCCCGAGATTTGTGTATGCGCTTCTAGTACCACAGTGGGTTTCGACAGTTTCGTCTCACAAACGGCACAATTCTTAAATAGGAAAAGAAGAGTTCATTAATTTAAAATCAGTGATCAATATGGATGTCCTAATCAAATATTCTGTTTTCCTTTAACAAAAGTATCGTACAAGACAAAGGACTAATTTCCATTCAAATGGCAAATCCATTTTTTAGTGCCCGTAATTCTCCTACGTAAGCAGTCGAACTGTAGGATGTCGAACTTGATTTCTGTCGAACTTAAGAGCTTTCACTGTACTTGTAAATATTTTAACTTTTCTAGCCTTTATGCTAGACGTCTTCAACTTGACTACTTATTCTTTTGTAACGTCATAAAGAGTGATATTAATTGTGAATCCTTCATAAGCAATATCTACCTCCTGAGTGTTATCGGAACTGTCCTGTTTATAAGGTATATTAGTTTCGACATTATCTACGCCTACTATTTAGAGATCTTATTTATTAGTGTGCTATAGCTCAGCCGTGGTTTGTCTGGTATTTTCATTATGCCTGAGATCCTTAATGAACGCTTGCATAAATTTTATCAATTTTTGTGTTTATCTGTATGATCCTTGTTGAGAAATATCATAATAATTTCGTACCATATTTTGTATATCGTTAACATGTAATAATTACTGTACTTGAATTTGTGTAGGATTTTGTAATTTGATAATTTTAGAGTATGAACTCTACGATAATTACCCTTCATTCAATTAGCACTGGTACCCATAATTTTCTTTCACTTATTTTAACTTTAACACATTGATTTCATCACATCGTACCCACACAATACATTTCGCCATAACGTATGCTGAGTAACATCATGTCTTCTGATTACTCACAGACAACAATAGTGACTGCAATGCTGTAGCTGTGTACAAATGTAATTTGACGTTTCCCTCATTACAGGAGAGGCTATTGAAAATGATCTTAATGAGCATTGCGACTGAAAAGTTTTAACTTCAATTGCTTCCTGTGCGAACACAGACCAAATTCAATGCCGGTGAGAAGTTTCTTTTTATGGCGAGTACAGAAACTGAACCGTTGGACTTGCCATATACCGAAGGGAGACGGAACATTTTTCTCTTCGCCGCTGCAATGAAAAATAGGTAACATCAGAACAAGAAATAAAAAAAATATTAGTATAAAATTGAGATGATATAATAATAATAATAATAATAATGGCAATGATAATGATGATTCATTCATTCAACGGAAGTTTCAGTATCTACAAGGAATTAAGTTACACTTATTTACCGGCAGGGTGCAGAGGGACAAGTGGCAAGCTCATTGATTCAAACGCAACCTAGTATGCAACTAAGGTATTACTAGGACGCGAGAGAGGAGAAATTTAGTCCAGAGGCTCTAATATATTTTATAAGTTAAGACTTCGATTTCTTCAGTATCTATTTTTTTATTTGGTTATTTAACGACGCTGTATCAACTACGATGTTATTTAGCTTCGATGAGATTGGTGACAGCGAGATGGTGAGATGAGGCCGAGAATTCGCCATAGATTACCCGGCATTCACCTTACGGTTGGGGAAAACCTCGGAAAAAAACCCAACCAGGTAATCAGCCCAAGCGGGGATCGAACCCGCTCCCGAGCGCAACTTCAGACCGGCAGGCAAGCGCCTTAACCGACTGAGCCACGCCGGTGGTCCTTCTTGAGTTTCAAACAGTTAAAATTGTTCCTCGTAAGATTGTCAAATATCCCACTTTAGTGCGAACGAATTCCTAAGATTTGTCTGTCTAATTGCACACTCATATTTCCCTGTTTTTTATTATGAAGTATTGAAGTTACATGATTGAATCCAGTAGAGTTTCCTTGGCCTAGTATTTTTTTATGTCGTTGCGATATTACATACACTGTGTATGTAACTGATTGTGGCCCTGTCAAGACCTTCTGGTAACTACGAATTCACTCACTTCATTGTCGCTATGTAGCTGACCAGCAATGCTACTCTCTGCAATAACGAAGACTCGCTGAGCTACTAGAACAATGTATTCTACAGATACAACGCTACTAACTTTTATGTTTCTTGATTCGGGTTACACTTCCAGTACCACAAAAATGGTTGTCTAGTCCTCTGAATTTCTCCACTCACCAGGCCCCAGATTACAAACACACACGTAAACTTATGGCCGTCTCTGTATAGGCTTATATACAAACACTATATACTACTAGGAAGATAATGTGTAGATCACGGAAGAACTGGAGGGACCAATTGAAGGGTTCAGAACCATAGTGGGCCAAGCGCCATATATTAAAAACGGAGACAATAAGGGTTAAAATTAAGTGCTTACCATAATTAAATAAAAAATAAAGCAAGTAATACAAAGTACGCACATTAAAACTAAGTGATATGTCAATCTTCATTAAACTATGGTATTCACTTAACTTTAACCCTTGCTTTCTCCGTTTTTAATAAATGGCGCTTGGCCCACTATGGCTCTGAATCCTTCAATTGGAATGCCTTTGAAGTTTGTGAATATGGAAGAAGCCAAAAGCGCTAAGGCGTACAGATTATGATATTATTATTATTGTTATTGTTATTTTATTGTTACAATATTATTTAATTATTATTATTTTATTATTATTATTATTATTATTATTATTGCTATTATTATTAGTATCGGGTCTTTCCCGGGGGTAAAAGGCGGTCAGAGCGTGGTGCCGACCACACCACCTCATTCTAGTGCCGAGGTCATGGAAAGCATGGGGCTCTACCTCCATGCCCCCACAAGTGCCTTCATGGCATGTTACGGGGATACCTTTCACCTTTATTATTATTATTATTATTATTATTATTATTATTATTATTGTTATTGCTATTGCTATTGCTATTGTTATTATTTTTATTGCTATTATTAATGTTATTATTGCTATTATTATTATTGTTATTATTATTATTATTGCTATTATTATTGTTATTATTATTGCTATTATTATTGTTATTATTATTTCTATTATTATTGTTATTATTATTGCTATTATTATTGTTGTTATTATTATTGCTATTATTGTTGTTATTATTATTGCTATTATTATTATTGTTGTTATTATTGTTGTTGTTGTTGTTGTTATTGTTGTTGTTGTTGTTGTTATTGTTGTTGTTGTTGTTGTTGTTATTGTTGTTATTATTTTATTATTATTTTATTATTATTATTATTATTATTATTATTATTATTATTATTATTATTATTATTATTATTATTATTATTATTATTGATGTATCTCTAAACTATTGGAAAATATTTTTTTAGATGAACCATTATACTCGTATTGTACCGCATGAACAATTGAATGCATTGTATTGAAGTTCGTTGTCACTAACATATTTGGAATTAATTTGCCACAAGCGTGAAATTAATTTCCTAGATTTTTTTCCACACATTAAGCTGTAAGCATTTCTATGAACTGTAATGCTATTTGCAATGTACAGAACATTATGAAATCTTTGACAAAAATGTGAATGATGTGTTCAATTATTAACTAGGTACTTGTTCTTACTTCCGAATTCTATTCTACATATACGACACAGTCTCTTGTACAGAATAGCAATGTCACAGTTGCATAGGTCTTGTAATTGCTAACCAATTAAAATACCGGAATGTACTTTCACTATAACAGGAGCTGCTCATGTAATATCTTCTTCCCCCCTTCTCCGCCCCCTTGCAACACACCCTGACCTCTGATGACGTAAGATTCGTACTCGTTGACCCTGTCTCCAGACTCCGAGTTGTAATATTGTGCGGCTTCCCAAGAAACGAGGGAAGCACTCGCTTGGTTTCGTAAAAGAATTATTGTGGCAAGACTGTTGGTCGGTATAATCCGGTCAATGAATTCATAATCTTCTATTCTTTACCTCCCACCTCCTGAAATTTTGTCAATTAACTTACGAGTATTCTAGTAATGAATTTTATAATTTTTTTTATTTTAAAATTTTCATTTATGGTTATTTCTGTAATATTTCACTACGAAACATTCTGGCATTTATTGGCAAAAACATATTTTTTTTAAGACAAGGTTCAAAATGGATTTAATTGAAGTACATTTTTTTTTTCTTTTTTTTTTAGGTACCGCTGAGGATTTGATAAGTTTGTGAAATATCATTCAGGATTTTGTCAGTTTTTAAAGTAGACAAATCCCAAGCACCTGGTCGTTATGGCATCTAAAAATTATGTGGCGCCTGGGTTTTTATTACAGAGTTCAGATTTCTTTTAAAGCATCGATTTCTCTTATGTCGCTACGACTAATACATAATGTTAACAAAAGAGATCTTAGGAAGAAGATCGAGTGTGTAGGTAATGTATTTATTAATTAAAATATTGTTCAGTGTATTTCAATAAATGTGTCTTTAACTTAAATCGAATGCTTTTTTTTTTTAATTTCATGTGTGGGTAACATGTAGCTCCTGAAGAAAGACACTGTCGCCTATAAAAGCTCGGAGTTTTTTCTATTCCTGGAATTCGGTATATTTAAAAAGTCTTTAGTATTTAACAAGTTACTGGCCTGATGTCTGGGACTTGCTAGTTTCTGAACTGCCATTGGGATTTGAGTTTCTTCTGAACTGCCGTTTGGACCTTGACGAGTTTCTTTTGGACTGCCGTTTGGGACTTGGCTAGTTTCTGATCTGCCGTTGGGACTAGACGAGTTTCTTCTGAACTGCTGTTGGGACTCGACGAGTTTCTTCTGAACTGCCGTTTGGGACTCGACGAGTTTCTTCTGAACTGCCGTTTGGAACTCGAGTTTCTTCTGAACTGCCGTTTGGAACTCGACGAGTTTCTTCTGAACTGCCGTTTGGAACTCGACGAGTTTCTTCTGAACTGCCGTTTGGAACTCGACGAGTTTCTTCTGAACTGCCGTTTGGGACTCGACGAGTTTCTTCTGAACTGCCGTTTGGGACTCGACGAGTTTCTTCTGAACTGCCGTTTGGGACTCGACGAGTTTCTTCTGAACTGCCGTTTGGAACTCGTCGAGTTTCTTCTGAACTGCCATTTGAGACTCGACGAGTTTCTTCTGAACTGCCGTTTGAAACTCGACGAGATTCTTCTGAACTGTCGTTTGGGACTTGACGAGTTTCTTCTGAACTGCCGTTTGGAAATGTGGTATATGTATATAATTCTTTTTATTTTGAAATGGAAGGAAGAAAATGCTGCAGCATACTAGCATAATGTCGAGTAGAATCTGTACGTATCTAATTATGAGAATTTATGTAGATCTATTGCATCTCGTGTATTATATGTAAGATGTTGCGGTTGTGTTAGATGTAGGTTATCGAAAAAAATTGTTCTTCCAAATTTTTCGTTAGCAAATACTTAAGAGTTAAATTTCCTTGTGATAATGTGATAATGATGGTTTTAGGATCGACCATGCACCATTTCATACATCATAAATCTAGTTCATACTAATAAGAGAAAATTTGAATCTTCTAATTCATAATGAACGATGAAGAAAGATTTGATAATTTAAAACAAAAAGGAGATAGCTACACAGCAGTAATGTTACCTACTTTACTCGTACACAGTTATTTACGAGAGTTGTGTTGTTATTGGAAAGGCATACGGAAACCGCAACGGAGATGGAAAGAAAGACTCAAAGAAATCCGGATTCGCCAACAGATTACCTGGCTTTCGCCTTATGATTGGGGAAAACCTCGGAAAAAACCCAACCAGGTAATCAGACCAAACAGGAGTGAAGTGGAATGAGGCCGAGGACCCTCAATAATATATCATTCCTATGATATTTAACTTCTTTCGAGGATTTGACATTCCTTGCTTAGAGGACAAGAGTAGTTCTATACACACCTTATAAAACTATGAAGTAATTAAATTTTGATGTTGGTGGTAGGCCTATTATTACCTATTATTATTATTGTTGTTGTTGTTATTGTTATTATTGTTGTTGTTGTTGTTATTATTGTTATTATTATTATTGTTATTATTATTATTACTGTTATTACTGTTATTATTGGATGTTGTTTAGTCTTTCACTTTAATAGAAAATGTAACCTTCCATACAACAAACATTTATGCTGGAATTCATGTAACACGTTGTAAACACCACTATTTTACATCTGGAAAATAATAAAACTATAAACAAATATTCTTAGAAACTCATACAAATCTGGCTTTCAGGTAGTAGCTCTCTGTAAAGTAGGTTTGAATAATTTCAAGGAAAAATTGTTCCGGGACCCTTCGCTTGGCGCACGAATGCTCCCCCGACTGAGCTACTCCAGGAACCACACACGAGACCGTCACAATTTTTACTTTATATCCACACGACTGAAATGGGCTGACAAGACGCCAGAACCCAACTTTAAGTGCACACAAATACTGTGTGACTTAAATTGTGGCTTTCTGTTAACTTACCTCCAGCATAATATATTCGTTACTGTAGGTACGTTAACAGAAAGCCACAATTTGTCACACAGTATTTGTGTGCACTCAAAGTTGGGCTCTGGCGTCTTGTCAGACCATTTGAGTCGTGTGGATATAAAGTAAAAATTGTGACGGTCTCGTGTGTGGTTCCTGGGGTAGCTCAGTCGGGGGAGAATTTGTGCGCTAAGCGAAGGGTCCCGGGATCGATACCCGGCCCCGGAACAATTCTTCCTTGAAATTATTCTTAGATACTAATTGAAACTGCTGTACAAAGTCGGTTCCTAGATATTCTTTTAAGTACAGTTTGCGTTTTATAGGTTCGAATTTCCTACAACACACGAGCTTTTTCGTAGTCATAGCAGCAAGATATTCTCTTCTTCAGGGCATTAGGTTACAATAAACTATTCTTCTTCTTATCGTGTCCTTTCAGTTATTCTGAAAGCACGATATTTACAGGAAATGACTGCCTACATATACAGGAACAAAATTGCTTTCCCCAATGTGGTAATGGAGTTATTGTCATTCCTCGTAAAAGCCATCTGTTGGTTTTAGACATGGCGTTTTGAGTAACATGCCTGTCTAGTTGACATGAGAAATCCATGTACTACAGACATAATAATATGTCTCTGAGATGCCTGTTGGGTGAATGGTCTCTAATACCTCACACCTGCGTGTCTGAAATTCTTGCTGCTCTTCCTGTAGTCGCTACTTGTCAAGTAACGGGGTTGTATTCGTGCTGGCGAGCTTCCGGTGGAAATGCAAGGTCATTGTTTAGTATTCCCAACGAGAACATCTTCAGTTGGAGACTAGTTTTGCTGTTGATCGCATTTCTTTCCCATGACCTTTATGTGTAATTAAAAATGTATATATCGTGCAACATTATCACGAAACATTTTCACCTGTTCAGAAGGCAAAAGTTGAAAGTTGTAATTACCATACCAACATCTACTCATACGATGGGTGGATGAATTAAGATCAAGGAATGACTTAATTCTTAATTCTTGGTCGTCCGGCAAGCAAAGAATATTAGTTAGCATAATTTAATGTAACAGAAATAATTAATAAATCTGACCTTGCCTATCTGCCTTGATCATGGAACCTATATGTAGGCCAAGTTTCGAAATGCTGGAAGTTACAAGTTCCGAAACAAGGTGGAATACCCAAAAGCATAATTCTGAACACCCATAAATACTTGGGATTTGTACACTTGTTTACATTCGCACTTGTAAGAATTTCTTCATTTGCGCACTTATATACGTCTTGTTCGCCCTCTCGCACCCAAAATATTTTCTTTTTTTTTTCCTATCTTGTATTAGGCCGAATTGTATGTTGTCTGACTCCATCGCTTCAACAGACGGCCCAAAGATTTTTCTCCTGAAGGACGATAATTTATTATTTTGCATGATATTTTTGTCTGTGGCATTCTAAGTAGCCTATATGAGATTTCCGTTTCTGTCTTTAATTTCGAATATTCTCGGAAATAGATTAATTTTATACTTACTTACTTTTGAGGATATTTCCACTTGTCAGCAGTTACCCTGTATTCCCATCTTCCATACTTCACGGTCTTGCCAGTCTCCTTCCTTCAGATTATGTTGCTTCATCGTTTGGACTACACCAGACTTCCATGATGCTCTCGGTCGTCCACGCTTTCTTCTTCCAGAAGGTGACCAATGGAGGAAAGTCTTAGGAAGTCTTTCACAATCTATTCTACTGACGTGCCAGTACCATTGTAGAGTTCGTCTTTCAATTCTTTCAATAACAGTTTCCTCTATTTCCATCAGCTGTCTTACATCTTCATTTCTCCTTCTTTCAAACCTAGATATCCTGGCCCCTCTCCGGATCCCATCCATCTCTACTGTCAGTATTCTACTTTTCTGCCTCTCTACTAACGTCCAACCCTCAGCACCGTAAGTTAAAATACTCTCAATAACTGTCTGAAGGATTCTCTTCTTTGTTTGTTTACTAAGATTCCTATTCTTTCAAAATATGCATGTTCCTTTTTCTGTCTAATTTAGTTTAGCAGTTACCCAAAATATTTTTATCTATATTCCTATGGTCAGAGTTATTTATACAATAAATTCTAAAGTATGAGTTTATTCAGTCAGTAAATAAAGCTACGAAAGCACACCGAATTTCCAAAAGATAGTCTTATGATGTTCTTCATTTAATAGCTTAGTAATATCGATATAAATACAGAACTTAAAGTAGCTTACGTAAAATGACAACGAATTCTGCAGTGCTCAGGAAAAGTGACATAAGTCAGAGTCCACAAACCTTTTTTGATAATTTATTGACAACTTACACTGGTTTATGTCGATTTGATTTTTTTTCTGTATGAATTATTGTAATGGGAGGAATACTTATGTATTTTTTTCCAAGCGAGCAGATGTTCCGTAAGTTGTCAATAAATTATCAAAAAAGGTTTGCGGATCTTAGAATATATGATTGGATAGATGACCCAGTAATGGGAGTACAAAGGAGACTTCTAAGCAGGGTTCAAGCCACAGTCGCATTTGTCGCATTTTGCTACTCGACTTCTAAAAATGCAACAAACTTTGAATTTAAATACGCAAAAATTCGATTTCAGAAACGAAGATGGTATTGGAGAAAATGAAATCAGAGATGTTTCAACAAATCTGAATTTAAATGAAATGCTAATGGCATAGCAATGTTCAAAAAGGTATTGAGCAATAGATGTTGAGGAATTGATTTCAAAGTGTTGTTGCAATTCACGTAAGTTAACTGAACAATTTCTTCTAATTGATTTATATATTTCCATCGTATACTGTAAATTGTGAGCGAGGTTTTAAGTGCATGAAGCTTGTAAAAACTGGAATTTAAATGAAATGCTAATGGCATAGTAATGTTCAAAAAGGTATTGAGCAATAGATGTTCAGGAATTGATTTCAAAGTGTTGTTGCAATTCACGTAAGTTAACTGAAAAATTTCTTCTAATTGATTTATATATTTCCATCGTATACTGTAAATTGTGAACGAGGTTTTAAGTGCATGAAGCTTGTAAAAACTGGAATTAGAAACCGCCTTTCAGTAACAAGAGTTAGCACTGTGCTAACAATAAATCTTGAGGGGCCTACTAGTAAAGAATTTCAATGTTTAGAGTGCCCATAAAATAACGTACTTTTATGTGATGTAAATTCAGCTGTAATTGAAGGGTTCAGAACCATTGTGGGGCCAAGCGTCATTTACTAAAATCGTAGAAAACAAGGGATAAAATGAAGTTAACATAATTCAATGGAAACATATAGCAAATAATATAAAGTATACACATTAAAACTAAATGATATGTCAATATTCATTAAACTATGGTATTCACTTAACTTTAACCCTTCCTCTTTCCGTTTTTAATAAATGATACTTGGCCCATTATGGCTCTTGAACCCTTCAACTGGTTCTAAACATACCTATGTCTAATGATTTACTTACATAAATAAATCTAGTGTGTGGTAAGATGGATTGAAAGTAATAAAACTGCAAGAAACAAATTACATAACTTTTTGTTTCTGCATACTTTATTAGTTTTATCTTTGTGCACAATTATTTATAATATCGCACAAGCATTTCGCAATTTGCACAAATATAATTTTTCATTTGTGCATTTTTGCGACAATTATTTATTTTATAGCTTAAACCCTGCATTTACTCGTAACATGACAAACGTGTAAAACTTTGAAGAGTGTGATATGAAGATTCCGTGTTATCAACTTTATTTTTGAAAACCCCCTAGAAGATGATATTGCAGAAGTCGCTAAATTTATATATTATCAATTTAAAAAGAGATTTGCTGCTGTGAAAAAACCGCTAAATTCTTATATCAACAATATCCGCTAAATAACATGAAAATAGGCCTACACAGTAGCGTCGTGCATTACAGGCGCTATGTTAGGTTCAAGTTTGTCGAGTATGGCAAAGCTCGATATTCGTCCATGTTCGCTCTGCAGGAGGAGGCCTGTCGTGTTTGTTCCACCTTGTTATAATAATATTCGTTGTCCTCCACTCAGGTCTAAACCGCTTAAGAATTTTAGCGCATATCTTGTAATTAGTTTCTCATAAATAAGACGAAGTTTGTAATGTCTTAGTTGCCTGTCTCATGTTCGAATATTGCAGGACACTACTACAAAGATCTAGAGGGAAAACAGTTGAATTGAAAACAACTGGACGCAGTTTTTAACTTGGCGAGTTAAAAGCAAATGATAAGCAACTCGTATGTAGATTGTTAATAAATTCATGGACTAATTGTGACAGGTGCGATAGTTAGAGATACATGGTACCATTTCAACTTTTCCACCCAGTTTAGTTTTACTACTACGAAGTCCGGTTTCGGCCTTGTATTTCAGCAGAGGACACGAGACTGCATGGCACATTCTAATTTTCATTTCAGCTGTTAAATATGTAGACTATTATTTCATATGCTATATTTCATCGATTTTGTTATTCTGGACGATTAGTTTTCTGAATTGTGCACTTAGACTGTATCTGAAGGTCACTATAAGAAATTGCTTCTATTGCTGGGTGATTTAAATGAGCGTACTGATTTTATTTCAAAGCTTAGTTATTATTTGATATTTATTGTTTATAGTTCACAGAAAAAAGTACATATAATCATTGAAAACTTACATTTACATACGTTATAATTTTACACATAGATATACAATTTTAAAATAAATTTCTAAAATTAAATATTTAATATAAGATGTTTTATCTTGCACTTGCGTCTAGTTTTGTGCAAGACTCAACTCTTTTTATAAACAAGCATATAAACATATTTTTCTGATTATTTCTTATTTAAATATTTTGAATATATATGTTTTATTATAATTATAGCTAGTACTAAAAACTAATCCCTTCTTTTCTTATTAAATCTTATCTTATTCATGTCTTGTTATTTCATTAATTCTTTCCATTCTCAATTTTTTAATCAAAAAGAGATATAAACCTATTTGCTTTTGTAACTTTTCGTTATTATTATTCATAAGTTTTCTTATAGCTATTTCTTTATTCATAAGTAGGAACTTTTCAGTTATAAATTTCTTCCGAATTTCATTTGTAGGTTGACATTCCAGAACAATATGAATGTCAACTTCTCTGTGTCCACATAATGGGCAAATACCTTGAGGTAGATTACCTCTATTGTTCCTTAATCTCAGAATTCCCAGTTTGAACCAGGTATAGCCCCAATCTTTCTTTTATTTTCATATACATATTTTCTGTACATAATTATGTAGGTTGTGTTGTAAAATTAGGTGTTTTATTTTATGTTTTATTATTATTGTGTTAAATTGTATTGTGTATTCTTATTGTATTGTGTATAAAATTGTGTATGTGTTGTAAATTGTATTATATATTGTAAATTTTATTGTGTATTGCTTATCATTTTAACTGTGTATTGTTAATATTGTATATACCACTGCCACCGAGTGCTTGCCCACTTGCAGTGTAAATAAATACATACATATTATCCATATATCGTCCTATGTGACATATTTATCGATTTTCAGATTTTTGCTCTAATAAATAGTTTAAGTAGTGATACAGCAAATAATAAAATATTCTATAATATGTAATTATATTTCTTTCTTTCGAAAATATCAGTCCCCTATGTACGGCTGTCATAGGATAATAAATGTGTTTTTTTCCTCCTACTGAAAAATTGCATATTTTGCACATAGGAGTTATTGCAGGAACAACGATGATATGTACCCCTTCCCTATATTTTTCAGTGCGTATTTAGAATCTCAATAGATATTGGTTTATTAACAATTTATTTTTCGGAGTAATCTTCACAGTTTTCAACAAATGATTTAATATATTTATTCTTCTTTTCAGGTAAGTGCGACTGTGTGTTAATAAACGTCTGTGAAACTGAAGGATCCTGAAACTTCCACGATTGGCTGTTGAAAATAACTGATCTTGTTTCCAACCGCCCTCCCCCCGCCAAGAAAGGAGAAAGGCGTACCGTGGTCAGTAAGTAATGATTAACGTAAACTGAATATCTAGCTGATGTATTTGATAATTCACGATACATAAAATTGCCGGAAGAAAAGTCTTCCCATATCGTGCCCCTATCCAGATGTTACAAACGTGATGAACGAAGGCTTCGCTTTCCTTCGAAACTGTTCATCTCCTCTAATCATAAACGTGAATTTAATGGCAGTAGTTATGACGAGATTTTTATGTCTATCATAATTGTAAATGCATTACTGCAATAATCGTAACGTTGCTGATAAATTATTGGCAGCAAATAAATATGCCAAGTCACCAATACGATGAAGGCGCTTTTTGCTTGTGTATTTCACTACATTAGGTGACTATCTAGGATATCCCGAGAACCCAAAAATCAGTGCTCCTGAATTTCTTCATTCTGTATTTAAGAATACGTTATCCGCCACCAAGGGTTAACAAAACTGGTGTTCAAATTCTGAACAGATCTAATGATGCACATGCTTCAACATTTTCGTATGTAATATTACAAGAGGTTTTCAATTATTTTTGTCAATAAATTCTCGAGCGCGAAAGGCTAGATTTAGGGCTATAAAATGACGATTACGTGTTCAGTTCACCAAAAAGAAACTATTAACGTGGTCTGCGAGTCAACTGCTGACCTCATGTAGGCCTACACATTAGCAGATGTGAACGATCATCCAACTAGTAAAGGCTAACCTGTGGTTAACATGATGATCCTCCCAGCCGTTATAGCTGACTTGCGAAACCGGATTTTGCTACTCACTGTAACTCCCCAAATTCATCACGATGCTGGATGGACATCGGTTCCATACACTGGCCAAAATTTCATGAAAAGTTTTTTTCCTACATAAAGATTTAAACAAGCGTTTATTCCGTAAGACTAGTTCATGGTATAAATTTTAGGTCTCTTATTGTTGTTGTTCAGTCAACTGTCCGAAAACAGGTCTGAACCTCACAAGTGATACCAAGACAACACCACTTATAAGGCATCTAGGCCAGGAGGTAATGGGGTAGGGTGGCCAGTTCTTTCCCCCCCCCCCGTCTGTTATTGTTTTTTGTTTGTATTAATGATTTGCCTCAAGCATAAATAATTTATCGCAGGTAATATTATTTGGAGAAGATACAAGTGTGATATCTCAAGCAAACAATAAAATCACTTTATGAGCACTTCTAATACAGTGTTAAATTTAATGAATGGTTTAGACTAGTTTAAAACAAATAAACTAGCACTTCGTATTGGTAAAAAAACCAGTGATCAGATTTACTACATTGTGATAGTGGTCAGCTTTCCTACAGTGTTAGACTAATTGAAATTGATCTCAAAGAATATTTAAGCACAAAATTTCTTGATTTGTAATTGGATAGTCACTTCAACTGGGAAATAGTAAAACAGACAAAGAATATAAGTTATTAATCTAATTATTGAGTATTGCCTGTTATGCATTACCTTCTATTGGCGATATACACACACTTAAAATGTCATGCTTTGCACACTTTCATTCTATAATTAAATATGGATTAACGTCCTGGGGTAACTTCTTTGCATCTAAACTTTTTTTATTAAAAATAAACTTTAAGGATGACAGGTAGCCTATATATAAAAGGACATAACATAAAGTTTTTGTTCACCGCTGTGAAGTAGTGATTAGCATGTCTGACCGTGAAACGAGCGGACGCCGGTTCAAATCCTGGTTGGAGCAAGTTACCTGATTGAAGTTCTTCCAAGGTTTTCCCTCAACCCATTTAAAGCAAATGCTGAGTAACTTTCGGCGCTGGAACCTGAACTCATTCGATGGCATTATCACCTTAATCTCACTCAGACGCTAGATAAACATTGCAATTGACAAAGCGTCGTAAAATAAACATGTAAAAAAAGTTTCCAAAATTTATGCTTACAAGACTGTTTTCTTAGTTCAACAACATTGGAATGAGTATTAAGTGTGCACGAGATGTACATTACGTCGTGTCCTTCAATAGACACCCTATTCACAAACACAAGTAACACACAATACAGAGTCAATCTAAAACAGGCTCCTTACTCCTAAACAAGTACACTATGCTTCAGTTTAGTAATATTTATGATATTATGCACTACTAGCTGAAATAAAGCTATCTAAAACAAGTGCGAAAGTACAGGAGTGGGTAAAGGAATTCGAAAGACAGTATGTCTCCATAAGTGGCGACATAATTATTGTGTGTACTTTATGTAAGGCTGACATAATCTGTTATAAAAGTTGGTATCTACAGCAGCACTGTAATTAAAAAAAAAAAAATATATATATATATATAAACCATTTGAAATTGATAGGAAGAAGTGAGTCTGACGATCTGCCTTCAACTAGTAATTCAGTGTCAGCGGACGAATTCAGCAGAGATCTGTATGAAATGATGGTGCAGCCCAACATCCAACAAAGTTGAGGACAATCACTTTTTTTTTCGATTCTGATGGACTCCTGTTTTTTCATTCTTTGGAGCGTCGTTCTTTTTTCCGTTGTCCGGTGGGCTCTTGCTTTCCAGTTGTCTGGCGGGCTGTTGTTCTTCCAATATTCTGGCTGACTGTTGTTTTTCCAATATTCTGACGGACTGTTGTTTTTTTTCAATATTTTGGCGGACTGTTGTTTTTTCCAATACTCTTGTGGGCTGTTGTTTTTTCCAATATTCTGGCGAGCTGTTGTTTTCTTTTCAATATTCCGGCGGACTGTTGTTTTTCCAATACCCTGGTGGGCTGTTGTTTTTCCATTATTCTTGCGGGCTGTTGTTTTTCCATTATCCTTGTGGGCTGTTGTTTTTCCAATATTCTGGCGGGCTGTTGTGTTTCCATATTCTGGCGGGCTGTTGTTTTTCCAATATTCTGGCGGGCTGTTGTTTTTCCAATATTCTGGCGGGCTGTTGTTTTTCCAATATTCTGGCGGGCTGTTGTTTTTCCAATATTCTGGCGGGCTGTTGTTTTTCCAATATCCTGGCTCGCTATTGTTTTTCCACTATTCTGGCGGGCTGTTTTTCCAATATTCTGGCGGGCTGTTTTTCCAATATTCTGGCGAGCTGTTGTTTTTCCATTATTCTTGTGGGTGATGTTTTTTTATCAATATTTTGGCTGATTGTTGTTTTTCCAATACTCTGGTTGGCTGTTGTTTTTCCATTATTCTTGTGGGTGTTGTTTTTACAATATTTTGGCGGACTGTTATTTTTCAAATATTCTGAAGGGCTGTTATTTTTCCAGTTTCTGGCGGGCTTTTTATTGTTGTCTGGAGAGCTCTTGTTTTTTCGATTGTCTGTAGGGTTCTTATTTTTTAATCGTCTTCTGGATTTATCTTTTGTGGAGTGACTGACGATCTCTTACTTCGTCTTTTATTTTCTGGAGGGTTCTAGTTTTTATGCAAGTCTGGCAGACTCTTGTTTCAGGAGAATTAATCGATTTTCTATTACGTTTTACCTATATTCTGGGACGTTCAGACTATTTTCATTACGCTGCTTGTATTTTTTTTACGTTGTAATAACTTTGCAAATATTCTGTAATTCTCAGGGACTTTCCTTTCATTTAGCTTAAAAGTTAGTCCAGAATTATTTTTAAAAGTTACAGATTCTCGGAAACAATGTTCTACAAGATAAATTGAATGGACGTAGCTTACGTGTAAAATGTCGCATGTTTAGTCACTCGAAGGTCAAGAGGCTGAATGAAACACTTTTTCTTTCAGAGACAGAGGACAATGACAGCTAATTGTAAGTACTGGTAAATAATACACGAGGGCATATTCCTTACAGGTCCTGACTTTCTTCTGTTGAATATAATTTTCTGATGTCCATTGTGTTTGAATCTCTAATTGACTCACTGTCAGCTGCTCATGTTTCATAATTATGAGAAATCTCAATTTAAGCCCCGTTCCCATACACTTCATTTGCTTAATTTTAACGTACGCTTACCGTTGTTTTATCCAGGTTACTTTTCTTTTCTTCAGTGTAAAACAGAGGTGTGTCATTTTCTCTTTAAAAATACGCCCACTTTTCACTCATACTCTCGATTTTATGCAGCAAATGCTACTGGAAAGTTCCAAGTTACTTCTCTTGATGAAATAATCTTTATTTTAATTGAGTCATTGGTCCGGTCCTTCTCGTTTTAGTGTTGATACTGAATCACCACCATAACTTTCGGAGTGTTTAAGAAAATATACACCAAACTTGAGACGAGGAATATAATCCCTGCCCCTCTGGGTGGAATATACACCTCCGCTTCTTTTCCAAAATCGAAGCAAATTCTGCTCATTCTCTAGGACAGTGTCGTCAGCACTCGCTGAAATGGGTAAAGGGTAAGCGGAGCCGTTCCGTGTGCCCTGTCGTGCAGCAGGAAGATGTAGAGAGCAAACCCGCTAGCAGCTACGACTGCACCATAGTACAGTGTGTTCTCTGCGGGTAAGAGACGCTAGTCCCAGGGTGCTCTGAGCTGATGACCGCTGCTCTAGAATAAGTGCTCTTCCTAAGTGAGGAGGTTTATCTTTATTAAATAAGTTCAAACCATTTTGATACTGCCCTACTATGACCACCCCTTCGCCTACTAGTCGTTAAAACTTAACTGAAGAATACTGCTGGAGAATCTTTTAAGTGTACTGTAAATATTTGTAATTTAAATATGTATTGTATTAAGGCTGGTTGAGTGGAGGAGAAGGCCTTATAGCCTTAACTCTACCAACGAAAATAAAACATTCTTTTCTATTCCACTTCATTTGAATTACAGTAGTGTTGTCGGACATTTTCATTGAGGCATAAGAGGCACAATACACACCAAATATATTTGCAGTTAATTGCTTCATTACGCAAATAGCATTACGCATAGTAGCTGACGTGCATTTTTAAACCCCACTAACTAATTGCTTCTTTAAATGTGTTTGAAGGCAACCAGCGTACCTGAGTCGGCTAAGGCGCTTGCCTGCTGATTCGGAGTTGCGTTCGGGAGCGGGTTCGATTCCCACTTGGACTGATTACCTAGTTGAGTTTTTTTCTGAGATTTTATCCAACCGTAAGGCAAATGTCAGGTAATCTATAGCGAATCCTCGACCTCGTCTCGCCAAATACCATCTCGCTATTACCAATACCATCGACACTAAATAACATCGTAGTTGATACAGCGTTGTTAAATACGGTAACCAAGTAAAAAAAAAAGTGTTTCAAATTAATAACAGATGTAAATAAATCGTCTGTTGTCTAGCAACTGAAATACAATTAATGAACAGAATAAATTTAGGAAGAGACTTTTGAGATGACCTAGTAAATCCAGTATTACAGGCTACGATATATCAATAATTGAATAGGTATGTCCGTCAAATCGTTTATCAAAATCAAAATTCTATAATTAGCAAAATATTACAACATGTACAGTGCTAAACGTTTTCGACATAAACTGCCATCTTCAGAACACGTAACAATATAAGAAAGTGAATACTTCGTGTGAAAACATTATGACTGAGATACATGTTGATTAAATATTAAACTAGTTAAAACTAGATTGTATGTGAACATGGACACATAAAATGAATGTTGCTGAATGATAAAATAAAATTACATGATTCAAATATAGTGTGTATAATCTTCCTACAGAAGTTAGCACATAGTTCGATTGTCAGTCAGGTCGTTAAAACTGAAAATAATATATTTGTGTAAGAAATGTGCTATGAATTTAATATTGTATTAGAAAGAAATTTTTAAATATAAATTATCTGAAAATAATTGCTTAAACTATTATAAAAACTTACGTGATGTGGAGGTTAAGAGGAGCCCTGTGTTGATTGTGCGCTAACGACGATACTGACAGTCACTCTGTGTTTACAGTTTATCTAGACATACGTCATCTGTTTTGTGGAGGAGGTAAGTTGTAATGTTATAGGGTGAAATGAAACTTTTGATGTGGTAATTTGTTTATATAAATTGTATAGTGGGTTTGTTATATTAGTAATTTCTTCGTTTAAAAGTTGGGTTCCTTGATTGTACGCCTTCGCGATAAAATGTTCTTCAGCAGTGCTTACTGTGTTGTTATTGTTTAAGATTTTAACTATTTGTTATGTATCTTTTATAGTATGAAGTTCATGACCTTCTTCAATTAAATGTGTGTCAAATTTAGACCTGTTCCTATTGTACTTAAAATCAGATACACATGTTCGTGGAACCTAGTTCTGAAATTCCTACGTGTTTGACCAATGTACTTCTTTTGGCAGTTTTTACAATTAAGCATCTAGTAAATTCCTTCGTTTGAGAAGATGTCATTATTATTTATGTCATTCGGCATTATATTATTTAGTTTATTATTTGTACGGAAGATATGTACGTTATGTTATGTTTGAAAAAATTGTTACGTGTTCTGAAGATGCCAGTTTATGCCGAAAATGTTTAACACTGTAAATGTTGTAATATTTTGCTAATTACAGCATTGTGATTTTGATAACCAATTTGATGGACATACCTATTCAATTATTGCAAAAGAGCTTATCGGATTCACATATCGAATTCATCAAATTTAAAATGTATCAGTCATTATATGCAAAACAATTCCAGCAAATTGGACTTTGTCCGACACAACTTGTTAAAAAAAAGATATCACGTTACTCAGCCATTAGAGCATAACATAAATAAAGCAGATAGTGAAACGTTTTAAAGTAGGCCTACATTACTCTTTCAATACCGTATTTAATACGAGGAGAGATACAGAATTCTTCATTCTGTGTTTAAATCATTGCATGGGTTAGAATGAGATAGGCCTACGTCGTATGGCCCTTGAAGACCTCAAGTTTGACGAAAAACTAAAAGGTAAAAGGTAATATTATTATTATTATTATTATTATTATTATTATTATTATTATTATTATTATTATTATTATTATTATTATATTTTGAACCTTGAACGTGACTCATATCTGTAAGGCTTTGATGATATTTTGTTCTATATCTGGAATACAGATTTAGTCGCTGAGATGCTCTCGAGATATAAAATAGTGGAACTCGGTTGTTTCCGTTTCACATCATTAAATTTGATGAACGCCGAGAGAAACATTTCTAGCGAAGCATGCTTTCCAAGAGCCCCCAGGCGATTCCGAATGAGTCAACTAGGACGTAGTTCGGTCGTGGTTTACCGAGCAAGCCATGCGTTGCAAGGCCGGCACGAATCGGGGTGAGGCGAGGGGGGATGGATGTCTTATATATATTCCAAGGACAGGTCTGTGAACTTCCTCCCAAGATCCTCTCCAGATGATTTCTTTTGTATTGCTGTATAAGTATTAGACTATATGTTCTTTGCGTTACCATATTACCCCCAATCTGGAGGGTGAGGGTTGTGTTATTATTGCTATTCTTTTTCTTCTTGTTAGGAGGGAGGGAACATCCCACGCAGTACGATCTGGGGTCTATTGTACACCCCCCTATATGGGATGAGTTGCGTGCCCACCGATCCTTTACGCGCACCGACCTAACCACTTGACCCCTTTAACGACCGGTCCCTACAGCCAACAGAGTCCATGTAACCACCCCCGATTCGGCAACTCCCACCCAAAGTCTCTTAACGGTCCGAGGCGGAAGTCCTCCCCCGAGAAGGTCTGCCCCGGGTTCCGTTGCAGAAGCTATCCATCATCGCAGGAATACAATCCACGGAGGCCGATCGAGAGAGCCAGCAGCTTCGGAGGACCGTCTGTAGAGCGATCTGAAAAACCAGAAAAAGTATGGTGAATGAAAGGATGATAGGGGAGGAAAGGATGTGGCCAAGATGAGTGGAGTTCCAATCGCCTGATAAAGTTACCTGATATTCATCCATAGTAGTGAGGGGGGAAAACCCCGAAAAACATCACCAAGATAACTCGTCCTGACAGGGATTCGAACCTGGGCCCGCTGGGTTCGGAGTTAGACTCGTTAACCTCTCAGCCACAACGTAGACTATTACTAATATTAGTCGTTGAATATAGTCAGAAGATGTTACGAATTCTTCAAACTTGACTTTAAATAGGTTTCAAAATTATGTTTCTTGTTAATTTTATACTATATTCGGCGTGTGGTGACTCCATGTCGTGGAAATCCCACCATGTGTTTAGTGTCGGGTAAAAACGGCCCTATAATCCAGCGCTGGAATGGTGGAATCCACTCAGAAACCCATTTTCGTTTTCCTTAGGTCTTACCTACTTTTTGGTGTAGAATGGGGGTGTATAGGATAGCATGAAGGTGGTTGTCGTGTTGTAAAGTTGCTTTTCGTGTTATGTTCTTACTCGACCGCAATATATCGGTTACTTAGCTTATTAGTATTAGATATATATTTTAATAATATGATTTTGTAATTCTTAATTAATGTTCTTTAAATATTTACTTAACTTCATTAAGGCTACACGCGTGAAATAAAATAAATCTCACAATTTGAAACTATACGTTACGTTTAAGGGAACTATATTTTCTGTAATAACTTCACAAACTCCCACGGGATCCCACTTCCTTCTGACCGTCTTCTGCTAGGAAAAGAGGACTATACCCATCCTTAACCTCCCTTCCTGCCGGTTTACTTATAGGCAAGCGAGTGCCTTGAGTTTGGAGCTGTTTTCAAATGTATCTGTTGCAAGTCCTGGCCGTGACAGAAAGTTCACATCTGAAAAATTTTCACAAATGAGAGTTTAAATAGTATTCGACATTTTAAATATTAGCCGAAATTCAAAGTAGGAACCGGAATTTTAGATAGCGACCGGCGTAGTTACCGCTGATGGTGACCGGAGTCGTTACTGCGGGTAGTAGCAACTAAGTAATAGAAATTAATATTTAAACATAAACTTCCAATTTAAGAGCTCGTCAGAATTCATTTGTAATTGGAGCAGGCAAAACAGTGTGAACTTGCAGGTGAGGATGATAGATCTGCTAGTTGGAAGCCTAGTTAATTCAATCCACATAACTATTTGCAAACAGAGCTTGATATCGAACAGAAAGATGGAATTTTCTTTTTAACGAGAAACGTTTATACGTTTGAATTCGAGAAATCTGGTCACATTTTGATAAAACGGTGACGTAATCCAAGCGCGCTACATCACGCAAGCGATAAGAAGGCAGCGAATATGTATGTAAATGCAGAAGCCCAAAGAAATATTCAACTTAATTTTAATTTAATAAATATGTATTATTCTTACACAAATGGGATGATTAGTAAATGCTGGGAGTATAAAGATAGAAATAGTTCATTTAATGTAGTAAAATTCTAATGTCCTACTTAACTGTGGTACTAATTTCCAAATGGATCAATTTCTCTGTAATGACATTGCAATTTTGAACAAATCATTGGCTTCACATTCATGAATGAATCTTTTCGAATATCACTTGCATTGTTGTCTCGAAATCAGGGCTCATGGAATAAGGAAGCGTTATGAAGTAGTTAACGAGGAGGCTCTACCTTCCCTTTCCCTTTATTGTGCTAAAACAGCATGTTCCATTGCATACAAGATTTGCAATACTACAATGCTATGTTTATGTTACATAAAGGGTCTACCTTATTAAATTTAAATGCAGGTAATAATAGCACAGTCTAGTATATAGTCACGAAAGTTGAGTTTTGAGGGTACTAGGAACAATAGACAGTGCCAGTACTATTTCGCATTGTCAGTAATGGGGCGATAGTAGCGATCCTAGTGGTTAGCAACTATCTATGGATGCATATTTCCTACATATTGAGCTTCGTGACTATTTACTAGCCTGTGGTAGTAGGCTAGAGACATTAAAGTATTTCATTCTTTATTAATCTCGACACAAATTTGAGTGGATGCAAACACGCTCATCTCATTTCTCGCGGTATTTTCTTTTAAAGATGCCTGGTACTTGACTGTTCGTAATTCACCCATCTAGTTGTGTGGAGCTATTATTTACCGATAGAGTTGTTGCCCAGGGTGCACCATAGGAGGCTGGTCTGCTCTACACTCATGATGAGATTATGATTTGTTGAGATGCCACAAGCGAATCGGAGCTCCTGGACAAAAAACCCTTGTTACCTGGACTACGGGGGTACACCGGGGATCGAAACCGGTTCCATAGGATTATAAATCCAGCGCTCTAGCAGCTAGGCTGTATTTGGTTACGTATTCAACAGAACGTTTAATAATCCGTATGCGACATATGAAGGATTTTCTATTTCGGTATTTTATTTCATCCTGTAATTTACTTGACCATGAGAAAGTGAGAAGCCTTTTACTCTTAGAGATCTCATTTCAACGGTATTCGTTAACGTCCATAAATACAAAATAATAGTTTGACTAGCTTTTGTCACATTTGGAAATAAGCATTGCCAAAACAACGTGCATTAAACAATTGAAAGCAATTACAGCGACTTTAAAACCCATATTTGGTGAATGATATTGCTTTACATTGTATTTAAACCGCATTTTAAGAAAATTCAAAGATATTTCAAAACGTCCTTGTCTTAAATAATACTAGTTATGTATTAATATACTGGGCGAAAAGGAACGAAATAGGATACTTTTGAGAGATGTATCAGAGGAGGGGAATTAAATGTTAGTCTAATATCATTGTGGTCAATTGTGAATGGTTTTGAGATGTTCATACAAATAATAGTGAACAAATGGCAACATAGCAAGTCGTGTTCACGAAAACAGTAGCGGTTGGATCGCGAAATTATGTACTTAATTGCACGAAAAGTTCAGTGACGTAACGTGTCACAGAGGAACATTGGTGGCTGTGCATTTCCTTCTTCCCAACCGAGTCTTGCTTCAGACTTGCTTCTACCGTCACTGAATGCGTGGTTGTCAAATCTTCCTGATACACTGTTGACGATCTTCAATAAAATTACGGCCAAAATTACGTAACAAACAAAGAAGGACACAATTGTTGGTATTTGATCTACAAAATTCCCAAACTTCACCTCTGCAATATCTCCCATTTTGCTGAAATACGCGTTCAAAAATTCAACTAGAAATGTTACAGTACTTTAATCTCTGAATGAGCCGGCCTTGCGACTCAGCTTTGTAGTGTCTGTTTTACTTAATCATAGGAGAATCTGTGTCAAATCATACAACTTCCGGTTGAAACTCTGTTCGACGCTGAAAATGTTGATTAGGTTCATTATATTAATTTGTAGGCAAGTACAGTTATAGAAGATGTCTTTATTTCTACGATGAAAATGTAGTACGCCTTTTTTTATTTTAGTTTTTAATTTTCATGTCTCTGAATAGTGTTCATTATTATTATTATTATTATTATTATTATTATTATTATTATTATTATTATTATTATTATTTAAGGGAGGAGATAGATGAACTTTTGGTCATTATTCGAGAGAACTTCAGTTTTCGTTTTTTTTATTTTTCAAAAAAATAATCGGTGACCTTTCATCTATTTGTTGACCAAATGTTATCAACAGTAATCTCACTAGACGTTTTGATTTATCTAGAGAAAATCAAAACTCGAGTGGGATTTAATTGACTATTACACGATTAGAAGAAAGTATATAAAGATTAGAAGTAACGAAGTACTCCAATACAATAAAATATTAATTGACTTACGAAAATACAACTGTCTTCAAATGTTTTTTTATACCATCTCAACATTTCAAATATTACGCTAGATGCATGCTAGATGGCAGTAGTGAACAATGCCTTCTCGTCGAGATCTATACACGATGGCAATGTTACTAGTCAAGAAGGCTTTGTTGATTCAGTTTCATTTTTATTAAGACAGTTGCATTCCACTTCAATTATCCGAATCCCAGTAATCAACGTCACTTGATAGATGATTTTCAATAAATCTTAATATTAAACAATCTCTGATACGAGACTATCCATAATATCATATAGCAGAAGCTATAACATAACCTAACTAATATACACAAGTGTTAGAAAAGTTTTAATTAACGATGATGACATAAAAAATAAACATGAATAATTTTAAAAGGAATAATTATTGAATGTACAATTTTCAAATTTGAATGTGGTTGGTGGTTCAATTGATGTTATATTGGACGTGTGCGTTGAACTCGTTGATTTAGGTCTACATGGTGTATTCAACTTATTCAGAATTTCCGAATGAATAATTTTAAAAGGAGTAATTATTGAATGTACAATTTTCAAATTTGAATGTGGTTGGTGGTTCAATTGATGTTATATTGGACGTGTGCGTAATAGAAGTGGAACTCGTTGATTTAGGCCTACATGGTGTATTCAACTTATTCAGAATTTCCGAATGAATAATTTTAAAAGGAGTAATTATTGAATGTACAATTTTCAAATTTGAATGTGGTTGGTGGTTCAATTGATGTTATATTGGACGTGTGCGTAATAGAAGTGGAACTCGTTGATTTAGGCCTACATGGTGTATTCAACTTATTCAGAATTTCCGAATGAATAATTTTAAAAGGAGTAATTATTGAATGTACAATTTTCAAATTTGAATGTGGTTGGTGGTTCAATTGATGTTATATTGGACGTGTGCGTAATAGAAGTGGAACTCGTTGATTTAGGCCTACATGGTGTATTCAACTTATTCAGGATTTCCGAATGGTGCTCTTCATTTATTTGTAAATGGGATTTCAGAAGATGCATAGGTATGAGCAGTGATTTTTATTAATTCTTGTTCTTGAATGCCAATGCAAGTCATATTTGAAACTGCTGTGCATTGACTGGAGTGGTTTGTAATTTTATATGTATATGTATATATATATATATATATATATATATATATATATTTTTTTTAACGTCCAGACCAGCGCAGTTTCAAATGTTGGCAAACAAAGAAACAAATGCTAGGGACGCGATAAAATTAAACAAATGCTAGGGACGCGATAAAATTGTGCGATAAGCAGCCATGATTGGTTGAAATACGTCCTTTCGTACCGTTTTATTGGTCAAAAGTAGTATGACATAGTAAGAGTGTAATAGTCAATGTAATTGTCCTCAAAATGGATACCTTAGGAATATTACACAATTACAAACATATGCGTAACGGAAAATCGGCATTTTAAAGTCACGTTTCGATACTTTAACTTAATTTACCCACATTCAAATACTAGTCTATAAGCTCCAGTAAATTGAATTCTAAAACACTGAAATTTTTACTGCATGTCCTGAAAAGTGTGAACAAAACTACAGAGTTTTCTTTTTTTGGATAAAATAAATATTTTCATAATTGAAAAATAAAATATACTCCCCGAACTTCTGAAAAAAAAGAAGATAATTTGTAAACTGTTAGGATTAATATTTTCAGGTCATTCATACATTCAAAATTAAAATGATGATTACGTTTTAAATTACTGGAGGCCTACATGTCAAATATACTGTACAATTTTTTTCAAGCCTGTAACTTAGCCTATATTTTGTGTGAGTAAACACATTTTGAAAAAAAAGTTAACATTAAAGAAATAATAATTCAAAAAGTATTAAACTGATACTAATAAAACTTGGGGGCATTAATGCTAATAACAAGAGGTTGCTGTATATAAAAATTATCCCTAGCTTAAGAAATGTAGAAAATCTAAATTTCAGCAATTTCATTCCTTAATAAGTTTTATTCTTATTTGTTTGCCATTTAGGTGAGACAAATAAAAATCTGTTTTAATGTAGTTTGTGATGATTGATGATTTCGGTAATATTAAAATGCTTTATAGGGCCTTTGGTCCATTACGTTTCGTCCACTTTTTTTTTTGTCCACCGACAAATTTGTCTATTTCATAATTCGTCCATTAAGTTTTGTCCAATGACCATTTAGTCCATTTTCATGCTTTGTCCATTATATTTTCGTCCACTGACTATTTCGTCCACTACGGCAAAAAATATGACATGAAACATATTTTATTTGGTGAAAATATAATTTATTTAAATTTAGATGTATGTTTGTATTATAAACATGATTAGTCATTTTCTTCTTCCTGAAAAACTTCAACAGGGTTAATTTTTAATCTACATGAAATTCCTCTCAGATATGTTTCCAGCCGGCCGTCGTTCTTGTAGTCTTCATACCGTGTAACCATTTCTCTGATGCGTTAATGATTATTGATACGTCATGGTACACGGACTCGCGTATGTCCTCTCAACAATATTGAGTAATCACCTACCTATTTGATTCCTGTTCATCCAGCAAGACTTCCAAATGCTGGGATGATGAACAACCATGAGTTTTTTTAAATTTACTATGCCAACCTTCGACGGCATTGTTAAGGTAAGAGTTCATTACATCTTATCGCACTCCTCGTACGAATCGCAAGCAACGGATATTTTAAGTGCAGTGCGTTCACTGCAACGGCTCTACCTCATCGCCTCATCGGATTCCCCTATCAGCTGTTTGAAACATGACGTCGTACGATATTGACATTGCTGAAAACAGAGAAGTTGAGTTTAGATCTATTAATTATAACTGTTAGCGAATAAGAATTTGTAATTGCTTCATGCGTCTTAATTGAAGAAGAAGAAACGAAAGAAATATTGGTTACATAATATATATGTAAGAAATGACTTGATTACTGTAATGGGAACGCCTCAAATTATATAATTCTTCACAGTTTTCTACAAGCAAAATAAGTTTTCCGTCTACCATTTTGGCGCGACACTGAACATGGCACAACATAATAGTAACAGTTGAGCAATTAAAATTGATTTATTAAAGAAGGCCATGATAGCACGCATCGGAAAAGTTGCTCATCCGAGAAACGTGGACGGATTTGCCGAGAGCCGATGCGTGCGATACGATGTAGTGAACGCGGTTACATAACAATTACAGCAAAGATTGTCTTTTTCCGATCCGTGCGACTCGTCCGATGAGTGCGATACGATGTAGTTAACGCTTACCTCTAGTCCTCTGTTCCCCACTCAATACTGCTTCGTACACATTCCATGTTTCTGGTTGAAATCTTGCAATGCGCTCCATTCGCCTTCCTCTTTAACGAATTCCTCTCGCATAAACTCTTTCCACGATTCTATAACTTCTTCAGTCTCTTCTGTTGATCTTTCTGCCACAAAATCAAATATTTCGAAAACATCTTGCAAAGGTACAAATGGTAGTCCAAACAACAATGCAGCATTTCGGCGACAATCATTGCCTGCAGATGCATTATGAGATGGACGAAAGGTTATGGACATAAAAGGTGTGGACAAAATGTATGGACCAATCGGTTGTGGACAAGAGAACGTCGACGAAAGTGAGTGGACGAAAGGCCCGCAAACCTTAAAATGTTGTGTAAGAGTTTCAACTTTGCTGTCATTCCTTCAACATTTTGTCACGTACGAATAACAAAAAAGAAAACCTGTTCGGGTCATTAATATGTTGTTCATAGACGATCATAGATAGTGAAATGGTATTTGAAGTGATCCGAATCGTGCAAGTATCTTCTCTTGACAGAAAGTCGATTGTAGTGCACTTGTGTAAGGCATTACTCTAGCTAACAAGGACGAAGTGAATAATTGTTCTTGTGAACGTATTCTCAGAACGACTAGACTATTATGTTCCGCATATTTCAACTCCTTCGGAGTTGTTTTCATATCTTGACATCCGACAGGAAATACGTACAATGTTTGTACAAAGAAATGTTATGGATTAGTAATACAAGGACTTCAAGTCAGTTACATCGACGACCACTATGCTAGTTGAGTTTTTTATTATACTTGACGGAATGTCACTTACTGTACGTCATGCGTTCAAGCCAATCACTTCCTGTAATTACGCCGTGAAAAATCTAATGTTGTCCATTTCCAAGTTTCAGTGGTGAGCTATAGAACCTAGTTATATTCGAAGTCTATTACACTGGGTGGAAGTAATACTGAGTGGTGTGCGAAAAAGTAGTCCGCCTCTCGTTTGAATGAATGTGATATTTGACTAGAAATGCCATTATCGTATCGTATTGTGTAAACAGGTGCAACAACGGTCAGTTTTATGTAATAATCTTAGAGACGGCCAAATTAGACTTTAGGAACTACACTTGTGATCCTCACTATACTAGTTATTTATAATTGCCAAACATCGGTATACAATATTTGTACAATAGGAGGACATACGTCATCAGAGTCATTAACTCTCACTCTTCAATCTCTCTGTCGTCGCTGTCTACGATAAGAATGGCAATAAAATTGGCCCCCAGCTTGAAAACCGCGAACGTAGAGTAGGCTATGCCACTAGCTTTAGGCTAAAGTTTACTTCATCTCAGATTCGTGATTGCGTTGTATATTATCTATTATTCCCTGCAGTGATTCTTGATCTGTATGCATAATTTATTACTCTACTTAAAGTTGTATCTGCCATTAAACCTGCGATTCGCGAGTTCACATGCAGCCCGAGGTGATGGGTTTTTTGGAACAGTAAAAATTCCTGGCATAGATGTTTTCGAAAGTTAATATTGTGGTTGGGAGTTTTAGTCTATTACACTTTTACTACTTTTGACCAATAAAACGGTACGGAATGACGTGTTTCAACCAATCATTGCTGCTTATCCTAAAATTGTTATCACATCCCTAGCATTTGTTTCTTTGTTATTTAGTTTATGTTATAGCTTTTGCTGTATGAGTTTATAGATAGTCTGAGATTGTTTAATATTATATTGACTATTACACTTTTACTACGTCATAGGGGAGACTTGTACCTTTAGCATAGTGTATTTTGAACACTTTTTGTTTTTTAATTTTTACTGCTACCTAGAGGATTCAAACTGAAGTAAATTGTAGAGAAAGCCGCTGAGTAGCTCTGATCGTAGTTTCGATTTGATTTACTGCAAAGTGTGAGTTCTGTGGACAAAAGTTTTTTTTTTAGTACCAAAAGTAAACATTTCGTTCATTGATATGTTTTAAAACACAAAACCAGATTGTACGTGTTCATATCTTTCAAGTATGGTGTGTTCCTTATCATCTGGTGAGTAATAACATATTTTAATTTCCATGATTCATTCGAATCTCTAGTTTTGGGAGCCATATTTGTTTAAAAGTGCACCCTCTTGTACCTTTGAACATAAAACAAGTTGTACCATGGAACATGTTCCAAGGTACACGATACTATCGGTTTTTGTTTTTCTTTTATTTTAAGATCATGTCACGAAGTAAGTCTGGAGTTAAGAGACCCCCCAATTGATACAGATGCCTTGAAGAAAGCTGTTGAAGCAGTTATTGCTCCTCCAGGAAACAAAATCTCAGAGACGCCTGCTCTGGTTTATGATTGAAAATACATTTTAAATATGATTGTCAGTTCTTACAACTATATTCCCGCCTATATTTCATGTGTTCCAACTAAATGGAGGGTATGTTTCAAGGTACAGGAACCTGTTGTACCTTTGAGTACATAACATATCCATTCATTTTATTTTTTCCATCCTTAATAGATCCGTTAAACAGGAAAATACATACAGGACGTTGAAAGGAATCTTCAATAATTATTTCAAGAATTTTTTCATTAAAAAAAATGTCATTTCCCAAAATTAAATAAATAAAATGTGAAAAGTGTTTAAAGGTACAACAGTCTCCCCTACTACTTTTGACCAATAAACTGTACGAAAGGACGTGTTTCAACCAATTATGAATGTTTAGCGCTACAATTTTTTCACTTCCCTAGCATTTGTTTTATCACTTCCCTAGAATTTGTAGGGAATATTCTTAAGGGTCTATTTTAGTGTTAAATAAAAGTTTGCATAAATAATTTGTACATATCCTTGTAAGACCAAAAACATTCATTAATGTTAGGGTGGTGATAATTATTTTACTTGAAATCGCACAACCACCAGACACTTAAACGTTTCAATCAATTATAGAAATTCTATTAATATTCTTATCAATTTTATGCGCTTTCTTTCAGAAGATACGGCTCATGCATTTTGTCAAGACACTTCCCCACTCTTCCTACAGAGCTGCGCACGAGATCGGATGAGTCTACTTACGAATTATAGGGGAAATGGTTAGTCTTTGCCTTAAACTCTGTAGACACACGCCCGACCTTCCCTTCTACTCCTACCCCTTACATAGATACGTTGTTCCCGTACTGCACATCGCGGATGTCTTGACAAAATGCATGAGCTGTACTTGAACAAACAGATCTATCACAATTTGTACCGAATGTAGCTTCAAAACTGTAGCCATATCTGAGTTCGTGGCTCACAATAAAAAGGTCACTCTACCCTCACCCCCGGCCTGAAATTGTATTGTACGGAAACATTGTATGCGATGGGGAACAGTGGTAGATGGTGTGAGTATCCGCTCTGAGTTGAGCAACGGTGTTACTAGTACAAATCCGACGTTGGATAGCGAAGGGTTAGAACATAGTTACCTACATAGAACTCTTGACAAGGTTCATTGCGTTAAGCAAGAGCACAATGACAATAATAACTATACAATCTTTGAGGCGTTAAGTTGGACGAAGAATGACTGTAATCTCATATCTTGTTACAGTCGTGAGATTATGAAAGCCTGAGAGCTCTTTTTCCTTACTTTCATATGCCTTCAGAGCATTGCAAGGGGGGTTTTACCTTTCATATTCCAATGTATCAGAGTGAATTTAATTTGTTTACAGTAATGAAGCTTCCTCCTGAATGAACATCTAGGTTTTATCTCCACGGGATAAAACCAATGGAGCGTGAAGCTTTCCGTTCCCTTATTTTAATTCAGAGGTCAAGAAATTTATGTTCTGTATGGCCTGGTGCTTGAACAATGAAAGGGTATTAACATGACCCTCCTTTAATCGGAAAGGAATCAATAAGAAACGTTCTATCCAGATGAATATTCTGATACTGTTTGGATAAGATGGTGAAAGTTGCTTTATTTATATGCAGTATTTATTTCAATTGTTCCTACTTCAGTTGCCAAGTATACGCCTGTTACATCCACCACCAGTTGAGAAAGCTTTCAGGATAACCAACCTATGAATTTTAACCCTAAATGTTCAATCGACACGTAAACTGGTTGTGAATACAATTCCTACAGCGGTTGTATGGATATGATGTTACTGTTGTACTGATATTTATACCTGAATAGTAGCTTACTAAAAAAAAAACTGGCTTGTTTACAGAAAATAGTACCCCCACCATATATAAAGGATTCAGAGTCATAGTGGGCCAAGCGCCATTTATTAAAAACGGAGATAGCAAGGGTTAAAGTTAAGTGAATACCATAATTTAATGAAGATAGATATATCATTTAGTTTTAATGTGCACACTTTATATTATTTGCTATATGTTTCATTGAATTATGGGAAGCACTTAATTTTAACCCTTGTTTTCTCCGTTTTAAATGTATGGCGCTGAAGTGCTTACCATAATTCAATGAATCATATAGCAAATAATATAAAGTGTGCACATTAAAACTAAATTATATGTAAATCTCCATTAAATTATGATATTAACTTAACTTTAACCCTTGCTTTCTCCGTTTTTAATAAATGGCGCTTGGCCTACTATGGCTCTGACCCCTTCATATTTCCTCTTCAATATGAATATGAAAAGGGAACTTGAATTTGGGGACACAAGTGTAAAATGCAAGCTTGTCTAACTTCGCATCGCAAAATCGGTCGTCTCATCATATACATAGGCCTATTATACAGGGTGGAAGTGAAATAACCCTTCAGGTTGAAAGGGACGATTGGGTACACTTAAATGAGTAGGTAACCTATATTATAAATAGATCTAGGATTTTTAGGCAAATGCCTATTTAGTTCCTTTAGGAAAATGTGCAAAATAATTGCAGATGTTTGCAATTTATGGAAAATTATACTCATTGGAAGTATTTTATAATGCCTAAAATTACCTAAAATGGGGGTCAGTGCCTATATATTTTTTTGTACATAAACCTGCCTAAACAAATAATTTTTAAGAGCTTTTTTTTAAAGAATTCACAAGAACTTTTAAGAATTAGTATTATGGTTTACTTAAAAATTATTTATTTTAAAATTTGTTTCACGCACGGAATGACACCACTTTGTCGTACGAAGACCAGACTATAAGCGAATTCGTGTCGACACTCGACAGTGAAAAGCTATTTACAGCTGGCCGCCAACAATTTGATACGTATATGATTAACGTTTTAACTACCAACCGTTTTGAACGCTTCAACGACAATTGCATTTCTAGTTTCATTCTCTGTGTATATGATTTAGTGCTCATATCCTGTATTGTATTATAGTCCCGTCGCTCTAATTTCCGGCAGCCAATCAATTTGCAGGTCGGCTACATTTAAACGTGTGCATCTTGTGATTCGCTGATGAAGATGTTTTGAATTTCCTAAGGCTCGACAAATATTTAATATAATCGCCCGCCATTTTGGCTCTTTCGTTGGCGTTCGCAGAAAGCACACGAAGTCGTTATTTGCCGCTCAATCATTTGCTGAATTACAGTGCGTTTGATTTATTATCATAGGAGCTATGACATAATAATGTTTACGGTGTGGCAAGTATATTCCTAGTCTGGTAGCTCGGCAACGAAAGAACAAAAATGGCGAACGATACTATCTACCTAGACTTTATAGAGCCTTCACTTCCTAAGACGTAAGCAAAGAGGAGGAAACACGCCTGGAATAACAGCGTCGCGACTATAGTTGCATTGCATAGCAGTGTGAAGAGAAATAATACCGAAAGAAAAGTGTTCGAAAACTTCTTTAATTCATTCCTGGCTAAAGGATTATAATCTTATTTACGACGGGAAAATATTTTTTGTCGTTTATGTAGAAAACAGGTAGACCCTAAGGATTAGACATCTTCTTCGTTACGGTAGGCAAGCCGGTAACTAATTTATTGGTTTTCAGTGAAGTTCTCAGATTATTTAAGGCTGACACCCAGTCACAAATTAACCTAAGTCTATTTTAAGAAATGTAAAATCGTTGACCTTTTCTTCTTTGGAGTTAAAAAATGTATTATTATTATTATTATTATTATTATTATTATTATTATTATTATTATTATTATTATTATTATTATTAAAGGAGGTTAGATTATACAGTTATTCGAACCTCAATTTGAAGAAAAATTAAATCAAAACTATGCATATGGATCGATGTTATCCGGGCTAAAGGGCCGTTGTCTGTTGGCGCTGTTGCTATCATACGTTTCGTCTGCTGCTGCGGCAGACATCGTCAGTGATGTAACACACGGGAGCGCAAAGATCCACACCACTGACGATGTCTGCCGCAGCAGCAGACGAAACGTATGGTAGCAACAGCGCCAACAGACCACGGCCCTTTAGCCCGGATAACATCGATCCATATAACGCCGGCCGTGAAAGCCTACATTCCAAGACAGAACTATGCATTTCGAATCATACTTACTAAACCCATCCGTTCTTTCAGATTACATTTTAAGCCTTCAAAATGGTTTTAACAGATAACAGACATAGCCTAACTGTTGAAAATTTGGAGAAGAACTTGGTAATATATTGGGCTACTAATTATGAAAACAAATAGCATGTGATGCTTATAGTCATACACATAAAAATATAAAAATACTTACTTTCATGCATAACTAATCGTTTCGTGGCCCATTTTGGATACGAAAAATAAATTTCTTGTCTTGTCTAAAATTAAAGAATAGTGCCTAATTATATAATTCGACCCTCCTAAGTACAAACATTGTAACTCAATTTTTTTTTATGGTTTTGAGTTATCCTAGTTAATATGGTCTTAAATTGTTTCTTTTTCTTCCAGTACTATCATTGTAACTCTAAACCTCCCCAATTGTATGTAAAAATCGTATTGTTACTCTACATATCTGTATACACTAATTTACACGATCATTTTAAAACTTCATTTTCATCTCCTGGAAAATGTAAGAAAGTGAGTTACAATGTTAGTACTTGTGATGGTCGAATTTTGTAACCTATTTTAGGTGCTTAAAATGTCAATTTTTCATGCCTAAAATTCCGAGGTCTAATTATAAAATTAAGCTGGAATATAACTTTAATGTAACTTTTCGTTCAGCAAAAGAAATTTACAATGTTGCATTTTATTCTCATCAACTTTGTAGAAGTGGAGATACCTCCTTTTTGCAGGGAACCCTTCCATTACTCTCGTTATTGCATGCCTAGCACTTGTCAGTAACCTGTCAGGTTGGAACTATAGAAGATTACCTCATTATCACAACCCAGTGAATGAACTATCCATATCAACTATCTCATAGTACGGGCTTATCTCACCAGGGACTTGACCTGAAACAGATTGAAAAGAGAAACTAAGAATTCCGTTAGTCATAATATTGAATGTGTATGTAATAGTTACGTTAAAGCTATGAAATTATATCAAGAAAACTATGGAGATAAATTTGCCTAATCTGTTACACGATCTTTCGTCACGAGGAAAGACAAATGAAAGGCGTTACCACGCCGACCGAAATGGATGATATTTCATTGTATTCGGGACAATCGCAATAAGGTTTAAGCAGTTTTCAGCATAGTTAAATAATTTCTGATGTCGTGGAGTCATTTCTGTGCTTTCTGTATTTTGTATTACTATATGCATATTATGTTGTAATGGACATGCAGGACATAGTCCTTGCTTTACGAATATTTAATATACCTTGCTTCTCGAGTGGTTCATTGCTTCGTTTATGACAAGAGATACTAATCCTGTAGCAAATAAAGCGCTCTTCCTCTGGACAGTGACTGTACCTGCCTGTACTTGTGAGACCTGAAGACTTCTGGTCCTTCGACAAATTTGAACGAAATGTATGATTATTTTACATATTGTATTAATTTCTCCGAAACATAAGGATTTGGGGATACACTGCCCAATATATTTGATTTATTTTATGTAAGAAACGAAATTTAAAAAGTGCTCGAGCTGATTTAGAGTTCATCGGAATTTAGATTTTGTTTTTTCTTCTTTCTATTTCAAATAAAGACCCGTAGATCTTTTACTAAAGATTATTACACAGCGTGTTTCCATTTATGTGGATAGTGTAACTCAAAACAACACAACTTATATGTCGATCATTCCCGAGTTATAGGCCTTCCAAGGTTCTGCTGGAATTGTTAATAAGCATAGCACTGCCTGTGTACCAGAAATAATTCGTCATTCTACAAGAAGTGCTCAAGATGTCCACCTAGCACTTGAATACACGACCACGCACTCCGCATCATTGATGGTCTAACACGTTCAAACAAAAATTCCACGTATTTGCTGGCAACCACATTCTGGCCGAGTATTGCAATGTCCTTAACGGGTTCTGCCTTGAAGTGCCACCACAGGATTGAGATCCGGAGAGCGTGCAGGCCAAGCGTCCTGCACGTTCTTTTTGTGCGGGAACCGCACTTCCAGATGGGTTCTGGCCACTGCTGAAATGCGGTGGCACATCATCTTGCATGAACCACATACACCATACTAGAGCCAGCGGGATACTCTCGAGTAATGTCACATCTGCCTGTTGTCTCAGGTAGTACAATCAGCAGTGCTTGACTTCCGATGTGGGTTTGATGTCAATGGTGCCATGAGACTAGAAATACACTTCAAGTTTGTATCTAAAAACCGTCTGTATACAATCAGGAATGTATCTACTGCCAACTGGTGACACGTACAAACCTGTAACTTGTAAATAATAGACAATAGGAAATACTTATGTTCATCGGACTTTTGTGTTGCTTTCAGGTGTACTATTCATACCCTACCTACTTTCCACATAGTAAATGGAAACACTCTGTATTCATATGCATAATTTCCTGAAAAATTGTGTTGTAGAACATCCGCACAATAGTTAAAAGAAATGTGTGTAGACAGAAAGATAGACCGCATGTTAAAAACCACTATAGTCAGATCATACGTTTGGTGCGTGAAAAAGTCTGAAATATTCCTAAATGTCGAACTTTCCTGAAAACTATACTTTTTTATGATTTTTCGCCCATACGTGCTACATGCCCTACCCATCTCAAACGTCTGCATTTAATGTTCCTAATTACGTCACATGAAGAATACAATGCGTGCAGTTCTACATTGTGTAACTTTCTCGATTTTCCTGTAACATTCCTCTTAGCATCAAATATTTTCCTAAGAACCTTATTCTCAAATATCCTTAATCTCTGTTCCTCTCTCAAAGTGAGAGTCCATGTTTCACAACCATACAGAACAACTGGTAGTATAATTGTTTTATAAATTCTAACTTTCAGCTCCTTTGTGAGCAACCTGTATAACAAAAGCTTCTCAACCGAATAACAGACATTTCCCATATTTATTCTGCGTTTAATTTCCTCATTTATATTTGTTACTGTTGCTCCAAATATTTGAATTTTTCCACCTCTTCAAAGGATAAATTTCCAATTTTTAGATTTCCATTTCATACAATATTCTGATCACGAGACATAATCATATAGCCTACTTTGTCTTTTCGGGATTTACTTCCAAATCTATCTCTTTACTTGCTTCAAGTAAAATTCCCGTGTTTTCCCTAATAGCTTATGGATTTTCTCCTAACATATTCACGTCATCCGCATAGACAAGAAGCTCTCTATTATCCTGAACTTTCCTAATGGTATATTCTAGAGCGAAGTTAAAAAGTAAAGGTGATAGTGCATCTCCTTGCTTTAGCCCGCAATGAATTATTGGAAAAGCATCTGGCAGAAACTGATCTATAAGGGCTCTGCTGTAGCTACGTTTCACTGAGACACATTTTAATTAATCGAACTAGTTTCTGGGAATACCAAATTCAATAAGAGTACCATATAAAAGTTCTCTCTTAACCGAGTCATATTATTAACTTTAATGTCACTCAATGAAAATGAAAGATATCGGACTGGAGTTGATATAAAGTCACTGACAGTGAGAAAATGAATCTAATTGTCGATTGATAACTCAGCGAGACCCCAAGTCTAATTTTCTTATCGTTGCTTCAGTCTTCTCCTGAATAGTGAACACTGTTATTTGGATCATGAAGATTAGAATTAAAAATTAAAAATATCGGATAGGTGCGCAAGATTTGCAACACAGAAGTAGTTCCTCAGACGATCTCATTCCTATTAAACTCAGTCTGTTTCCAAAGTCTGAGATAAACAAAAATATTCCAGCAAGTTGATAAAAAGCAGAGAATGTAATAAAGTTAAGCTTAGTTAAAAAAAAACTGTTTGAAAATATACCTTGGTGGTGTGGATCTCTTCTAAATTGCTGGCTGATTCCCGGGATCCGCAGACCACAGGTTCGGAACCACTGCTGTACAGAATGTTAATAAACAATACTAAACAAAGGTATAGGCGTTATTGCAGTACTTATAACTAACATGAAAATGTTCCCCAGTCCCTAACAACTTTATGGAATTAGAGTTTTATTAGACTGTGATTAACTAGTTACAGTTTGGGATTGAGCCTATCGGCCCTGGCTAGAGTGGAACATCACAGGGGAAGCTAAGAGTGGGGATGTAGTGGAACTGGTAAGAGGTGGTGACAGGCTAACGGTCTGGCCATTCATATACGCAGAAGTCATACAGGTGTAGTATTTCGTTAATGTTTTTATGAAGCTTGTACTGTAGACGTTGTCAGTTCGGAAGCTGGCGAATAGGGGAGTGGTTTCAAGTAACTTTGGAGTAACAGTTGATGCATTCCTTTTGCATGCTTCACAGTACCAGTGAGTTGAGTCCCGTATAATAGGAAAATCGGTCCTCTCTTTAACATCGCATGGTATTCGTTCGGAAAAAAACTTCTTAATTTTAAAGCCTAATAGGGGAAACTCGGCTAATTCCGCAGTACGGGTAATTCCACAGTAGTGCATATATGATTTTACTGCGGCTTTACAATAGCGTGAACGTAAGTTTTGAGAGGCTGTCAACAGGAGGCATGTCCTCTGCAGTGCTACAGAAAAAAAAATCAAGGATATTGATAGACACCTCTGTCGGCAATACAGTGAAACATCGAAAGTTGGCTGTTTTTCGTGTTTTGCTATACAGCTGTGAAAAAAGTGAGCATTGTTACATATAAATTGTTTCTTTTATGTTACTTTCATAATGTCTTTCATAATTATTTACGACTGCGGAATTAGCCAAGTCCTATTGCGGATTTATCAACACTGTTGCGGAATTACCCGAGTTCTTTTTCAACTGTAATGTATGTACAACTAAATATATTTGCATTTGAAAGGTTTCGTCCATGTCTACATATCTTGATAATATTTCTCAATAAGCATTTTGATAAAAAAAATGATAGATTTAATTCTTAATATTGCGAAATTAGCCGAGTCTCCCCTATATATATATATATATAGGTGAATAAAGTCCTTTCTGTGTTAATACATAAAATTTCGAACCGATAATTTACTGTTTTAGCTCAGTGTTATTTCTTAACACTCTGCAGATATTTCCTTTAACTCCTGAGACTTCGCAAGGAGCCAAGGAAATGATAATGCTCTTACCTTTAATTTACTTTCCCTTCTTGATTCGATTCTTCCTAAAATTCGTATATCCGCCAAATACGTCTATCTCTCAATACACCTGTGGAATACGTAGGGAGACTAGAACTTGGTTCTCATGAAATGAAGTTGTTCCTTTTAACATGATGAATGCTCTTGGCAGTTCTCAGGAAGCTTCAGGTTGAAATACGCCCACTACACACGACCATCTTCATATTTCGTTAAGTACGCCTCGATTTCCACTGTTACGTGTTAGGGATGTATTAATCTTCATCTGCGGGTCTCTGAAACGTGTCAAAACCTTTCCTCTTTCACGTTTTAGGTGCGTTTTAAATAAAGTGCTGAGCGCTTGCAAACTTAGCGAATAGGCTATTGCAAGCGTTTGTTTCTCAGACTCCTCAGAAAAATGTTAAATACAGTAACCAATAGCCTTACGAAATTGAACTAATTTTTCCTCCTGCATATCTTGGTATTTCTGAGGCTGTAAAAACAAGAAAGAACTATGCAAAATTAGAACTTTAAGTATGATTTTGATTATGGTGAGACTTGACCACGAAAGAAATGGACGAATAAGAGAACTGCTTGACATGTAGAAGATATATGAATGAATTAACGAGTTACAAAGAGTAAAAAAGAAAAAATGTCAAGAAGATGATATAACCCTTTCTTATATGTTTACTCGTTTCGTAACAATTCATTTCTTTCATCATATTGCGCATAACTTTTACTGCTTATAGTTCTTGAACTCTTGATCTGTGCACACAAATAAGATAACCTGCCATCGGCATAGCTCAGGCGGTAGCGTGTTTTCCTGCTGATCCTGACCTGCGCTCTGGTGTGAATTCGATTCCCGCTTGGGTTGATTACCTGGTTTTTTTTCGAAGCTTTCCCCAACAATTAGACGAATGTCGGGTAATCTTATGGCGAATTCTTAGCCTCATCTCGCTAAATACATCTTACTATCACCAATTCCATCGATGTTAAATGTCCTAGTAGTTCATACAGCTCTATTAAATAACCAACTAAAAAAAGAAACCTATTTTAGTTGTGTTGGTATTTTTTAAAGATTTACATTGACTGGTTTAAACACGTGGATCAGCAGCATCAGTGAAAGCAATTGCAAAGTTATTGCATATTTAAAGAAAGAATTAACAGTTTTATTTTTTTAATAAGGAGCACTACATTAAACCTTTGCATTGCATGGGACATAGGTTAGAACACCCGAAGTATAAAAATAAAACTTGTTAGCTAGTTATAAAGTATTATTACTAACTCGAGCCTTTTTTAAGAGTAGTAAAATGCTGTAGCTAGTAAATTATCATTATTAGTAACTTCTTTTATTGACTTAAACCTGTCCGTCTCATAATAACAAAATATTCTAGTTCCCATACCTCTTGGAAATTAAAACGAAACCTAGTCTAAAATTTATTCGCCATATTCCACACTTTACACCTTTTCACCCCCCCCCCCTAATTAGAAGACTATGGTACCGGGTTCAACCTTTACTTACTGTACATACACATTAAATTTATTTATTTATTATTTATTTAACTTTAAATATACAGAAAACAATATAATTACAACAATAGAAATATAAATAAAATAATACAATCAATATAAAAAGGAGATAAGTAATATTAACAAAATTCGAGGACCGAATGAGCAGCGCTCGTGTTCGGTCGCAGTTCAGATATATTATTAATAAGCATATAAGAGAATATACAAAGTAAAATAAAATAGGAACTAAAATTAAAACTACAGCGACAATGAAATTATATAATATAATAGCCCTATATTAATATAAGAGGAATATAGAAAATGAAATAAAATAAAATAGGAAATAAAAATTAAAATAACAGCGGCAATGAATTTATATAATATAATATTAATATAGAGAAGAATAATATCGTACGTGAATAAAGTAGGACAATTTATAAAAAAAAAAAATATATATATATATATATATAAATTCCAAAATTATAGATTCCAAAATTATAGGGTAGAATACAAATATAATATAGGCTGATTAATTCTTACACATAGGCTATAAATTTATTTAATCAAATTGAAGACATTAGCGCGTTTCTAATTTTCTTCTTATGTTTCAGTGGGTTACATGTTAGAAGTTCTGGGTATACACGCATACAGATAGAATATTTGTGGGGGAGAAATGAAGGGGTTGTGTAAACAGTGCCCGTGCAAGAACATATTGTCCATGCCTGGTTTAGAGCGTTCGGAGTTACGAAAATATCTTCTGGTATATAGGCGTTTTCTTAGTGGACATCCCCCTTCTTTGTTATATAATTAAAATAAATTATTTACGTATTTAATAACGTATGTAAAATAATTAAGTAAATATATTTAATTTAATCGGTTAGGCCTATTGGAAATTAAACTAATGTTTCTATTTATAAGAAATATAAAGCGTTTATATTAATTTGAAGAAATGTTTAGTTACATTATTCAGATTTAATTTTATCTTATAAGTAGCCTATGTAATTAGAAAATACATAAATAACTTATTTCAGTTATACTACAAGAAAGAGGAATATCCGCTAAGAAAACTCCTATATAACCAATGGTATTTCCGAAACTCCGGTCAGATTGTCCCATTCCTGAGATATGAATCCTGGATCTCACAAATGCAAGTTTATTATTTTGCAAGTGAGTTATCTCGAACGGTAAGACTTGTTTATTATCTTGTGGGGCAGAAAAATACAACACTTTATTTCACAAGATCTTTTACTGCTAACTTGTAAATTTATTAGTGCATACATGCGTTGGTTAGACCTTTGGTTTAACATTCATATAATGATGATGATGATGATGATGATGATGATGATGATGATGATGATGAATTACGGTACATTATTTTCATTAATCTAGGTGAAGTTTATCAAATTCATCTCCGGACTTAGGTTCGTTTCCCGTTAGAAATTGGAGTTTAATTTCTCTTCCATTAGAATTCGGTGTGTATTCTTTATCTTTTGTTTGCTCTGAGTTTTCTTAAACAATAAACTTACATCTCATTGACGTAATACTCTTCTTATTTGTGAACGTTAAGAGTGTCGATCCATAAATCACATTTTATTGAGGATGGAAAGCTCTAAAGGGCCCAAACTTTGAAAGCAGATGATGATAAAAAAAATTGTGAATTATTTTGAATTTTAAAAGAGTTGTTTTATTTTAGAACGGACGAATTCCAAAGATCTAGTACAATCGCTGGAATGCTGGCAAAAAAATAATTTACTCTTAACAGCTGGACCTTCTGTGAAGACTTTAAGTTCACTCTCTGCTCTTAGAATGGAGATTCGTTCTGGAACAGTCAGTGTCCTTGAGCCTTCAGAAAGTTGGTTTTTATGATGCGGTTTATATCCAATTTACTACCTCAGTCCAACGACCTGCTTTTGTTTCCGACGTAAATGTTTACTCTGCTAAAGAATCTACACGTACATTAAAAAAAAAAAAAAACTATTTACCTTTATAAACTACAGTTAACGCCAACTTACCTGTTGAAATGTATCATTTTTGTAGTAATTAGCCTGCATTTGTTTCGAAATGATTGTGCAGGTCTATGTGGCAACGTCGCGTTTCATGGCTCCCGATATACTGTATATAATGCATTGCCGCCATATTATCAAATATTTATGAAGTTTGTCTTGGAGAAAGACATTTACTGTTTTCTCGGAATAATATTTCCAGTTTCTAATAATAATAATAATAATAAATCACATAGGCCTATTCATTTTGTATGAGGTCTCGCCCACCTCATTGAATAGTACAAGACTACTATGAAGTAGCCAATATGTATTATTACTATTTAATACGAGAAAAATTCGTACCGGCACCGGAAATCGAACCCAGGAACTCTCAGCTCTGCGCGCTGAGCGCTCTTTCCAACTGAGCTATGCCGGGACACGATCCACGGCGCCGGCCGAACCCCTCTCGTGGATCGTGTCCCGGCATAGCTCAGTTGGAAAGAGCGCTCAGCGCGCAGAGCTGAGAGGTCCTGGGTTCGATTCCCGGTGCCGGTACGAATTTTTCTCGTATTAAATAATAATAATAATAATAATAATAATAATCTATACTAATAATAAATCTGTAGCCGAAATTTTTCTGGTAATTTTCGATTTTCCAAAAATAATTGGTCCTAACATATATAATTAACAACACTGAAACCGAAAATCGCTTTTTTGAAATTTTTGTTTGTATGTCTGTCTGTCTGTCTGTATGTTTGTTACCTTTTCACGCGATAATGGCTGAACGGATTTCGATGAAAATTGGAATATAAATTAAGTTCGTTGTAACTTAGATTTTAGGCTATATGGCATCCAAAATACATTACTTAAAAGGGGGGTTATAAGGGGGCCTGAATTAAATAAATCGAAATATCTCGCTTATTATTGATTTTTGTGAAAAATGTTACATAACAAATGTTTCTTTAAAAATAATTTACGATAAGTTTTATTCCTTGAAAAATTTTGATAGGACTGATATTTAATGAGATAAATGAGTTTTAAAATTAAAATAACTGCCATCTAAGGCCGTGTAATGAATTAACAAACAAATGACTTCGTCTGTAAGGGGCCTTGGACAGCAACAATCGAAAGCTATGAAAGATAGCCTACAGAGAATGTTTCTGCGTTTCTATGAAGTGATATCGGAAGCTAAATTAACCGATTTGTATAATTAATTATTAATTCACCATTGGAAAGTGTAGTTTCTCTAGATGGACGACATAATGCTATAATGTTATAACAGTAACTTCTAAGTGAATCGAGGACAGGTAAGATTAAAATAGATTCTTATGCACAGAAAACTTGATAGGCTATTCTGTATATTCGTTTCCTGTATTTCCTAAGCTAATATTTACGACCAAGTGAGTGGTCTCTGGATCAAAATGATCGCATTTTAATTTTTTAATTCAATTTAAATTAAGTAACATAATAAACGATTTATCCTTCTATCAAACACGAATGTTCTATTTTAATTATATAATTAATTTATATTTATTTCTAACGGGTGCAGCGGAGCGCACGGGTACGGCTAGTTTTCTTTATAATTTCCTTCATAACTGCACTAAATTATAGTCAATGACGTAAACAGCGAAAGCAAGAATGTATTCGTAATAATACACATGTTTCTATGGAAATGATCTTAAAGTTTCGCAAATGAATCAGAAATATTATTTTTACATTCGTAAATATAATAAATTCCATTTAAACTCTAAATTTCGTGTATGTCTTACAAAACCGACTAATATTTTAATGTTTCAAGACTAAATATAGCCCTCGGAACGTTTAAATTCCAGGAGATACTGTATTTATGATGATTGTAAAGATTTCTAAATGAATTTTGCGTACATACACACAATACATCAAGAGGCAAGCTTATTTATTTTACTGCATTTCAGGGATAATTTACAGTATATATTTCACACATATCGTCCTCAACAGTATTCTCATGTTGTAATTGTGTCACATTTTTTGGCCCTTGGAATTCATTTTAGTTGAGTTCTTATTCAAATTAGATTATAGGGATGTTTAATGTTGTTGCTACTTTTAAATTCTGAACTTCAATATTTTTATCGGACTGCCATTAGTCTGACCTCTTCGTTAAAAGAGGCACGCAAGCCCTCTCACCACGTCAAGGTTGCAGTCCATGGAGAGGGAATCCACCTCCCATCTTTCCACTAACTAACCTACCTACCCTTTATCTGAACCTAATCCTATCAGAGCTACGGAATTTTGCTTCCATTACAGGCTTGTGCCATTCTTTTCAATGGCGTAGCTTTCGTAAGGAAGTGTGTGTCAAGTGATGGCAGATCGCTCAGAGATATTGGTATTTGCTCGGTACGCGTCGAAGCGTGGCCGAATTCAGAATCTGTGGATGTCGTAGCGCGTAGGGAGGTGGAAAATGACAACAATCAATTGTATCTGTTAATAAGACTTTGGAGCGGACGGAGAAGAAAACACCTCATTAATGGGTGTAACTTGCGTTAATTTTTAATGTGAACTAGCCGTACCCGTGCGCTCCGCTGCACCCGTTAGAAATAAATATAAAGTAATTACATAATTAAAATAGGACATTTGATCCAGGGAACATTCGTGTTTGATAGAAGGATAAATCGTTTAATATGTTACATAATTTAAATTGCATCCAAATAATTAAAATGCGATCATTTTGGTCCAGAGACACTCATTTGGTGCAATGACAATTCCTTTAACATGTTTCTTAATTTTTATTACATGCAACCATAGTTTAATGAAGATTGTCATCATTTAGATTTAATGTGTATATTTTATTTTACTTGTTATAGGTTTCCATTGAATTATGGTAATAACTTAATTTTAACCCTTGTTTTCTACGTATTCAGTAAATGGCGCTTGGCCCACTATGGTTCTGAACCCTTCAAATAAGTTAAATTATATTATACATATATTATATTATACATATATATTATATTATATTATATTATATTATATTATACATATATATTATATTATATTATACATATATATTATATTATATTATACATATATATTATATTATATTATATTATATTATATCAGAAGTTACTGTAATAACGTTATAGCATTATGTCCATCTAGAGAAACTACGCTTTCCAATGGTAAATAATAATTAATTATACAAATCGGTTAATTTAGCTTCCGATATTACTTCATACAAACACAGAAACATTCTCTGTAGGCTATCTTTCATAGCTTTCGATTGTTGCTGTCCAAGGCCCCTTATAGACGAAGTCATTTGTTTAATTCATTACACGGCCTTAGATGGCAGTTGCTTTAATTTTAAAACTCATTTATCTCATTAAATATCAGTCCTATCAAAATTTTTCGAGGAATAAAACATATCGCAAATTATTTGTAAAGAAACTTTTGTCATGTAATATTTTTCACAAAAACCAATAATAAGCGAGATATTTCGATTTAATTCAGGCCCCCTTATAACCCCCCTTTTAAATAATCTATTTTGAATGCCATATAGCCTAAAATCTAAGTTACAACGAACTTAATTTATATTCCAATTTTCATCGAAATCCGTTCAGCCATTATCGCGTGAAAAGGTAACATACAGACAGACAGACAGACAGACATACAAACAAAAATTTCAGAAAAGCGATTTTCGGTTTCATGGTGGTTAATTATATATGTTAGGACCAATTATTTTTGGAAAATCGAAAATTACATAGAAAAATTTCGGCTACAGATTTATTATTAGTATAGATTTTGTACTTCGGTTGCAATAAAAATGAGATACCGTGAAACTGACACAACATTTTCATTTTACTCTTTACGTCTTTAGCAACCGATCTACTCCTCTATTATGTTGCCAATAATATTCAGGATTGTGGCTAAGATTATTTGAACCATTCTTCAGAAATAGTTACAAATGAAAAAAATATATATTACTCGCATCCAAATCTATACTAATCTATACTAATAATAAATCTGTAGCCGAAATTTTTCTGGTAATTTTCGATTTTACAAAAATAATTGGTCCTAACATATATAATTAACCATCCTGAAACCGAAAATCGCATTTTTGAAATTTTTGTTTGTATGTCTGTATGTGTGTTTGTTACCTTTTCACGCGATAATGGCTGAACGGATTTCGATGAAAATTGGAATATGAATTAAGTTAGTTGTAACTTAGATTTTAGGCTATATGGCATTCAAAATACTTTATTCAAAAGGGGGGTTATAAGGGGGCCCGAATTAAATAAATCGAAATATCTCGCTTAGTATTGATTTTTGTGAAAAATGTTACATAACAAATGTTTCTTTAAAATTAATTTGCGATAAGTTTTATTCCATAAAAAATTTGATAGGACTGATATTTAATGAGATAAATGAGTTTTAAAATTAAAATAAGTGCCATCTAAGGCCGTATAATGAAATAAAAAACAAATGACTTCGTCTATAAGGGGCCTTGGACAGCAACAATCGAAAACTATGAAAGATAGCCTACAGAGAATGTTTCTGTGTTTGTATGAAGTAATATCGGAAGCTAAATTAACCATTTGTATAATTAATTATTATTTCACCATTGGAAAGTGTAGTTTCTCTAGATGGACATAATGCTATAATGTTATTACAGTAACTTCTGATATAATATAATATATAATATAATATAATATATAATATAATATAATATGTAATATTATATAATATAATTTAGGTTATTTGAAGGGTTCAGAACCATGGTGGGCCAAACGCCATTTGCTGAATACGTAGAAAAGAAGGGTTAAAATTAAGTTATTACCCTAATTCAATGGAAACATATAGCAAGTAAAATAAAGTATAGATATTAAATCTAAACGATGTCAATGTTCATTAAACTATGGTTGCATGTAATAACAATTAAGAAACATGTTAAAGGAATTGTCATTGCACCAAATGAGTGCTCTCTGGACCGAAATGATCGCATTTTAATTATTAAAATACAATTTAAATTAAGTAACATATTAAACGATTTATCCTTCTATCAAACACGAATGTTCCCTGGATCAAATGTCCTATTTTAATTATGTAATTACTTTATATTTATTTCTAACGGGTGCAGCGGAGCGCACGGGTACGGCTAGTAATAATAATAAACTTCAAGGATTCCTTTCAGAATTGGTCTTTCTATTTTGTCTGTTGTCGTCCTCTGCCTCCCTTCCCTATTGGTCTACATTTGTGTAATTGTTTAGGAAGTCTATTATTATCCATTCTTTCTACGTGGTCCAACCATTTCTGTTGATGCTTTCGAATTTCATTCACAAGGCTATTTACATTCAATACTTGTCTAATTTCTTCTTCTTCTTCTTCTTCTTCTTCTTCTTCTTCTTCCTATCACGTACTAAGCCTGGTGGCCTGTTATGGTCTCACTCCATCGTTTCAGCTGCCCTCCCAAAGATGTTGTTCCTAAAGGGCGGTAATTTAATGCTTGGCGTGGTATCCTTGTTCTAAGCATCCTGAGTATATGAGATTTCCATTTCTGTCCATAATTTTGAATTTTCTCTAAAATTGGGTCAATATTGAATTCTTTTAAAATATCCTAATTTTTCTTCTTGTCTAATCTAGTATAGCCAGCAGTTCTTAAAAACTTCATTTCATTGACAGTGATTCGGTGTTCATCACATTTACGTATAGTCCAAGCTTCACTTCCATACATAACAAGTCTCGCCAGTGTTTTATAGGCTTTAATTCTTGTGTGTTTTTGGACAAGAGAAGATTTGAAGATGTTATTAATGGTATTCATTGAATAGTTAAAGTAATATTCTTGTTTATTTGGTCTGCTCTTACAAATCCTAAAATTGATATTAAAAATTTCATTTCTGCAGTCTATATTCTGTTCTCTCTCTCTTTTTTTTGGCTTAATAATAATAATAATAATAATAATAATAATAATAATAATGGTTTATTTATTCTGGGAGAGTTAGGCCGTAACATACATACCGAAAAAGTTATCTCTGCCATGTAATCTTCCTATCCGTTAGTGTACTCTTCTCCCCCATACTGTTCCATGAATCGTGTTCATATGCCACATAAAAATATCTCTGTACATTTACACGTCAATATGTCTGTGTATATATGTATATTACGTGACGAAGTGTTCAACCATGTCGGCGAAATGCTCAGTTAACTTTCTACGTCATTCGTAACACTCACATATAATATACACTATATTGATACTGGTATTTCTGCAGAAATGTTTTAGGCCTACTACTGCCGCGCAAAGAAAGGAGGTGCAGGTGGAAGTTCCTGGACAGTGGTTGTCTGAGGCCTGGACCACATCATCAAGAAAGCATTAGTGGAGATGATTAACAATCCGTTAGCTCGCCACGTCTAATGTGGACAATATAGCGACAATATATCCATTCATTACTACGCACAACACGTGGCTATTATAGCTCTAGGTTATTCTGTGAATAGTGTTGGGTGCCAGAAAGTAAAACCACGTGCTTACTACTTTATACTATTCATTGTAAGTCTACGCAATTGTTAAAGAAAAAATGGTAATTGTAAAATATAAAATGATTGCTCTTTTGGCAAACCCTTTCTGTTGAATTACCTGTATATTGCACTGATTATTGGACTCCATTGATCTTACATAAGCATTGTAGTTTTGTGATCTGAAACAAGTCAATAATGCAAAAATACACAGGGCGTTAATTAAAGTGTAGGAAACCTCTGGGGAAAAGATAGAGGACCTAGTCCACACCTGTGGAGTAACGGTTAGCGCTTCTGGCCGCGAAACTGTGGCTGGGGTTCGATTCCCGGTCGGGGCAAGTTATCTGGTTGAGGTTTCTTTCTGGAGTTTTCCCTCAATCCAATATGAGCAAATGCTGGATAACTTTCGGTGTTGGATCCCGGACTCATTTCACCGGCATTATCACCTTCTCATTCAGACGCTAAATAACCTAAGATGTTGATAAAGCGTCGTAAATAACCTAATAAAAATAAAAAAGTAGAGAACCTAAAAAGAAACGATCATGTGTATATGTAGTCATTTAAATTTCTCTTTGTTTTTGAATTGCAGGTACTTTTTGATTTATGTGATTTAGTTCTTACGTTAGTGGGCAATATTTATTAAATCAGTAGACCTTGTAAAACCAAAAAGAGTATGTACTTAGGCTATTATTGTCACCTGGCATTTCAAAACAACGGATAGTGCAAGGTTCGAGATGCATGATGGGTAACTTACAATACATTTTTCTCTTGCTTCTAGATCGAATCTAAGAGATTCCCTATTACATAAACGGATAGGTTGTGAGGGACCAACATCCTGGTCTGCACGTTCCCCTGACCTCAGTTCATTGAATTTTTTTGTGTATTCAAGACCTATTAAGAACATTGAAATTCTTCTCCAGCGTTTTGAAGGACGACGTCAGCAGACACTGGGAATATAGGAGAGAGTATGACAGTCTGTCATGCGACTCTTAGAAGCCTCTATTATAACTTATAGATAGTGACTTTTTTTAGCATTAGGCCTATATGTAGGATTATGCATGGACTTTGTAAACAAAGATATAAAACCTGTAAAAAATTAACACGAACCTATATGCAAATTAAAGAGTAAATAAAGAGCTTGCTGTCTGTGTAATTTATTTTATTTCATAATCGTAGACATTAAGAAAGAGCACAATACAGAATTCGTTTCCATTATAAAAGATGCCTTCGAATTGGACTTAATTTCAAATCCTAAATGTGGAACATCCAGATCAGATATGCAAATACATGGTATTCGCCAGAAACAAAATATTTCTTGTATGAATTATGTATCGTAGGCCTACTTCATTTACCATAGATCTTTGCTCCATAAATGTGTGTTATTTGCAAGGTAATGCACACTAGCTTATCATATTATCATACAAGTAGGTCTGTAGCTTAGTTTACTGCAATACTTGGTACAATTCAAAATACATTTCACAAATGTATTACATAACGTTATTAAACGGTAACTTGAAAACCGAGATGGTTCTGAAAAGTTTTCTCTTGACCCTTCAAAGCGCATGTAACAACAGATCCACCAACCTAAGAGATAAAATACGGTAAATGTGAATTTGGTAGGGGATATACTTTTTAAAAACATTAATAGAAGTAGGACGAAAACTTAGATCCTAAATAAGTTATTAAAAGCAAAAGTTAATAGATATGATCTAAATCTGGGAGATTGTCTGTTCGGTGTGGGGAAACGGAAGTCGTGGGCTGATTGCGGGTGACTCGCGCATTATGCAGGAAAAGTTGGCAGGTCTGTAAAGTAAACACAAATTGATCATACCATACCGACAGCAGCAATCTGCTTGCGACATGTCACGTCCCTTGAACTCTATGTATGTGTGTGTGTATGTGTGTATGTGTGTATGTGTGTATGTGTGTATGTGTGTATGTGTGTATGTGTGTATGTATGTATGTGTGTATGTATATGTATGTATGTGTGTATGTACGTATGTATGTACTACGTATGTACGTATGTATGTACGTACGTGTAACTTTTTCTTTAAAATGACTGGAGAGAGATATTATTATTGGAATGGAATGAAATTTTCGGGTGGAGGCACTATGATCCTGCACTGCGACATTTCACGATCTATTGCGCTAACCCTCAAGCTAGGCGCATTCCCAAACCCACACCGGATGACCACACTAAGGTTCTCTGTGTACCCAGGTTTCGAGCAAGCCACTCCACTTGTCCCTAGGCCAGCCCCCTCCGTGCGTCGCCAGCCGGTGTTAGAGGAATGCTACGGAATGATGACGAAATGGAGAAATGTTGACGAAACTATGTAGATGCCTAATATGGGGAAACGGGAGAACTCCGAGAAAAATCCAAACTACGATCTTATCACAAAGTGTCAATATGGAATTACAATAAAAATCATGTGCCTGACCGTGACTCGAACCCGGATCGCTTAGGTGACAGGCTCAAGGTCTGACCACTCAGCCAACGCAGGGGACGATATTGTTGTTACTTAATAACTATTAGGCAATTTATCCGAAAAATTTGTAATTAAACAAAAAGCACTACAATAAGAAAATGCTACTTGTGAGAGATAGTTTTGTTTATGCTACATTATCACTTTATTTCATTCCGTAGTTTAATTTAAATTGATTCAGTATTTATTATTTTATTTATGTAGGCCTATTTATTTATGTATTTATCTATTTATTTTATAATAGAAATTACCTGTTATCAATAAAATTTTAACTAAAATCTGTAGTTTAAAGAAAAACTCACCTTTGAACGTGTTAACATTTGATAGACCGTAAACATGTGAATATTAGCTTTGAACTATGTGCTCATCGAGAGGACATGACTCTCGAGAGATCCCGATATCACGTGTGCAATCTGAGTAAGTTAACCTGAACTTTGGATGACTGTTAACGGCTCGGAGCTTTGATAGTACAGTACTATTACCTTTGCCCTCGTCCTTTGTCTTCATATTATTATTGTTATATTTAGCCTAATAACCATAAGGATATATTACTGACGAACAATGTTAAACTAAATCACTCTATTTTAAGAAACATTCGTTAATCAACTGTTTTCTTCCCCCACCTCCTAATGGCGGGTAGTTTAATTTGCATTATTCACCGAAGATTCCCTCTTTAGGAATTATGACCATAAACTGTAATGTCATGGATGATTAATGGAGCAATGGTGGAATGACGTACCCTACCACCAAAAATCGCTTTTGTCCACTATAAATTTCACTTGGTGCTACAGAAATTCGAACTCTGTTTACCAGTGTGGAAAGCAGACACTATGGAAGTCTGGTTGAAGGTGCATCATATAACGCAGAATTCTGCACGGAAATATAATATGTACTTCAGTACATCGCAATAATATGATATGCGTATATAATCACTTAGTGATTTAAGGCGGCGCTCATTCCGTCGGATCGCGGCCACTTAGTCACTCGCAATGAGTGCATCTCTGCACATAAGAGTGTTGGACATTATACCACCGTCACATCTGTGAAACAGTGCATGAGGGTTGGCCACTAAAGGGAAACTAAGAGGTGGAGCTTAAACTGAGAGGATTCAATCTGGCATCGGAAATGGAATCCGGTGTAGCTTAGTGGATAGAGCCTCAGCACTTAGAGCTGAAAACCCGGGTTCGAATCCCGGTGCCGGAGAGAATTTTTCTCCTCTCCACCGATCCTTCATCATACACCTCTGTTGATTTCTCGGTATGACAAATATCTCAATTTCTGTAGGGAATATGTTGACAAATAGCTGAACAATTGCTGTATCTGTTTCAATAAATCTTTCTATGAAATTGTGATTTATTCCTGTACACGGCCCCAGGGAAATTTACTTTCTGAACGCACCTCGTACAACATACATGTTCAACTGTGACTGGAAATTAGCATGACCCGTAATCAGGTGTAGCAATATAGTCATAAAGAAGGTAGCCGTGAGACAGACGGTAATAGCACAGTCTAGTACATACAGTCACGAAACTCGATACTTAGTAAATATGCATCCATAGATAGTTGCTAACCACTAGGATCGCTAATAGCGCCTCATTACAGACAATGCGAAATAGACCGGCACAGTCAATTGTTCCTAGCACCCTCACAACTCAAGCTTCGTGATGTATATACTAGACTGTGAGACTGTGGTAATAGTGACAGTTCTCAATCTGCGGGTGTCAAGTTTTCAAATCGTGACGCTCTTAAGGCTGGGGAGACAAGGAGAAGCAGGGACGATAAATAAGAAACAAAAATGTTTCCGTGAATGTTTTCTTGAGCACACTCTCCATTTTTACATTTCAAGTTGAAATTTAACAGATTCTAAATCCTTGTTTTCGCCGCGAAAAGTCGAAGCGTCAACCATTCAGTTAACGGTGCGGTTTGGTTATCACTGCCGAGTAATAAAAACATTGACATTTTGCGCACCAAAGCTCCATTTAATTTTACGTAATCCGTATCTAAAAGCCTTATTCATCCGAGCGATAAGTCCGTATCTGCTGTGGATGTCGATAAGAGGGAACGAGGAAAGCTGTTCCTCGACTTCTTTCTCTCTCGCTGGTCTCAACGACGGGTTTCGTACCTCTTTCCATCAGTCACGCCTTCCTGCTCCGGCTGTACGGACGTGTTCTGGGCTACGCTCGGAATGTCCCGAGTCCCGCGTACGGAGAGTTTAAGTCAACCGCTCATCTTGAACGTGTAAGGAAGTGCACATAGTTCAAAGCCGTTCCAAGATCTGATATAACACAGATATATCAAAGAAGATTTGTTTGTGCTCTATAATTTACGGAATTAAATCGTGTTTGAATTTATACGTTGAGTTTTGAAACTGTTGTGTTGTGAGGTCAATTTATGTGTGAACTCTGGAACGATCATTCTGCTATCGACGAGATGTTTTATCAGTGTGCACAGTTAATTTATTGATAAACTGGGATGAATGACAGCTGTACCGTTAAACAGTTGACGATTTAGGAATTTTAAGATATTAATCTAGATTGACTTCTCTCTTGTGTTGAGCAGTTGGATTGCTGTTCAAGACTATTAACAGCAAAGAAATTAATAGCTTCGATTTTAAGTTCAACGGTTAAGATGTTTAATTAAACGATTAATAAATTAAATTACAAAAACATTTTCTTTCCTTTCAGTTTAACAGTTGAATCACTATTTTGAGGAATTATAATCTATAATATACAACATACAAGTGACTTTTAGTGTTGAAGGATTGTTTCACTTCTCTAGAAAATTTAAATTCATTATTCAGCAGTCAACATTTTTTTTTTCGAATAACTACGATCTTCCAATAATTTTTAGTATATAATCAGAGAAGCGACTTCATTCTTTTCTATTAAACATTTAAAATAAATTAATAGAAACTATTAGGACATATCAATTAAAAAGTGTATCAGTGGAACAGTTGAATTGCGATTTTCCAATTATTATTTTGTAATAAGTGAATTCGTTTTCTCGTTGAACAGAAGCACTGTTTTTTAAACCATTGTTATGTGTTTGCCAAACATAAGTGACTATATAACAGTTAAATTGCGATTTATACAATAACTTTTTAACATAATAGAATACTCAACATAGTGATATTTTTCCGTTATTGAGGAATTGGAAATTTGAGTGTTTAATTTATTTGATGACTCAAGACATCATCTTCGTTTTATCGTTGACCAGTTCAATAACGATTTTCGAGTAATTGTTCTGCAAGCGAGTGAATTCTTTTTTTTTTTTTTCTTTCCGTTGAACAGTTGAATTTCTATTTTTGAGTGAGTGATAGTGTTTGTGAGACGATGGCCGAACGAAGGAGAGGTAGTTCTGCTAGCTGGGATTCTCCGACACCCAATTCCCTGGAGTGCTGGGACTATTCCATAGAACTAGAATGTCTCCAGGGACCGGAAGGTAAGAATAAGTTACAGTACTTCCGGTATTTGTGACCGTGTTGTACGTAATTCATTACTTCGCGTTCACCTTAGTTTGTTTATATTTGGAAAAGAAAAAAGTTACAATTTTAGATTTCTACATTAAGAACTATGCAGAATACGTCCGTATCTTAAGATATCTGATTATTGTAGAATTATCTTAATAGCATCTGAGTCATTCAGTGTTCATTAGATTAGCTGACGGCCTTTAACCAAAGTCAATAGTGTATATTGTCTAAAAAAATACACATCCAAAGGTTGCAAAAATCTTGTAGCTTTTGTAGAGATAATTTGTGCTTTAATTGTTTTACCATCTAAAGTATTTTTTGCTCCTTCAAAAGTAAATGTAGTGTCATCTATCTGATGACTTTAGGAATTCAGAAGTAGTAGTGTGCCTTTCTTAACATCCGGGAGAAATACATCTCTTAACCATCTTCTCACGTGATTTGTTGTCGGTTTACCGGAACTACCTGCATCGACCACGACATTAAATGACTTACAATCGTTTACACGTTGTTTTACTTTAGGTCCAAATTCCCTTTTCGGTTCTTGAAAATATAGTATGTATAGCTGCATACCTATGAATTTGGACGGTGTACGAATGAGTGAAAGATGCCATGGATTGCACTGCTACTGTATTAATGTAAGTTAAGAGAAAACAAATAGACTGGACTAGACTAGAGCATTAATGCGAGAGCTGTGGTACGGTGTCGCGGAGCTATGAGGATCCGAGTGCGGGCAAGAAGCGGCATAAGTAGCAACAATTTCATGTCAGCATATTTCGTAAAGGAGGAAAAAGCGAAACGAAGGACTATCACCACGTTTTTTTAACGAACGAAAATTAGCTTTAAAATGTAAATTTTATTAAATTGAAGCTACACGACCTGGGACGCTTCTCTTATAAGTTCTACAGAAAAATACCAAGAAACAGTTCCATTTTATTTGAGGTAAATCGCCATTGCGTGTTTTGTCTCTAATAGTTACTTTACCGACATTTTTCTGCCCGTGTCTCACGTCCTGAGCCGAGAGTTCCCTAGTGCTTATAACCACACCTCTTAGGTCTGCTCGGACCGGCACGGCAGTTGCAGCGTGTGGCACGGCAGCATATTACATGTTCTGAAAACATTATCCTATGCCATTGCAGGGGTCTTTACTGGTTATAATACTGGATACTCTAATCGTGGTTACCACTATCGTTATTATCTCTGATAGCGATTTCCTAAAATGTATGTAGGCCTACACACTAGGCCACTCTTCGTTCAGTCTGGACAACTGCTGAATTACCATAGAGAAGCATTTCTCAAAGTATGTTCCGGGGTTCCGTGAACCCTATATGATTTTAAATTTTATTTTATACTTTTTACTTGGTTATTCAACGACATTGTATCAACTACTAGGTTATTTTGCATCGATGGAATTGATGATAGCGAAATTGTATTTGGCGAGATGAGGCCGGGGATTCCCCAAAGATTACCTGACATTCGCCTTACAGTTGGAAAAATTCAACCAGGTAATCAGCCCAAGCGAGAATCGAACCCGCTCCCGAGCGCAACTCTGGATCTATAGGCAAGCGCCTTAGCCGACTTCGCTGCTCCGGTGGTTATTTTATACTTACAAAGTGGATACTATAAAAATATATAAATATTACGAAAATATGAATCAGTAATAACTTGAAACCACAGATGATGATGATGATGATGATAGTAATAATAATAATGATAATAACCCAAGAATATGCGTAATAATAGTAATAATAATATTATAGTAATAATAATAATAAAGTTATTATTATTATTATTATTATTATTATTATTATTATTATTATTATTATTTCAAGAATAAGTGTAATAATAATATGTTTAATGAACATGAACATCTAAAACGGAAAATACCCATAATACTTATCACTTTCATCACTGGATTCTCTGCGTATGTGTTCACTAAAACAAAATAACGAAAAGACAAAATGCAGAAGTACAGTAGAAATGAGACTACAATTTCCGCCATAAAACCAGATTGCAGGCATAAAAAGCAAATACATTCGTCCCACTGAACAGAATTGAGATACTAGCTTTCATTTGTCTGTTAATCATTAAACATTAATAAAATATTACAAGGATTCCGCAGTTACACTTTAGATTAAAAGGAGTTTCGTGGTGGAAAAAGTTTGAGAAAGACTGCCATAGAGGAAAGAGTTTACGGATTGTTACATATGACAACCGTAATCGCGATTAGGTCGATAATCTCGAGTAGAGACTGTAGTGGTAGACTAGTGTTTAGTTACAGGAATTGATGAGTATAGGACATAATTTGTTTTCTGAGGGGACAGCCTATACATTCGCTTGTCCATGGCTGATCTTGCTCCATAGCTGACGAAAGAAATCCTGAAAAGGCCGATGTGTTGAACGTAGGGTAGTAGGCACATGCGGTACCCAGGACCTCCCACTCTCCCCCTCTGCGTCTCGCCTTTGCAAAGAAACAGCTCAGGAAGTGAGAATATTGTAAGTACATCATTAACTGATAAATTGACTATTTTACACACAATCTGTCCGTAAAAATAGTTAAATTTCATAATTTATTATAAATCATTCTTAATTGACTCTTGACATAATCCGTCTCTGAAAATTGTCATAATATTATACATATTTCTCGAATAATTTTCTCTTGGAGACAACCCATCTATAAAAATAATTATAAATTTCATAATATTATGCATCTTGAAAGTGTTAATAATAAAACTAAAATAATAGCTCACAGCGGAAAATTTCCAATCCGTTCAAAAATAATAGTGGACAAGTCCTTAAAACAAATATCTTATTTTGATTATTTAAGTTTCAACTTAACTTATGAAATGGATAGAGATATTAAAAATGAAATACATTTCAATGGATATGTGGAACAAGGAATACCTATATTTCAAAATAAAACAAAAAATACACAAAATTGAATTTATATAAAACTATGGCAATCACAGTGTTGACGTATGGAAGAGCAGAGATGGGGTTTCTTCGTAGAGTAAAATGATGTGTATGAAAAGATTTAATAAAAAAATTGACATCTTTATAGATGATCGTAGACAAAAATGGGAAGAACGCCAATCTCGAACAACGAACGAATACTAGCACTGGTTCAAGAGTAGCAACCAGAAGGCGAAAGAGATGTGGGATGTCCTAGGAAGAGATGGAACTGAATAAATATGAAAACGAGACGGGTATCAAAGCCTAAATCATCAAGTGAAAATGATGAATGATGGTGGATGATGATGATGATGATGATTATGGATCATGATGATGAGTATTATGCATAATTCCCCAATAAATCAAACACAATTCCTTCATAAAAATTGTTTCGTGTGCATCATTTCCGGATAAATTGACTTCTAGACACAGTTCGTCAGATAGTTCATGAAAGGAAGTGTATGTCCAACCACTTTCCCGCTATCAAGGATGCTGAAAATATTTCCGTGAATATTTATAAATAATATTTTATGCAGCACCATAATACTTTCTCTTATTTATACTTTGTATAAAGAGAAAGCAAAAGTATAATCTGAAAATAAAATCCACCGCATTCGGTTTATGACCAGACTGCTGGATAAACCATCTTAATAAAATCCCAACGATGACATTCCCTGGAGCCATTGAGATCATTTAAAACTTCAGATTAGTTCAGCAGTTCAGCACATTCCGAATTAGCTACAGAGTGACGGATGAATGGGCCGATGTTATGCGAAGTTCATTGTTTTAGATCCAAACAGAACCTAATAATCCTGCACATCCGTCGAGCAGCTCAATTCTAGATGTCTGAGAAAGTAGAACTATAATTCAAATAACTCATAAACTGCTGATTTATATAGCTATTTCAAAGAGAATACAGCTAACGACAGTGAAATGGATGAACGATGTACGTCTGGGTTAGTGGATGACGAAAAAAATGAAAATCTGGTTGCCCGTTTCCAGGATAAACTCTATGGTAAGGTAAAGTACCCTCTTTAAACGCCAGGAAGACGTATGGGGAACATAGTGGTAGAGCTTCAGGTGCTTTTCTACCCTTGGGAGAAAAATTTGCAGTTTTTATCCAAATTTTTAAAACTCTTTTTTCCCTTATTACTTGATACATAATTAAGGATTTTCACACACAATAAACTCCTCGTATATCTTTGGGAGGACATGGAGGCAATTTTTAAAGCGAAAACTGCAATTTTAGTCCTTGGCCCACAGTTTTCTTATTAGAACAAAATTTCTTTCACTGTCCTACTCCTAAAAGGACACAGAATAAGCTGTGAAAACAGTTTTTCCGTATCTTATCCCATTAAGAAAAAATGTCATTTTATTTTTTGAAAACTTCAAACGTAAAAATAAAAATTTAATATCTTGGGGCCGTATTCATAAACATTTTTAGCGCGGGCTTCCGGTAGATGATCAGCGTTTTTCGTATTCATAAACCAGTGTTAGCGATAGGATATGATTTGAATTCTGTACTAGCAACCAGTGGATAGCCGGGACTAGCTTAGTACGCTCGTAGCGCGTGCTGCGAAATGTCTATGAATAGCACCCTTGGAGTTTTAAATTAACTTTCTTAAGCAGTAGGATACTGTTTGTAGTTTGGTAATTACTGTTAGCTACGTTAATCATCTTTATTTTTCTGCAAGAGTGATGAATATATCTCAATTCTAAGTGTACTTTGTGTTAACATTAGTGTTTTAAAATGCTGTAAAACTGAACATGGAGAAAAATCATCTACATCCTGAGGGTATAAAAAATTGTAAACCCAAACACACAGCTTTCTGACTGCATGAAAAATAATAGTCAAACTCTACCCCTTAATTCGAATTGCTATTAAACAAAAAATATATAAAATTGACAGAATGTGACGGATTGACACTTGCAGAACTGCACTTCCGGTTTAAAGAAAGGGTGCTTCCGGTCAATAAAAACTTAACTAAGTAATTAACCAAACATCATAAAGACAAAACTGATATATTTTTTTTAAACTAGAAAATTCTAGCTTTCAGATGACATAAAAATAAAAATAAAAATAATAATTTCTTTAAGGAAAATAAAAATTAAGGGTAGTTGACCTTCATACTTTCTTGACCTCGACACTAGAATGTGGTGGTATGTTCTAAGTCTTAAACTCAAACTTCTATATCTAGACTTTATAATAATGTTGGCAGTGATAAATATGTTAAACTTGTAGGTTTTTATCTCGATAGCAAACATACCTGCAAGGAACATACTCGAGCGTTGTATGTCAAATTGTCAAAGATTTTGTTATTAAGAAGATTAAAACAGTTATTGGTTCCTGCCATTGCCTTATTAAATGCCTATCATGGTTCTCTTCAGCCTCATTTGAGCAGCATCATGAATTGTAAAAATTTTTACATGTTAGGCCTATATATCCTATCACTTTCTGTATTTTGTTACCAATTTGAGTTGGCTTCATAATTATTACACAGTGAAAGTAAACAGTAAAAACACAAAACTAACAGCATTTTAAATACAGTGTAGGCTATGACGTTCTCTTGGCGCAATTGTACATTGTTTTCTCATGTAACGTATACGTCAAGCGCGTGGCCACGTAGTATTATTCATACCTGTAGCAACTTCAGCTTCGAATTTTTAATGCTGGATTGTCCTAGCCCTAGAAATTACATAGACTGACGAGTATTTGTAACGCACTTCGAAATGAAGCAATTAATTATTTTTAGTTCAAAAGGGGTACCACCTACCAAACTTCCTCATGCCATTGGTGGTACGCGTACCACAATTCCATAACCTCGCTCTTTCTCATAGTAGAGTAGGACAAAGTAAATACTATACCATTATTTTTTATTCACAGAATATCTCGGTAAGAATTAATTCTTCATTCTGAAGGCTATCCTCTGTTACAACTGTCAACCTTCAATTTAGATAAATAATCATTTTGTTTACAATTAATGTCCTGCGTATTTAGTCACTAAAATCATACTGCGACTCTATTTATCACTGTCGTTTCCTCGTACCCACATCAATTCGTGCCAAACTGTCATATTCCATCCAAGAAAGTTTGCTCTACAAAGCATTCGCAAACCTACTTTCATTCGTTTGCGTAGCAGACCTCAGATTTTCTTTTGCATGTCGACGTTTCGTTTAATTGCCAGGTAGCCGTTGCTGCGTGCAAGGCACTGTCGGGCGTGTGCACTTCTCGCTTGTGCTCGCATCATTAAAAAGCTCCTCGCGTATAATTGAACGTAATGTTCCAACAATAAAAGTGTTGCTTTCGGTTTCATGAATTCCCTATGGGTTTCATATTTTTCTTTTCACTCTTAATTTTTATTCACACGACTTTCGTAGACCCGTTTATTTCACTATTAATACACAGTCTATATATAATCCATCAACACCATAACTATAATTAGAGACAGTCAAACTTCTTTAATAAAAGGGACTAAAATTCTTGGTTAAAAAGGATAAAAAGTCTCGAGTGAAAACGAAAATTTCTTGAGTAAACCTGAAATTTTCACCTTGTTTTATTAAATTATTATGTTGCTTAAGATAATTGACAATAATTATAATTATACATTTAAAGTTTTACGTTGACAACAATTCTAATATACGTACTTAACATTATTTAACATTCAAAGTTGTGCGCAGACAACAGTTCTAAGTTTGTCGTAAGATTTGTTCTTCTATTTGTTAGCACACAAGAGAACTGTGAAAAAAAAGTTCAGTCAACATTAGAAACTGGAACCCATATAGCTTGGAGTGCTCCGTCCACAAAATCACTGTGATCTTCACGTAACGACAGCAAACCTTCTCGCACTGAAAGTCCAGGACTTTTTCAACTATGTGCATTTTTTCAAGCAGAACCTCTAAAATTTCCAAATTTAGATAATGTATTTATTAATTGTTGAAAAATTGCATCTTTTCGCGATTAACAGAAAATATGCCAAATTCGCGAGTCATAGATTTTTGCGATTTTTCGCGACTGTTTCGCGAGTTGAAACGTGTAATTATATTATATTTTATATCCGCACTGCTTGGGAAAGTGACATAAATCAGTTTTCACAAACCTTTTTTGATAATTTATTGACAACTTACACTGATTTATGTCGATTTGATTTTTTTCTGTATGAATTATTGTAATGGGAGGAATACTTATGTATTTTTTTCCAAGCGAGCAGATGTTTCGTAAGTTGTCAATAAATTATCAAAAAAGGTTTGTGGAAACTGACTTGTCACTTTTTCCAAGCACTGCAGATATGTGAACCATATTGTAAACCATGTTTATTTCGTTTTTAGATTTTTCGCGATTTCGCGAGTCACGAATTTTGAGTGTCTCTAACCATAATCAAGGATTAGGACTAATTGGCCTGTTTCGATTACGGTTGAAATTAGTCAATATTGGATGGATTTTAATTATTTCCGGGTCGGCTTTGTCCTGTCGATTAATATTACAGTCGAACTTGTCTAATTCGAAAGTTTATAATTCGAAATTGTGAATAATTCGTATATTTACCGAAGTCCCTTGATATTTCTCTACAACATAACCTTAAAAAATCACCTGTAATTCGATTTTTTTTTATAATTCGAAGTGAAATCCAACGAAATTCAGTTCCAAAATTACGGAAACCAACTCGCAATAACGTGAGCCAAACTGTTAGGAGATAAAGAATTCAGAAGGAATGCAGGTCTCCATTGTCATGCGTGAATCCAGGAATGTAAGATGCTATGTTGTAGGACAACAAAATGTGAATGAAGCAATTTTCAAATATCTCAATAAACTCGAATAATTTTGTATGAATCGAAGATTAAATGCTAAAAAACAAACGTATTATATATTTTTATAGATAATTCGTTACATCGTGAAACCAAATGCATTCAGACACCGTAGCTCATAGTAAGAATCTTATGGTGGGGTAAGCGAATTTGTTAGCTTGCAAGTCGAAGCGTAGCGAGGGAGGGAAGTTTCTTAGTCCACTTCTTCCTTCCCCTCACGCGCAGGTAGGTTTCACGAGATACCGAATGGCCTATAAAAACTTTGAATGTCCTGTATTTTAACAGTGTTGTACAAAATCTTGAATAAATAATTTTGTTTTTACTGTATTGCATTGATTTTTTTATATTCTAGGTTCCGAGTACGATTTCCATACGAACTTCATAAATTTAGTTTGTTTGTTTTTGGACTGTTTCTCTCGAAAAAAGTGGGTATATTTTAATCAAAATGGTCCTGACGTAGAAAGCAAGAAAACAGTTGTTGAACCTTGTCTAATTCGAAATCTTAGATAATTCGATTTTTTTAATAGTCCCTTCAACTTCGAATTAACATAGTTCGAGTGTATTTTGTTGCGTTTGACAGTAGACAGTCTATTTCCTTGGAAAATTAGAGCCGTATTCATAGACATTCTTAGCGCGGGCTTCCAGTGTATGATCAGCGAGCTAACGTTTTGCGTATTCATAAACCAGTGTTATCGATAAGATATGATATGAATCCTGTACAAGTAACCAGTCGATAGCCCGGACTAGTTTAGCACGTTCGTAATGCGGGCTAGCAAAATGTCTATGGATAGCATCCTTAGAGTTTAAGGATGTTGGGTAGTTAGGGGACTGCTTCGAGCTTATAAATTAGAAAATATGTTTAACCTTTATATTTTGATGCTAATAAAGGTCATTAAGTGAAACTTCAATACGATATAAATTATTAAGGAATTTAAACCTAATTTAATGAATACAGTACGCTAAAATTTTTTACAGGCTTATTAATCTGAAAAAATATTTTTTCAGAGGTTGCATTCTGATTTCTTTTTTGTTGGTTGCACTTATTTAAGTACACTTTCCTCAGATACTGTTTGATCGATGACTATCAAATTTTTATATTTTGTAGTAAACATAATTTCTGACATTTCTATCTAGCCTAAAATTTGCTCAAATAGACACACTTTAGTTGAAGAAAAAATAATATCTTGTTCATAAATTAATAAAATAATAATGTTGCAATAAAAAAGTACAACTTATTGATTTATAATTTTAGTTAGAATTGTAGAATTTATCATTAAAATTGTACAGTTAAGTTTCATTACTGTATATCAGTTAGTTCCTGAGAAAAGTGCGCCTAAATATGTGCAAGAAAAATTAATACCAGAATTTGCCGCTTGAGAATTATTTTTGTCTTAAATAAACTTAAGAAAAAAATGATTGCCTCCTATGTGCATCAAATGATTTTTTAATTTCTTCATATTGTGGAAAAGTTTCATTTGATTATTTTTAGTAATATTAATAACACAATGGTTTAAAATACTTTCTAATTTATAAGTAGGCCTACTCGAAGCAGCCCGCTAACTATCCAGTGTTCTCAGCATAATATCTTCCTTATGTGATCTGGGTTTTAAAATCAGGGTTTTCCTTCCTCCAAGACGAACACTCTTCACTACGGCTTAGGTGCTTAGCCTGTTCCTTTTTATCTGATTTCTGATTATCCTTTTCCTACGCTGATTGCTGATAATAATAAGCGTTGTCAATTTGGGGAAATTCGCCGAATCCTGAGATTTTAAGATCATAATGGGGGCCACCGGCGTAGCTCTGTCGACTAAGGCGCCTGCCTACCGATCCAGAGCTGCGCTCGGGCGCGGGTTCGATTCCCGCTTGGGTTGATTATCTGGTTGGGTTTTTTCAGAGATTTTCCCCAACCATAAGGCAAATGTCAGGTAATCTATGGCGTATCCTCGGCTTCATCTCGCCAAATATCATCTCACTATCACCAATCTCATCGACGCTAAATAACCTCGTAATTGGTACAACGTCGTTAAATAACAAAGTAAAAAAATCATAATAGGGACGACATTTCCTATTTCAGATCAACGACTTACATATGGTTATGTATTTGGTTATGATACGGATTATGATAGCATTTCTTGGACCCTGGAGGGAAAGCTACGATATTTTTAATGAATTTCACTCATTTTATCGCCACATTTGAAATAAAATTACGCGGACATCCTTGTTTCGTGAGTCTCCGAAAAAAAAAAATTCCCACGTCCGCCTGGTTAATTCCCGATTTCTTAAGTCATTCTTTCCTTGTGTATGAAGGAAACAAGTAAATCACAGTGGCAGCTCCTTGAATAACAGTATTTGTGTTTAATTTTAACGTGCATGAAATGAAAAGTGAATAGCAGCATTACAGGAACATTTAGAAGACATACCCCAATTTCAAAAGCTGGTTGCATCCAATGAAAAAAAATTCAACATGCTCTTATTTGTGGATAATGTAATTTCGAAATTTTTACAAAAAATAACAGACTTAAGAAAACATGTTCAGACGAAGAAACATAGGCCCTATCAAATATTCATCTAACAAAGTGAACTTTCATTTCAAAGCGAACTTGGCCGTGATTGGAACTTCTGCCCGGACTGTTCAAAATTTAAACTTTCGTCTGTCCAAGAACGTTGGAATTGTGTTTCTATCTTTTGTAGTTTGGAAGAAATAAATATTTGAAATCTACTCCTTCTTTTTGAATAGCCCTTACTTCTCTCCTCCTCTACCAGCAAAGTATACTTCTCCTGTCAGACACGGAACGAAGTATAGTAAGATGCTGTATTCCAATCCTTCATCCGGGAAAGAAACAAAAATATTGGATAATCGTGAGTGTAGATCGATTGTCGTCGAAGAATCTCATGGTGACGTGCGTGCCCGCCAAATTTTTTTTCTTCGCCGCGTATAATGTGTCAAATCGAATGTGGTCCACATATTGAAATGATGACTAGCAGCTACAGCATAGCAATAAACTTTCTCCGCCGTATGTACTCCGGCGGTGATGCAACGCATCGTTACAGCAGGTGATGTACAAACTCCGAGCCCGAGGTAGAGCAAACATCATCACGCTGCCGTAATTCAAGCTGTCGTAAATCTGTGACTTACCTTGTTTTGTCTAGATTGAATCAAGGAAGCAGCATTTTGCATGCAAGTAGTTTTTTATTACTTATTGTGAAGGCTGTTGGGTTTTGAGAGCATTTCAAGATAAAAAAAAAAAACCGGAGTCTAGGAGATGACACGCATTTTTCAGTACAAATCAGTTCTATCATATCAGTGATAGACTTGTTGGTAGTTTCTCTTTAATTTTAGTTCAAGAGACATACTAAATTAATAGAATAATTGAGGCGTTCAGCGCACAAACGGCTCAACCCAAAAAAATTTTTCCACTTTACCTCTTTGTAACTGTGCGCGAAATGCGATACATAAACAAAAATTGTGCTGAAATCTCACGAAAAAAATTGGGAATGATGATTACGCCGAGAGAACAATATGAGGAACTTGAATAATTTCAAGGGAAAAAATTGTTCCGGGGCCAGATATCGAACCCGGGATCTTTGGCTGAGCGCGCCAACGCTCCACCGAGCAGGAACTCTACTAGACCCAGGCTCAATTACAATAGAACCCCGATCATAGCGAGCAGGAACTCTACTAGACCCAGGCTCAATTACAATAGAACCCCGATCATAGCGAGCAGGAACACTACTAGACCCAGGCTCAATTACAATAGAACCCCGATCATAGCGAGCAGGAACTCTACCAGACCCAGGCTCAATTACAATAGAACCCCGATCATAGCGAGCAGGAACTCTACTAGACCCAGGCTCAATTACAATAGAACCCGGATCATAGCGAGCAGGAACTCTACTAGACCCAGGCTCAATTACAATAGAACCCCGATCATAGCGAGCAGGAACTCTACTAGACCCAGGCTCAATTACAATAGAACCCGGATCATAGCGAGCAGGAACTCTACTAGACCCAGGCTCAATTACAATAGAACCCCGATCATAGCGAGCAGGAACTCTACTAGACCCAGGCTCAATTACAATAGAACCCCGATCATAGCGAGCAGGAACTCTACTAGACACAGGCTCAATTACAATAGAACCCCGATCATAGCGAGCAGGAACTCTACTAGACCCAGGCTCAATTACAATAGAAACCCGATCATAGCGAGCAGGAACTCTACTAGACCCAGGCTCAATTACAATAGAACCCCGATCATAGCGAGCAGGAACTCTACTAGACCCAGGCTCAATTACAATAGAACCCCGATCATAGCGAACAGGAACTGTACCAGACCCAGGCTCAATTACAATAGAACCCGGATCATAGCGAGCAGGAACTCTACTAGACCCAGGCTCAATTACAATAGAACCCCGATCATAGCGAGCAGGAACTCTACTAGACCCAGGCTCAATTACAATAGAACCCCGATCATAGCGAGCAGGAACTCTACTAGACCCAGGCTCAATTACAATAGAAACCCGATCATAGCGAGCAGGAACTCTACTAGACCCAGGCTCAATTACAATAGAACCCCGATCATAGCGAGCAGGAACTCTACTAGACCCAGGCTCAATTACAATAGAACCCCGATCATAGCGAACAGGAACTGTACCAGACCCAGGCTCAATTACAATAGAACCCGGATCATAGCGAGCAGGAACTCTACCAGACCCAGGCTCAATTACAATAGAAGCCCGATCATAGCGAGCAGGAACTCTACTAGACCCAGGCTCAATTACAATAGAACACCGATCATAGCGAGCAGGAACTCTACTAGACCCAGGCTCAATTACAATAGAAGCCCGATCATAGCGAGCAGGAACTCTACTAGACCCAGGCTCAATTACAATAGAAGCCCGATCATAGCGAGCAGGAACTCTACTAGACCCAGGCTCAATTACAATAGAACCCCGATCATAGCGAGCAGGAACTCTACTAGACCCAGGCTCAATTACAATAGAACCCGGATCATAGCGAGCAGGAACTCTACTAGACCCAGGCTCAATTACAATAGAACCCCGATCATAGCGAGCAGGAACTCTACTAGACCCAGGCTCAATTACAATAGAACCCCGATCATAGCGAACAGGAACTCTACCAGACCCAGGCTCAATTACAATAGAACCCGGATCATAGCGAGCAGGAACTCTACTAGACCCAGGCTCAATTACAATAGAACACCGATCATAGCGCGCAGGAACTCTACTAGACCCAGGCTCAATTACAATAGAACACCGATCATAGCGAGCAGGAACTCTACTAGACCCAGGCTCAATTACAATAGAACCCCGATCATAGCGAGCAGGAACTCTACTAGACCCAGGCTCAATTACAATAGAACCCGGAACATAGCGAGCAGGAACTCTACTAGACACAGGCTCAATTACAATAGAACCCCGATCATAGCGAGCAGGAACTCTACTAGACCCAGGCTCAATTACAATAGAACCCCGATCATAGCGAGCAGGAACTCTACTAGACCCAGGCTCAATTACAATAGAAGCCCGATCATAGCGAGCAGGAACTCTACTAGACCCAGGCTCAATGACAATAGAACCCGGATCATCCTGATTGGCGGATTATCCGACTTCTTTCTCTCGCTTTTTTTGCCACAGTTTTGAATTTTGAAAAAAAAAAAATATATATATATATATATATATATAAATTATTTTTTTTATCGTAAAAATATTTTTTTTCATATAGCAGAAGGACGGTGTTCTACACATGCAAATTTTCATTTATGTACAAGATACAGTAATGGAGGAAATAAATGTTGATTATTTCCAAAAATGTTACTGATGTAAGCTGTACCTAACTCTTTATTGAGGATAAGGGAAGGGAAACGTTTAAAAGATACACGGTAAGAACCTTGTCTTTGCAAGGACTCTTGGGACTCATATGAACATTTATGTGAGCTCCTAGCTTAAATATCATTTGTTTCACTTCGTTTACACTGTCCCATTGAAGGAACTTGAGTAAGTTTGCAGGGGTAAAAAAGCTGAAAAACCGTTGACTGGTAGAGAGTTAGTTGGCTGCGCAGTTTACCCAACCAGGCAAGAACACACGCGATGAATTAACAGCTATTTTCGTTGCATCCCTCAGTATCCCCAGTCAGTTGTCCAGCCAAAAAAGAAAAGCAGCACCGCCAAGACCAAATCCCCAACACCAAATATCCGGAACGCCAATTATCCGGATCGATTTTCAGAAAATATGAAAAGTTCCTTTCAATTTTTTATTGTATTTACCGTACTTGAAAAATACTTTGTTCAAATATTTGTAACTGATAATAATAATAATAATAATAATAATAATAATAATAATAATAATAATATTAATAATAATATAATAGAACTCCAATTATTCAACATTGTTTTATCCAGATTCAACTGTATAACTAAACGAAAAGATAGGAATGAATAAAAATAACTGGTTTCAACATAATATACCTACAAATGATGGCAGAGAATAGCATCCCTAAAAAGATACGTGCTTCTTCGTAAATCTTCAGGTCGAAAAAACGTAGGAAGATTGAAAGACGGTCCGCCACATACTCCAACTGAGAGCAGAACGGTAAGTAGGCTCAAGCTGATGATGATGATGATGATGATGGAAATGGACTAAGTTCATTTTATTGTTTTCCATGGCACTGTAGATTCAAGAACCTGAACATAGCCTACATTAATTTTTATCGCTAGTCATTAAGTCATATAATCATAATGACTTAACGAATGAGGCCATCTCATTCACCTTGAGTAATGCCTGCGATGACACAGCGGAAATTGTCGCAGTAACGTCTTATGAGTAACATACAATGGATTTATATAAATAGAAGAATTACATTTCATTTAATTGCCCACTCATAGATTACAAATAATTGTTTCCTGATATATGCGTATGTGAAGATTGAAAGGTACCGGTTGTTATGTTAAGAATGATTAATAATTGTAGGTAAGTTTAAGATCAGTACAGTAATTTCTTGCTATGGCTGTTTTTCCATTGTCAGAGTGATAACCTGTATTGTCTTGAGTGCATTCCTGGTGAAGTGTTGACCAATGTTACAGCATTTTTCCACCTCTATCTGCTGGTGGTCGAAAGAGAATTTCAAATATGAGCTTAGTGTAAACAACCCGCTACCTCGATTGATGCGTTTCAAGATAACAGTAAAACAAAAACGCTGTTTAAAATGTCATTCTTTTTGTAAACATCAGGTTACATATTTCAGCAACTAAACTGATTAATTTTGTTAACCATCTGCACTCCAAGGAAAAGCTAACTAATTTGTTCCGGTAGGCCTATCCATATTTTCAGAGGCCTTCCTTAATTTTTTGTAGTATTTGAAGGTCAGGCGTCTGCCACAAAATATATTAAAAGAACATTTCAAATGTGCGGAAAATATAAATCAAAGAATATTATTTTTTTCATTGTTACGGCTATATGGTTGAATCATGATATTGACCATTTCACCTATTTTCTAAGGTCGGAAAAAAGAAATGGTTCTCTACTTTCTTGCATCCTGTGCGTCTTAATGACTTGTAAAGTCAGCTCAGCTCAGTGGATAGTTTGAGAATTTCTAGAGCATGGGTGTCCAAACGCCTATACAACCAGGATATTGCATGTCAAGCATCTCTGCTAAGGTCAATAACTTCCCAAATAAAATAGGAAAAACGAAACGACCTTAAAAAATATGCGCTGCGGGTTGCTTACGCCTTACGTGGTCCGTAGGGAAGGGAACAAGCTACGGCGCGTTTACATTCTCCAACAATCAATTGCGCTAGCTGTATATTGACGGATAGTTTTTCTGGGCAGTTATCTGAACTGATGGAACTTGAAAATGGCTCTAAAATGTTGCAGATTCTAAGTCTACATACCTGGTGAAAAACAAACAGTTTCCTTTCTCACGCGATCAGCGTGAAAGCTTAAAATTCTAGTAAAAATACATCATTTTATGAAATCCATGATTCTTCAGCTTAATTTTATTGAATATTAAAAGTATAAACCAAGTCTTACAAGTTTAAGATATTTATTAAGATGATAATCCATTTAAAATTAATTGCATAATATATTTTATTTTCTTGTCATTTCAATAAAAAACAAAATAACTCAAGATTTTATTTAAAGCAGGTTTATTCTTTTTTAATAAACACGTGTAAGCCTCGGTAGTGTAATAATTGTAATATTAAATTATTGTCGAAGGTATGAAGGTTCGATTCCAATAGAGAGTGATACATCTGGGCAAGAAGAAATCCTATGTGATATAGTACAGCTTTTGGCGCCGTGTAATAAATGTACTGTTATAAAAGATGCCCCTGTTTCAGACCCGTCCTTATTCCATCTTCATTTTTTGGTAATACAAGTAATTCCAATAGCGATTTGGGAGACCTCTCATGAAGGAAGTGGGAAAATGTCGAATCATGATATAATCTCACTAGTTCAGAACCATTGTGCATAGCGAACTCACCGACATACTAGTTAGAGGTGCACAGATTGAAAAATGGGTTTCAGTTAAGCAAGACCGACCAGTTCGGAACAATCGGTGACAGTTGCCAAATGCTCTCCATTAGAACCAGTCAGTAATAACTATCCAAATTAGTGAAATATTTTATTTTGTTAACTTGTGAAAGCTTTCTTTCATTACCCCAAATATTGTAAATAGCTATATTTTGGTAGTTAGTTGAGAAAATTGGAGTGAAAAGTAACTATTTCAATAAAATGAATCATTTACGATGAATTTATTTTGAATAAAAGAATTCGAATTACGGGAAATAAATACCTTAATGTTGTGAAATGTACAATTTTCGAAAATGTATAAAAATATTTGCTTTATATTTTTCTCGTTTTCTATTTCTCTGATACACCTATTTGTTTGGTTTGGTTTTTGTGTGTTCTTGTGTGTTTTCTTGCATATACTTACTTATGGCTTTTAAGGAACCCGGAGGGTCATTGCCGCCCTCACATAAGCCCGCAAACGGTCCCTCTCCTGAGTAAGATTAATCCAGTCCCTGCCATCTTATCCCATCTACGTCTCGGCTTCCCAACTAATACTCTATATGCATTTCTGGATTCGTCCATACGTGCTACATGTCCTGCTCATTTCAAACGTCTAGATTTAGGCATAATGTTCCTAATTATGTCAGGCGAAGAATAAAATGCGTGCGGTTCTGGGTTGTGTAACTTTCTCCATTCTCCTGTACCTTCATCCGTCTTAGCTCCAAATACTTTCCTAAGCACTTTATTCTCAAACACCCTTAACCTCTGTTCCTCTCTCAAAGTGAGAATCCAAGTTTCACAACCATACAGAACAACCGGTAATATAATTTTTTTATGAATTCTAACTTTCAGCTTTTTTGAGAGCAGACTGGATGACCAAAGCTTCTCAATCGAATAACACGCATTTCCCATATTTATTCTGCGTTTAATTTCCTCCCGAGTATAATTTATATTTGTTATTGCTGCTCCAAGATACTTTAATTTTTTCACCACTTCAAAGGATAAACTTCCAGTTTTTATATTTCCATTTTGTACAATATTCTGGTCACGAGACATAATTATATACTTTGTCTTTTCGGGATTTACTTCCAAAACCTATCCCTTTACTTGCTTCAAGTAAAATTCCCGCGTTTTCCCTAATAGTTCGTGCATTTTCTCCTAAAATAGTCACGTCATCCACATAAACAAGGAGCTGATGTAACCCGTTCAATTCTAAACCCTCTCTGTTATCCTGGACTTTCCTAATGGCATATTGCAAAGCAAAGTTAAAAAGTAAAGGTGATAGTGCATCTCTTGCTTTAGCCCGCAGTGAAATGGAAAAGCATGAGACAGAAACTGACCTCTATGGACTCTGTTGTACGTTTCACTGAGAGACATATTAATTAATGGAACTAGTTTGTTGAGAATACCAAATTTAATAAGAATATTATGTAAAACTTCTCTCTTAACCGAGTCATATGCCTTTTTTTTAATTTATGAATAACTGATATACTGTACCTTTATACTCCTATTTTTTCTCCAATATCTGTCTAATACAAAAGAATCTGATCAACAGTCGATCTGTTATGCTAAAACCACACTGATGATCCCTAATAATTTCATCTACATATGGAGTCAATCTTCTCAAAAGAATATTGGACAAAATTTTGTACGTCAACAAAAGTGATATTCCTACAGTTAGTCTTGTCCCAATTTTTAAAAATAGGTACAATTATGGACTCCTCTGGTACAATTATCTTTTCCCAAATAATAAGTACAAGCTCATAAATTTCGCTATATAATGCGCTTCCACTCTTTTGTATTAATTCTGCTGGAATTTGATCGATACCTGGAGACTTGCAATTTTTCAGATTTTCTATCGCAATTTCGACTTCAAGAAGTGTGGGGTCGGATATAAATGGCTCAGCACTATAACCTTATTTCTTTGCTGTGATCGTGCCAGAGAATCAGTCCCATTCCGAGGCTTATTTTGAGGTTTCGTAACAAGCTGGTTTTTTACGGTGATGCGTTGTTAGCCCTTAGCCCAACCCCCAAGTTGGAGGACCACCCCTTATCGGCTGTCCGCGACTACTTATTCAATATATTGGCATCTACCCTTCATATCTGGAGGCCGTCTCCTCTATGTTTTCGTGTATATAAACTAAAAAAATTGCACTGCATTAATTGTAGACTAATTTATGACATAGTAGTCGCGTCGTGGTCAACAGAACCATTAGCCTGGAAAATTAGAATTATTGCGACAAATGATAGTGATAGACTGGAAGTTATGATGTGGTCATATTGCCGACACAGATTTAGAAAGGTACTGATAAGCTGGGCAATGTACTCAAATGCGTGAAAATGATACAAAACTAGATATAACACTGGGTGTCAATATGATCCCCACGCGACTACTTAAATTTTGAAAAATTCGGTAGACCTACTTACATCCTATATTGTATTTGTACTAGATATCCTCTAAAATGCATGCAATACGAGTATGTAATAATAATTAAAAAAAAAAAAAAAACTTGTATCACAGATTGTTTGACAGCCATTCCGGGAAAACTGGGTATTCCAATGAAAAGTCTTTTTCAGAAATATTTATTATTACTATTAACGTAAGATATAGAGAAGGCTCAGCGCGCAGAGCTGAGAGGTTCCGGGTTCGATTCCCCGTGCCGGAACGAATTTTTCTCATTAATAGGTATATACGTGTTGACTACTAAATAGTAGTCTTAATTATTTAATCATGAATATAAGTATAAATATTCTAATGTTTTATTTTGAAAAGGAAATATTTTACAAGTTTCAGGGGTATTAAATCTAAGTGGTCTTGGCTGGGTAATAGCCCAGATCACATATATAACAGATTGCTCATACCTATGTTAAAATCGGTAGCACTTTGAAGAAAACAACCGCCAGGATCGCCACCTGTCCGCCGTAAACGAACACGAGATGGCAGTACAGTCGCTAATGCAATTCAAATGGGAGTTATGACGTGACTCCTTATGTAATAACCTGACAAAGGTTGTTACTGTCAGATCCTATAATGCGAGCAATCTGGGTATATAATGATCCAGGGTAATAGTTACTGTTTTGTTTCCCTAAAGTTTGCAGCACTTACTCATAGAGAGATCAGTTGTTAATGTATGTTTTTCAAGGGCTATTATTGAAGAAATATTTTGAGAGTCTGCACTGTTAATTCCAGAGCTCCAGGATCAAGGACCTTTTTACTCTGTACTATATTCGTTCTGTCATTTATTTCTAATATTTTGGGCTAGTAACAATTAATCTTACAGTTCAAGTGAATATTTTGACGTAGAAACGTCACAGTTGTTTTGAAACTAGAAAAACTGGCATTAACTCATCTGTAACATCCGTGACAAAATATGTCTAACATCCGTGACATAAAGAAACAGTTATCAAATATTTACCAATTATGTTTTTGTGAACTAATTGGACCCACAGCTTTCGCATGGACACTATGAGAATGAATCTCTTTTTGCTTGAGGCAGAGACTTGAGTTTTACATTTCTTTTTATTAAGGTGTGAAGTGAGTTCACAAATCTTGTAACATCCGTGACGGATCCTTTTCTTTATTTTCTGCTATAATATATTTTATTCAACAACTTTTTTTCTGTAAAATGATACTGATCTTATAAATTGATTCTAATAGCAAAAGTTGACAAAATTCCTTTCATTTTCAATATATAGAGTTTGAAAATAGTAAAAATGTAATATCCGTGACGACTGGAATGGCTGTTCAACATTTCAGTATTCCTAACTTCATTTCGCAATTGCTGTACTAACAATTATAAATCACATAAATAAGTACGAGGACTGGTGACGAACTATTTATATAACTCCGTAGTGGAAACTATATTTGTGAAGCATAATTTACCGCTTGGAAACGTTTCAGCGTAAAGACGGATAAGAAAATGAGAGTGGAGATAAGTAGGCTCTAACACAGGAAAGCCGTGTATAGGCTTGTGGAGTAGTTTAATGCGGGACTGACCTAGGTGCTAATAGTACATGCATTTCTTAACGCAGTTTTAACGAACAGAAAGCGATAAAAAGAATTATGTTCTTCGAGCGTGGTTTGACTGTTAATAGTAAAGCAACAACTGCTATATACGTTGGTAATATTGGAGGGGGATAAACAATCTGTATTTGCAGTATATTTTAGGCGTTTAAACAGTTTCGAATACGTTCGTTTTGCATAATCTGAGTGAGGAAGCTACTCACCTTCAAGCGTATCATAATTGAAGGATTCAGAGCCGCAGTGGGCCAAGCGCCATTTATTAAAAACGGAGAAAGCAAGGGTTAAAATTAATTACCATAATTTAACAAAACATATAGCAAGTAAGATGAAGTATGCACATTGAAACTAAATGATAAGTCAGTTTTCATTAAACTATGGTATTTACTTAACTTTAATCCTTGCTTTCTCCGTTTTTAATAAATGGCGCTTGGCCCACTATAGCTCTGAACCCTTCAATTGAAGAGTATATTTCCAAAGTGACTCAAGTCCAACAAATAAACTTCAGAAAAGTTTTTTTAAATAGGCCCTTCATATTTAACATACATCTGTGAAGTTAAGGCTATGACTTTATGATGTGTATGTAAATGACGGGAACTGTTACAAAAATCCTCGATGGTTATAAGGGAGCAACTAGGTTCATGACTAGTAGAGTTAGGACACTTTGACACTAAAATAGTATGTAATATTTTCCCTAATTTAAATTATAGAAAATAGTGTGTAAATTTATTATAAAATACTGATTATTATTATTTTAGGTGAGCGTTATTGTAAATTCAGAACTATCCTTCTTTAAATGTGCCAAAATGTCCCTACATGAAACTAATTTAGTAATAAATATAACAAAAATAAAAATTTTAAAACTTCTGTACGACTGCTTTATTTCTAAATGTAACCTACATAGTGACACACCTCAAAGCAAGTGTGAAAAAAAAATCAAACACTGTAATCTAGTTTCCTCGTAAAATGAGAGTACTGTAAGGTTGAATTCCAGCAGTTCCAGTCGATCCTCAGTTGAGCAAAATTACATTGAATACAGGCTATGAAAAAAATGTAGTTTCCCTTGATTATGTAGTGTCTGGTCACCACCCGTGGAACATACCTGAAATTTTGTGAATAATAATGTTCTCGTAAGCAACATTTATATTATTTGCTTGCAGCGCAGAATAGAATATTGTGAATTAACAAAACGACTAACTCCATATACATATTATGGGTGTGCTTGATATTGTCTCTTTGCCACTTCGCTCATGATTGATGTTCCAAACAGGCCATGGTAACGTTGATAATTTTATTGTCGAAGATTATCTCTATGGTATTGATTTGACGTTATTTAATATGTTTCGCGTATTAGCAAGTCATTTTCTACGATGAAAGAGTATATAATATATAATATAATATAATATAATATATAATATAATATGTCATTTTCTGTTTCATAATTTAAGGATTTGGTAGGACATAACAATTTGTATGTATTCTTACATTTTTTTCATACATTGACTACTCTAAAAGTAATCTTTTTCAAGAAACTACAAAATTTACATAAGTAGACTATTCACAAATCAGTAATCATTGATGTTATAGGTGCATATGAAGCATTAACTCTCACCGAATTGAACAAAGATAAAGAAATATCTGAAGTAAAGTTTCTAGAAAAGAGATCGAATTGTATTAGAACACAGATAGACTAAGAAACGACCCTGCCACAGGGTTATTCAAAAGTCACAAAAGGTTTGAAAGTCCTAGTTTATAGCAAAACAATAACTCAGTTTGTGTCATAAAAGAACGTGAGTTATTTTCATAGGAACTTGTGTTTTAATTATTCACTAATATTGCTAGAGCAAATGAAATAAACGGCAATTTAAGCTAATTTTTTAGATATGTAATGTGTTTTTTTTTTTTTTTTTTTTTTTTTTTTTTTACAAATTCATGCCAAAAATAACGCTGTTACGAAATACGAAGTCGAACTAGACAATAACTTACGATACCGGTAGTCTATTGTTATGGATGGGTACCAGGTAAACATCTAATCGTACATGCATTAAAGTCTTCGTATTATTTTTTAATCAATATTATAATTCGCGAAAAAAAAAAAGATTTCGTTTCTTTAAAGCCTGAGCCGGCCCTAATCCGACAGGCATAAGTGAATTTCGAGTCGAGTCTGGCCAGGCCGGGTCTAGGCCCGCGGACTTGACCCGAGCCCGTGCAGACAGACCTCTAGTATACTTGTACAGTTTCCATGCGGAAAGTAGTGCCCATGCGTTAACTGGACTATTACAATAGTCCATGTTAAAGATTAAAAACTATCAGTAAAAGTCAACCTACTTAAGTAATTCGTTTCTGAGAGATGAATCAAACAACAACAATAATATACAAATTTATTTTCACATCGTATGTAATAGTAAATAAAGAAGAAACTGTGCATCCAAAGTTCTGCTTCTGTGTGTTTCCACCTGTTGTTACTTCCCACATCACTCACGCACTTGTTCTTTTATGTAAAATGGGCATTAAGAAGCACTGAAATGTTTTTTGATGAAGGGTCTTGGTTGCTGTATTATTTTTACCGTTATTTTTGTAGTATGTGCATACAGCTGAATGTAATTAGCAGCTCAGATGATCCGCAGAATAATAATTACCCACGAACTCATCTGCCGAATGTTTCACTCTGCTGAGTCATTATTTTCTTGTTGTTAGGTTATTTGTCAAACACTCACCACTCACGACAAGTGTCGTTAACAATGCCCGGTAAACAGTAACTGGTATGATATATTTAAATTTAATATAGGAAGACTTTGTTGATCTTAGTTTTCCTACATTCTCTCCGCTGCAGGTCAGTCAACTGTACGCATAGATGTTGAATACGTACGGCGTTGCATAACAGCAATGTGGAGTGGAGAAAGAAATCGTAGTTACACAGTTGCAGTTACGCAATTCCTGTTTCCTTTGTATTATAATGTCCCTTGTAACTCCAGTCTCTATAATGTTAGAACTGCGAAACCTGCTACTGTTTGACATAAGAATACAACAGAAGAACTTGTTTGTTGGTGGGAGAGGGAAATAACAAAACAAGAAAGAGAGGTTACATATTTACGCAGCAAAATTATACGACATTCATGTTTTGATCTTCTTACTTCAAGACGTTCAGTAGGCCAATTGGACTCAGCTTCAAACATTAAACCGCCATCTCCATGGTCAATCAATATTTTATACATTTTTTAACTTCACTATTCATTCATTCATTCATTCATTGATTATGTTCAAGGACAGGTCCTACATTGCAAACCCAGCATTCTCTAATCTTCCATCTTTTCTGCCTTTCTTTTCGTCTGTGCATAACCACCCATATAGCTTATTATTATTATTATTATTATTATTATTATTATTATTATTATTATTATTATTATTAATTCTGATGTAGTTAAGGCCATTACGCCTTTTCTCGTACACCACAAGAAATGCATATATAGGCTACAACAAACTATAAACATAAAATAAAACCACATATACAGGCTACAGTCACATAAACATTCAATGAGTGAAGTTGAACTTTAGATTAAGGACAGCATTCAGGAATGTCACTTGAACTTCACTTTCACTTACATACGACTTAAGTAGGTAGGAAAAGCAGAATTTATATTCAGACTCGCTGCTTAACTTACACTTCAGTCGTAACTTGGCCAAAAGCTAGTAAGATACAAGATACATGGGGCCGTATTCATAGATATTCTTGGTGGATGATCAGCAAACTAACGTTTTTCGTATTCATAAAGCACTGTTAGCGATAGGATATGATATGAATCCTGTACAAGTAATCAGTCGATAGCCGGGGCTAGTTTAGCACGCTCGTAGCGCGGGCTTGCGAAATGTCTATGAAATGAAGACGAACCTCATACCTCACTTAGCGCTATAATTTGCCTGAACAACAGCTAATGAGACATTTGTTTATTACGAAGTTACGTTTAGGGACCGAAATGAATTTAGAATGATGGCAGTTTCCAAGAATGCATGAATTATGCCTTCTGTGTCATATCATTTTCTTCTTTACTCTCTAGTTATGCCTATGTAATCATAACCTCAATCTTATCTTCAGTTTTGAGTTTATTCCAAAGTCATGCAGGCTAGCTATAAAAATATGTTAAATTTGTCTTAATAATAATAATAATAATAATAATAATAATAATATGCATGAATTATTATTATTATTATTATTATTATTATTATTATTATTATTATTATTATTATTATTATTATTATTATTATTATGTAGCACCTATGGGCAATTTCAGAAATGCAATATAGAGTATTAGTTGGGAGGCGGGAGGGAAAAAGACCTTTGGAGAGGCCGAGACGTAGATGGGGAGATAATATAAAAATGGATTTGAGGGAGATGGGATATGATGATAGAGACTGGATTAATCTTGCACAGCATAGGGACCTGTGGGCTTATGTGAGGGCGGCAATGAACCTCCGAGTTCCTTAAAAGCCGAATGTATATAGTGTAATGTATTTATTATTATTATTATTATCATTATTATTATTATCATTATTATTATTTTATTATTATTATTATCATTATTATTTTGTTGTTGTTGTTATTATTATTATTATTATTATTATTATTATTATTATTATTATTATCTGAAAATCAATGGAGAAGGAATATCAGGTTTTTTTAATGGTTAACCTGTAAACACTTTTATAACATAGTAGAGTTGGTAAAATATTATCTACAATGGACTATGATTTTTTTTTTCTTACAATAAAAATGACTTTTAATCTTATATTAATATACTTTACTCAGCATAAGTTTAGAATTCTAATTCAATTCTCATGCAATTAATGCTATCAATATTACTTACACATTTTGTGCACTAATTTTCGCGTCATTTCTTCTTTTTTGCCGAAACTTAAACGACGTCCGGTTTATTTTCCACCACGTCTTCATATTTAAGCAAGTAATTTGTTGTAGACCTACACTTCCATCAGCGTTTCTTTCCTTTTCAGTAGATGCTTTTGACTTTGTCAAAGTAAATGCAAGTATTTCCTCTGGATACGAATCCGACACTTCACTTTATATTACCTAGCTTCTGACTTGAAGTTGAGAGAAAATGAAGTTGGAGTGACATTCTTGAATGCGGCCCTGCGTATCATAATAAATATCCTAGTTCATTAACAAATCTAAAATATTAACAACTTGCAGTTGTAAATCTAGGGAAGGAACACAGATCACCACATCTAACTGCTTAAAAATCATGGAATAAGAAAAAATGTTTGAAGTTTAGTTTTGAATTGTGATAATGTCCAACAGTCTCTGACGTCATTAGGTAGAGAATTCCAGAGGCGACATATTGCTAAATAGGCTGTACTCGTCCTGTCTATGGTGGTATTTATTTAATCCTTAAATCTATCTTTACCTGAACTAAAAATTGCACTTACTAAAGATTATTTTTTTGGTCCTACAGAATGTATCTGTTATGGTAACAATTAATATTATAGGAGAAAAAATTCGCTTCTAGCAACTGTGCATACTTCTGTACAGATTACTGTGCATATTACAGTGGAATCCCGACCACCAAGTCACTCAACTGAGTGCGCATCTTATATAATGGCAGTTGACTTAATAAAAAATGTCAACATACATGCCCAACTTGGAGTCAGGCCACAAAGGGAAAAACACTGGAGGAGGGGAGTTCGATCCGATGCTGTGGATTGGACTTCCGCGTAGCTCAATGGTGAGAGAGGTTGGTACGTAGAAGCAAGGACCCGGGTTCGATCCCCGGTACCGGAGCGAATTTTTCTCCTCTAATATTAATTAAAAATTGCATGTCAAGAATCAAAATGCTTCGCGCAATCAAAGGGATTCAGTAAATCTCCTCTGTTTGTTGTAATTACAGTCCTATATAGGCTATGTGATTTTTTGCAAAATAATACTCCCCTTTGTCCCCAACGGCTCAAGTTTTAAGTACCGATGTCTTATTCTCGGCATGTTCACACTCATAAACATTGCCAGTAACTCACTTCTCACACCGAAGTGACAAACTTTGTCACCCTAGAAAAACCGGGTACTCAATTTGACAAGACGATGAGTGAAAATATGGCTGAGAGAATCTTGCCCACATTCTGGATTAAACCTTTGTTGGACTTCGTGGGCTTTTAGGAACTGCTCCCTATAATAAATAGTTTAGAGTTCTTGGCCCGTGAATTGGTAATAACCTTGAAGCGGTATTGAACCTAACGTTATAACAGGTGACGTAAGGTAGGAATAAAGTTTTATAGCTTTATTACGCATTTTGCTCGAAATATGTGTACATTCACCTCTAATAGATTGTCAGCGGCAGACTCCTAAAGGTATTGAAAGTGTAGAAATTATTAGAAGTGCAGTAAAATCTGCTTATGACGGAACGTTCATAAGGAGGAAACTTTTCGATACGGAAAGGAAATCTCAGAACGAAACGATATTATACAGGAAAACGTTTTCCATAAGCCGGAAACTTCCGTAACGCGGAAACGGAATACTTTTAAGGAACCATTGGCCGGTTACTGCCTGAATAAGACTGAAATTTATTTTTAGGTTATCGGCACAGCTACAGAGAAGGCATTGTGACAATACAAATTTCGTCGCTTTAGAGTGTAAACTTGCTAATTACCAAAAAAAAGGAAATTTTACAAGAGAAGCAAAAAACCGAGTTTAAATTAGCTCTAAAACTTTAGGATCGAAGTCAAAGTACAAGTGGTATTTGTACCTGCACTTTGGATTTAGTCCTAAAGTTTCGGAGTTAATTTAAAACTCAGTTTTTTGCTTTCCTTGTAATTTTTTTTTTTTTTTTTGTAGTTAGCAGGTTTACACTCTAAGCCATACACTCAGTATTATAATAATAATAATAATAATAATAATAATAATAATAATAATAATAATATAGTATCATTTTATTAAAACTTTGTACTGAAGTGTAAGTGTTGATTTTAAGTGCGCAGTCTATTAGATTTATTTTAAATTAAACATACTACAAGAAAGTATAACAGGGTGGTCCATTCAGAAGACCGTCAAAATAAGTTAAGCATTACGATGAAGTGAGTTCCTTTGCTTTTTCTTAATAGGTACTAGCCGTAAAATTTCATATTTATGGGTAGCTTAAGCTGTCTTTGAATGTTTAAATTACATGATCATTTAAGCAACCCTTTATAACAAGGAGTCGACCTGGTTGGCAAGTTAGTATAGCGCTGGCCTTCTATGCCCAAGGTTGCGGGTTCGATCCCGGGCCAGGTCGATGGCATTTAAGTGTGCTTAAATGCGACAGGCTCATGTCAGTAGATTTACTGGTATGTAAAAGAACTCCTTTGAGACGGTTCCTCGTATAGGATAAGGAGATTTTTCATTAGATTAGTATTTCGTGTTAATATTCTTATATGGATAGTAAGTGTGGGACGTGTAAGAAGTTCCAGAATGTGAGGCGGAAGTAACAGGTGGACAGGAAGGCCGAAGCCAAGCTAGGCGGACAGGAAACATGTGTCCAGGCGTGGAGTTGACTGATGAGGGAATGTATGGACTTTGCCTGCGGGTGGTCAGCAAGATGACGCCAAGCCAGGTTCCAAAAGAGATGATCTGGTATATGTCAGAGAATTGTCAGGACGCCGGAAGTAAGGGGATGTTCTAGTTAACGAACAATTTTTGAAGAACGCGTCTTAAGTGACGTAAGTGTAATCATGGCCAATCAGGATTCTTAATAGAGACACGTGATATATAGATAGGAGGGCGAAATTGTATGTTTGGTGGTTGAAAGTAGAGGATAGATTTGGCAGATAGAGAGAAGGCATATACAACGCGTACGGAGAGGTCGCACTCCACATATTCTCGGCGAACCTAACTCGGAAGGATAACAATTTACGGACTTAGAATTTTTTTCAGTGGGTTTAGTAAGAAGTCGTGTGTTGCATCATTATTATAAGTCTGAATTCTTTCCTCTCATCACGTTATCAACTGTCCGTTATATTACTGGTGTTTTATAGTACAAAATATATAATTACATGAACTCAGAAATTAGTCTACCAACTTGTAGGAAGTGAGAGCAGTAAATTATACACTTGGACGCGCATTTCTGCTAATCTGAAACGAACACTTAATAATAATAATAATAAACGTTCTCATAGTTCTTACCAACAACTTGTGGTGTGCGCCTACATCATTTCAACCTACGAGCACGTCTCCCAAACCCCATGTCCCGACCGTTTTTGCAGCTGACCTGGGAATCTCATACCTCTGCCGGAGTAATCTCGAGGAGGCTGGCGCCCAAATTAATTAGTGTACATCTTTAATTACTGACATCAACGTGCCATCCTTGAGATACTTTCCATATACGACTGAGCTGGCAGCTGAGGGCAAGGAAAGGCGTCGTGGGCAACAACAACGACGACGACCGGGCGACCGCATCATATTCTGGCGCCCCAACGACCACCGCCAACGACCGTCACATATTTGGCGCCCAACGTGGGGCAACCGCTTCATATTTTGGCGCCCAACGAAGGCCAACCGCTACATGCGGGACAAAATTCCGGCACATCCGGCGACGCTGATATAACCTCTGCAGTTGCGAGCGTCGTTAAATAAACATAACATTTTTATAACAAGGAAACCTACCAACATGGAAAATTTTGAACGGAACAGTAACTTAACATTCCGTCATAGACAGGTTTTATTGTATTTGTTAAAAGTGTAATAAAATGTAATAATGATACAATAAAACAAACTGCATAAATAAATAATTTTAATTTATTCTATCATTTAGTCTACACGTGTGATTGTATGAGCTTTTTTTTATAGGGCCTGAGTAATTAATTACTGTTCACAATTATTGTTACAACTAAACCTGTAGTACACGTTTGTCCTAGTGTACCCTCGTAGATAGATATTATTCAACATTAAAAGTGGAATCATTGGAAATGCGGACAAAGGTAATTGACAACCGAGGACGTGTCTGCAGAAACAAAGACACGTGGTAAATCTTACAGCTCACCCTATCTTTTTGTGGAAATTATGGACGATCTCTTTGACGTAGCTCATTGAAATGCTTTGGGACAGATGAAAAATGAAGAGGAGAAGAATTTGTGAATGCTTCAGCGCCAAGGACGACCAGGCTGCATGGTTGGTGTAGATCAAAAACTAAAACACAAGGAAGAAAGAGCACTGAAGCGCACTGCAATGGAAACTGCCAAGAAAAAAAGGACTTATGAAGAAATATAACAACATTTTACTACTTATCAGCTCGCTACATCACAAACTGATGATTCAACATCAAGCAGCCAAAGTAGTGATGGTAGTGACGACAATGAAAGAGCAACATCCGCAGCAGCAGCAGCAGCAATATTTCCAGCAGATCGAGGTACAGTTTCCCTGGAAAAGGATGAGACGATTGAATATTCCTAAGTCTCAGATGTAAGACACTGCGCATGATCGGAGACCAGAGCACCGATACACAAGATAACGAATATTGAGTTACTTAAATTCAGGCTATTTGGTTTGTTACTAGCATCGTTCCGAAATTCACTTCAAAAACTGCAAAAAATATGATAATATTACGTAAATAAAAGATAAATATATATATATATATATATATATATATATATATATATATATAAATCGTGTAGTTAAATCGACAATGGACCTTCATGACTAGATCGACACTCCGCACAGAAAGGAAAGCTTTCATGTCGTTTCAATAGCTCAGACGGTAAGATTTCTGCGTGTTGTGTAGAAAAGTGCGAGTTCGATTCTTAGTCTACACAACGATTTTTTTGTCTAAATAACGTTGAAATAGCTAAGTAACGTTGAAATAGAGATTTACATAGTCCTGAGATTAAGTGTTAATGATCGCAAACAATACAAAATTACAAGTTATAATATTATAAACGTTAATCTAATGAATGCACTTATACACATATACAATGTAAATGCATATACCGTATATTAAAAACTAGCAATTAAAATGAAATTAAAAATTATATGTAATAATAGACAAACTTTTACAAAGGTTTAGAGTCCTTAGGCTATGTCATTTGTTCAGTAATTATTACAATAATTTATTAATAGCTTTCCCATATGTGTAAGAAATGCACTCGCAAAAAACAATTTTTGTTAAAAGTATGGCTTTGGATTATTTCATTCTCACCCCTGCAGTTAATTTTAACTATTTTATCTACGTGTTTGCATTCAATTTTATTCATGTTATGATTGAATGTATAAGCACTGTTGCAGTTATTGACTAATTACATATATTAATAATAATTATTAAATACATCTGTTAAGTAACCAATTGCAGTATCTTTTGCAAAACCTTGAATGTTTAAGTTGTCAATAATATTTCTGTACTATATACTATAATACGTTAAAAGAATTTGCAATAGATTTGGGATCCTCTACTTTATAATCATTGGTTTTAATGAAAAAATATTTTCTTTCTTAGGATATCTACAAGTTTAAATTTAATAATATTACGAATAGGTTTAATTGCATTATCTGAATTTTGTACTTTTCTACTCAAATATATTCTATTTCCCTCTTTCATAATTTTTGATAAATTACACTGTACTTCTTGCAGTATTTAAGAACATGAAGATCATTACATTGCAACTCATTACATATAGATTCTTCTTTTTAATACATGAGATTTTGAAGTCCCTGCGTTATCTAAATGTTTTAACTTTTGAATTTTTTCACAACATTGAGTGGAGAACATCCACTGAAGTGATTATGAAATTAAGTGAAAAATTCAATATATTTACTCTTAATATCAGTAGTATACCAGTATCATATATGTTTTTCCAAGATTCATTTTGTAGACATAAATGTAAATAATCACTAGATACAGCAATTACGATCCTTTCTTAGTTTTTAAATTAATATTTTGAAATTGTTCAGTGACATTGGAAACACACAGGATTTGTTTATCATGGTCAGACAAGCCATTGATTATAGGTTCTGTCGAATAGGAATCCAGTCTAATTCTGTGTACAAAACGTTTATCAATGGCTGTGTTACTTCAGCTTGTATGCTATGGGAAAATGACCCTACGAATAAGGTTTCCAGTTTCAAGGAGTGAATTTAATTTACTTTTACGGAAAAGTTCCGAGAGATAATCTATGTTTATGTCACTACAGATCACAAATTCCATATGAGATTTCTAAAGTCTTTTCTTTACAAATTCAATGTTGGCTATAAATATTAATAAATAATGTAAGAAATATGAATGATTGTAGTTATAAGTCTGATTTACATTATAAAAAGCAAGAAGTTACATTCCTCGGCAAGATTCGAACTTTCGATGTTTGGTTTTGTCGTCCAACGCACAACCACGGACCTATTCAATGCTTATGTTAATAACATACAATTTAGCTGTAGCAATGTGGTGTCATAACTTGGGGTTTGTTTATTTAATGTAATTAGATTTAATTTGATTAGTTTCGCAACAATTGGACTTCCTGTTATATCCTGTTATTTAGATATTTAATTTAGGGTTGATTTATTAACTCTTACTATGCAAGATGCCTCTTATTTCAATAATTCTATATCATGTTAAATAGTCATTGTCTACACTAAAGTATTATCGTCATCTCTCATTTCTCATCGTAATGGCGAACCGACGTGACATGAGACAGCGAGTTATAGCTCTAGTTGAGGCTGGATATGGGGCTAGATCTGCTGGCCGTTTGGTCGGTGTTCCTGGAAGTACAGCCGCGAGATGGGTTCATCGTTACCAAAATTTTGGGGAGGTCGAAAATCGCCCTATTCCTGGGCGTCCGCGGATTTCTTCATTGGAAGAGGATGCTCTTTTATTCGAGACAGTTCGACAGGACCCCTTTCTGACTGCTAACGAAATAAGAGCAGCATCTAACTTTCCCGGCTCTTCACAGACTGCGATCAGCAGGTTGAGGAACCGCGGTATTAGGAGCCGGAGGGCTGCGCAAATGGAAATATTGGGGGAAGCACAAGCTGTCGACCGTCTTGCCTTCGCTACCAATCGAGTGGATTTCGATTGGAGAAATGTAATTTTCTCCGACGAAACAACCATCTCGAGTGATTACGAAGGTCCTGTCCGTGTCTATCGTGAGGATGGTCTCCGACATGATCAGCGCTATGTGCACCGACGTGAAAGATCGGGGCGCTTTAGCATATCGTGTTGGGGGTGGATGTCTTACGATGGACCTGGCGTTATAGAACGCATCGATGGCCGGTTTAATGCGGAAACTTACGAGCACATTCTGGAAAATATATTCCTTCCCTCCGCCCGAGAACGTTTTCCCGAAGGAACATTGCTGTTCCAGCAGGATAACCATCCCGTGCACTATGCTGCAAGCATTCAAAGATGGTTTCAAAGGAGACCCGAGATCGAAATCATTAATTGGCCTCCGAAGTCACCTGATTTGAATGTCATCGAAAATTTATGGGCGGAATTGAAAAAGAGAAGGATAGCCACCTATGCCCACCGACGCCCTCGAAATCGAGACGAATTGTGGGATCAAGTTGTTGACACCTGGGAAGATCTCGCCGGGGATCAGAACTTATTCCACAATCTCGTGACATTCATGCCGGATCGACTTAGAGCTGTAATAGAAGCTGATGGCATGTGGACAAGATTTTAAGTTAACAGGTCTCTTTTTGTTTCTTATGATTTTTGTTTGAGGAAGAATACTTTTAACTTCCAAGTAAGATTTATTTTTTTTGACGAGGTTCAGCCCACTTGTAAGACCCAGAAATTGGGCATAAATTATTCCATATTTTTCGACAAATTAGACAGTCGAGGAACTCTGAACAAATTAATTACACCTCAATAAAAAAAAGTTTTACCTGGGATCGAACACGAGACGTTTCGGTTATACAATGGAACCGGCACGCTACTATATGAGCTACCGAGACAAGACAGTGATAGCAGCAGTCCAGAATGTAGATCCCTTAGCAGGCATTTGCCATTCGGTACAGTGAAGCAATGATATTTTGGGACTCGAGCTATGTTGTGAAATCCTGGCCTTAAATGGCAGTCTTCTTCGTGATCCTTATTCTGGTCCTTGTCCTTGTTGTGGTCCTTGTAACAATTCTTGTACTATCTGTCTTATTATGTATCCCTACGTCGATATCGAGTGAACCGCGCTGTAGAACTTTAACTTCCGACGACCAAGAATCGTCTCATTCTTTTTCAGGGTAACTTTACATTGCAGATTTTTACTCCCCGTCTCTCTGAAGATTTTGATAGCTGCAAAATCAGTGACAGAAATGGGGTTTAGTACATAATAATGGCTGCTGCAGTCGCTTTCGGGCGTGATACTGAAAACGTGCTAATAAATTGCACTTCGTTTCAACGCCTTAGAAAAAATTTAGAGAAGCAAGACACACAAATTATTTTTCTTTCTCGAGTGTATGTTCAAACCTGGTTTTTGTCATCAGAAGCAATTAAAGTACTTTATCATGATTTCCTATTCATGCGTGAACTGATAAATTATCAGGATAATTATCCAGAAATCAGTAAGGCTGCTGAAAATAAATTTTCCAACCATCTCTGCTGCTTAGTTCCCTAAACTGTGGCTCTATCCTTATTTGATGGCTATGTTCCAACAGCGATTAAAACCAATATGACTCAAGTTATACTGGAAGCAGACAAAGGTGAAGAAGAGAAAGAAGAATTAAATTAACTGAAGAGGTAATTCTGCACCAAAATGATTTTTCTTCTTTTACAAATATTGAGTTTTCGTCTTTTGTAACTCCTGGTACTAAAATTTTCTTCACGAGATTTTCTATCAGCACCGATTTCCTCGACAAAGACTCTTCAATTTGAAAGGATGATCCTGTTTACAAAAGTGGAATTGAAAAACTTGAAGATAGTTGTTGTGAATGACGTTGCAGAAAGAGAAGTCAAACTCATTCAGGATTACAATAACATTCTCACAAAAGATGAAACTGATTTGTTTTACAGATAGTTACCAGAGACCGTAAAAAGTATCCAACTGCTACTAAATCCTCTCTTAGGAAAAAATAATGTTCAAGGTTTTTTCGTTTACATAATATTATATTATTATTGTTGTAAATAAAAATGTGTTTCTCTTATAGTTGTGTGCGTTACTAAAAAGCCTAATATTTATTAAATTTGTTATCTTATTTCAGGAATTTTTCGAATTAACTTTTGGGAATTTTCATTCAGAATATTTTTAAACAATTGCTGGAGTTGCCAGGATGTTCACATAAATTTGTCTAAGAAGAAAAAAGAAAAATGGTAGAGATGGGGAAGAGTATACAGCTTTTGTATGAAATTAACCGTTGCGTGTACTATGTTCCAACTTCAAAGCGTTTGAGGGTCGCCAAGCAGTTGTCCGATTGAGCTTAAAATTTGCGCAGATTAGTTTTTTGTTTATTGGAATAAGATAAGGGGGTGGGAGCGGTACAATTTTAACTTTCGGAAAATTACCTATAGCTAAGATCCACCCTAGTGCACATATTGTCTCAGAAACTAGCCTAAAACAATTCCTATCTAGGACGCTTTTTTATGACGTGCTTTAAGTAGCTTTCTCATACATTCTTAGTTAAATGTATTAGTATTCAAACTATGTAGGCATTTGTGTTACATATCTTATTCTGGTATTTTGCATTGAAGCTTGGCCAGTCGGGAGTAGTATAAGAGAAAAGAAGATTAACTAGTGCGTAAATACAGTATGATTTATGAGATATTACACTATGAAACATATGTAATTAACTGACATTCTTGGACGGCTGAAAGCAAAACCTGTTACATTTCACTTATATTACAAAGAAGTTACAGACTTGAGTATGCTCCACTGACTTCCATGTTAAGAAATGTTGATTATTTGTCGTAGTGTAATAAATTCTTGTCTGTGCATTATGATGCGTATCCAGGAGGGTAAATGAATAGTAAGCATGAGAAGAAGCAGGTATTTGATATTTTATTACTTTATTTTTATGTTAGGCAGTTTTTATGTTTGTACCCCCCTCTCCCCCGCTTTATTGTCGAGATGGAATTTTGTATGTAGGTGAAGACAGTGTTGTCGTATATTACCTCGGAGTACCTTCCATTACCGCTACAATCATTTCATAATTTTTCGATTCACTCTTATTTTATCATCACTCTTTTATCTTGTCCTCCTTTCGGCAGGTCGATTCCAAATGTGGCTTCAGTTATCTCTACTTTTGCATACTTTCCCTTTGTATAGTTCTTATATTCATATTCTCGTCGTTCGGCAGGTCGATTCCAAATGTGGCTTCAGTTATCTCTACTTTTGCATACTTTCCCTTTGTATAGTTCTTATATTCATATTCTCGTCGTTCCTGTAAGTTTATTTTAATTTGGTCTTTTAATGGTGGTGGTGGTGGTGGTGGTAATGATAAGATCTTTAATTTGCCTGGCAGAATTATGGCCATAAGGCCTTTTTTCACTCGGCCACGTTAAAAAACTATACATGAAATACATTATGTAATTTCGTCGAACTTATTATTTTAAAGGCAAATGGAAGCAAGATGAGAGTACATGAAACATGAGATTACATGAACATTAAACTAACTAAACGATTACAAGTATCATTTAATGATAATGAGTTATTATTATTATTATTATTATTATTATTATTATTATTATTCGTAAACTTCGACTTCGGTCTCCATGGAAATACTTAAGTCATACGCGATAAACTCAACAATGTGAACGAGTCCATTCCCATACAGCGAGATTCCGCATGTATACATAATCTACTCGGAAGATTTTATATAGTCTCATTCGTGGGGCTTACAATATACCCAATTTGTTTTTAATAATGTTTCGTCACAGTCAGTTATGCTTTGACATGGACTCGAAACAGATTTGTGCACAATAGATGCGTTAACTAGGCCTATAGAAAGTTAATAGAAGTTTTCCATTAATCACATACAGATGGATAAATAGCAATAATAATATTTTCATAATATTTTAATGTGTTTAAATATAATATACCTACCAGTTAATTGTTAACAATTAACGATTATTGTCTGTGGATCAAAACGTTAGTTACTTTATTTTATAATACATTCTGTTTTAATGCATTATTATTATTATTATTATTATTATTATTAT